>NW_024704757.1:3913056-4418766 GCF_018977255.1 Callorhinchus milii | reverse complement strand
CAGACCAAACATTGCTCAATATACTGTGAGGGAAAGAAGTGGGTAGAAAGCAAAAAATTTCTTACAAGGAAGAATTTTTCTATGTTTCCTCAGGAGGAAGAAAATAAACTTTGACAGGATGAGAAGCATTTTTAATGCTGTTACCTTTGGACGATGAGGAATTGACACCATTCTGCATCTCTTTGTTGTTTTCAGTCGTTTGAGAATCTATCATCAGTTGCAGGAAATCTACGCGATCCTGAGAGGTAAATCAGACACCATGTGAGAACTTCAGAGTAATGCCACAGATATGATTTGTCAAGATTGACCAGGTTTAAGAAACAGTTGCTTCCATCCACCTTATTTATTATCAATAAATAACAATAATAATCCTTGCATTTGATATAGTGCCATATCATGTCTTTGAAACGTCTCAAAGCGCTTCACAGAATATATTGTAATATGAATTTTTCAGGCGAAACGCAGCAGCCAATTGCGCACAGCAGTGACCCACAAAGAATCATGGGTTTAGGGACCAAATTATTATTTATTGTTTTTTGAAGGGATTATTACCCTGGAAAAGCGATCCCCCAATGGACGCACAATCGAGTTCCTACTTACTGTGAGGTAAACAGAGGCTTGTGGAGTAAGGAAACTCCCCCTGCCCAGGAATCTGTGTAATGCCACAGATATGATTGGTCAAGATTGACCAGGTTTAAGAAACAGTTGCTTCCATTCGCCTTATTTATTACCAATAAATAATAATAATCCTTGGATTTGATATAGCGCCATATCATGTCTTCGAGACGTCTCCAGCGTGTTCCAACCACCAAACACATCTTTCCCTCCCCTCCCAGCTTCTGAAGGGACCGTTCCCTCCGTGACATTCCTCCATCACCGTCAACAGTTGCTCTCTTTCCCCATGCCAGCGCAGGAGATGCATTACCTGCCCTTTCACCTCCCCCAATACCACTGTCCAGGGAGGGCCCCAAACCGTTTTCTCGTGAGACAGTGATTTATGAGTATAAATGTAGTTTACTGCGTTCACTGCCACATTGTGTATTCTGTACATTGGGAGACCAAACGCAGATTGGGTGACTGATTTGCTGAACACCTCCGTGCTGTCCGCAAGCACAACCCTGAGCTTCCGGTTTCTTGCCATTTTCAACTCTCCCTCCCACTCACACTCTGACCTCTCCATCCACGGTCTTCCTACGCTGTTCCAATGAACCACAGCACAAGCTCGAGGAACAGCACCCCATCTATCTGCTCGGGACCTTACAGCCCTCGGGCCCTCAATATTGAGTTCAACAATTTCAGACAATAACAGCTCACAGCCCCTCCCCCTCTTCTGTGACCATTACCACATCATCTGGGTCCCAGCCACACCTTCTCTCTCTCTGGTCTATCTGTATTGTTTCAATTCCCCCCTTTCATTTTGCATTTTTAACCCATTATCCCCTGACCTCTACCTGATTTTCTCCTTTGTCTTCCTTGCCCTGCCTCCCCCCTCTCTGTTGGACCTTAAAAGCCTCTCCTTCCCAACATGCCCAGTTCTGAGGGTCGTGGACCCGAAACATTGACTCACTTTCCTTTCTCCATAGATGTTGGTTTGTTTCAACAGTCCGATCTACCCTTTCTGAACCTCACGATCACTTGAAGCTGCTCCCCCTCCTATAAGGACTATATCAAATTGTTACTCAATTCTGACTAGTCTTTATCCAAGATAAAATTATTCGTTGATTTCATTGCTGTTTGGGGGGAACGGCTGTGGGGCAAATTGGTCGCTGCATTTCGCTGCATATACAAAGTCACTACACCTTGCAAAAACTTTATGAGTTCTAGAGTTTATAGGTGTTACACCAAATGATTATTATTATTATACTTTGAAGTGTAAGCTGCTTTCCATTGCTGAAATATTGGGATGTCTCACCTTTTATCCACTCACTAGGGAGAGGAGGATAAGGAATGGGTATTGATCTCAGTGACTGAACTTAATGTAAAACTTACATTGCGTGTTGTTTTCCTGTTTTCCTTTATGTGTGTCACAGCTTTATGGAAAAAGTCGGCGACTTTATTGGGGAAGAAGTTGATATTCAGCTTTTCCATGATCGGAATGAGGAACGGAAATATTACTAGAAATATAAATAAAACCACGGGAAATTAGATGTATGTATATTAATACAGTGTGAAATTATCCCAAAATGATTACTTTCAACAGTGGGTTTGAACAGATATTCAATGAACACAAAGAAACAATTAGGGTTGTGTACATTTATATACTGATCTGAACACATTTCCAATATTTCTACTTCCTAAAAGCACAAATTATCCTACGGTACAGTTCCTTGGGCACCAAATGGCCTGGATAGGACTATTGGCAGGAATTGACCATGAGAAGGAGCGTAACAAACACCCTGTGCCTGATCACATCCCTCAGCCAACATTCGCACCACACATTCCAATAGGGGTTAACAGATAAATATCAGGAGAGAGCACCTTACTGTTTCCTCTTGCTTCCCCCATCGACCCCCCCCCCCCCCCCTTTTCTGAGAAGAGAGGCTAATTATGATAATAATACTTGCATTTGATATAGCGTCTTATCACGTCTTTGAGATGTCTCAAAGCCCTTCACAGAATATACTGTAAAGTGAAAAACACAGGGAAAGCGAGAGACATACACACAGACAGAGAGAGACCATATTCTGGACACTGCCCGGCACGAAGGGCGCTATATAAATAGTTGTTGCTCCGTATATGGCTCTCTCTCTGAGTGTGTCTCTGTATTTCTCTCTCTCAGTCTGTGTATCACTCTCTCGTTCTCTGTGTGTATGTAATCTTTGTCTACATATCTCTTTGTCTCTGTATCTCTCTCTCTCTGTGTGTCTCTGATTCTCTCTCTCTGTCTGTATGTCTCTCTGTCTCTCTCCGGTGTCTCCGATTCTCTCTGTATCTCTTTCTTGGTGACTCTATCTCTGTGTCTCTCTTCTGTTACTGCTTTGAAAGTGAATAACAAGTTCTGCTGCTAACCTCTGCCGTGTGCCACTGTTTTTCCCACTGGGTCAGACCGAGCCTGGGCTCTTTCCAGACACAAAGTGCTCGTGGTCTGTGCTCGTGGGCCGAATAAAAATCATGCCCTGGGCTGGACGAGGCCAGCAGGAAGACGGTTGGACCACCCCACTGTAGATTATCTTAATTGTTCATCAGAAAAAATAAGGTCAAACAGGCAGGATCACTGAACAGCCGAACTCGTACACATGTGCCGCATTTTAAAAGTGCAGCTTCACCGATCACTTACTCACGATAAGAAACACAGGGTTGAAGAAGCTGAATTTTAACATTTTCTTTATATTGCTGACAAATGGATCACTGGGGTTGTTGAGTGAGTCGATGTCCACACTGAAAGACGTGCTGGTGACTACATCCATGCTGTATGGACCAAAGAGGCTGGGAAACGAAGAAGAAATTCTATTAATAATAATAGTCCTTGCATTTGATATAGCGCATTATTATGTCTCAAACCGCTTCACAGAATATACTGCAAAGCATTGACTGTGTATTTTGTGGGCAAAACCCGGCAGCCAATTTCGCACAGCATTGTCCCACAAACAGACGTGGATTGAGTGGCAAAATGTTTTTATTTTTTATTTATTTATATATTTGAGGGGAATATTACCCCGGAAAAGCGATCAGCCAACCGACTTAAGAACTGGTTTGCTTCTCGCTGCGAGGCAAACAGAGGTGTGTGGAGCAAGAAAACTTGCCCAATGTCTTGCATTTGAGATAGCGCCTTATTATGTCTCAAACCGCTTCACAGAATATACTGTAAAGCATTGACTGTGTATTTTGTGGGCAAAACCCGGCAGCCAATTGCACACAGCAGTGTCCCACAAACAAACGTGGATTGAGATACCAAATTATTATTATTTTTTGGAAGGATTATTATTCCCGGAAGAGCGATCCGCCAATCGACTAACAACTGGGTTCCTATTTACTGCTTGGTAAACAGAGGCGTGTGGAGTAAGGAAACTTGACTAAGGTTTCGCCCTGCCCGGGAATCAAACCCAGGTCCTCTTGCTTGCGAATCGACTGCTGGAACCAATACGCTACAGGACTTCACATGATAATGAAACGATCACAAGGGGTTAATAATAATAATGCTTTACATTTGATAAAGTGCCTTATCACGTCGTTGAGCTTCACGATGGACTATAAAATGGATTTACTGTGTATTTTGTGGGTGAAATAATCAGGATGGAAAAGGCTCTTTAACCTATTTGATAATAATCTTGGCATTTGACACAGTAAAGTGACACAATGTTTTGAAGCCCTTCATAAGAAATTGATGTCAATTGGAATGAAACAACAACACAAATTACATTTGTATGGAGCCTTCTACATCGGGAAGAAGTCCCAAAGCGCTGGACAGTCAGGGCCCAAATTGGGGGTTTGGGCTCAGGGACAGTGGAGGGCAGGAGGCTATGGGTAAGTGGGTGACCAAAGGGGCGGTTGGAGTGGAGGATTTTGAGAAGGGCTCTGAAGGCGGCAAGAGAGGGAGCGAGGTGAAGGGACTGTGTGATGGAGTTCCAAAGGGTGGGGGTGTGGAGACTGAAGGCCCAACTGCTAATGTTAGAGTCTGTGGCGGTGGAGATTTTTTTTAAAAAAGAAGCACTCAGATACAGAGATAACTCACTCCTTCAAAGCAATGGGCTCATTCATCTTTGCTTTCTTCTCCACATTTTTCACAAGAGTTTCTGCATAGCGACAGACAATCGGAAGCATCTGGGGAAAAATAATAATAATAATCCTTTACATTTGATATAGGGCCTTATCTCGAGATGTCTCAAGGTGCTTCACAGAATATACTGTAAAGTGAATTGACTGTATACTTTTTGGGTGAAACAGCAGCCAATTGCGCACAGCACTGTCCCACAAACAGACGTGGATTGAGTGGCAAAATGTTTTTATTTTTTATTTATTTATATATTTGAAGGGAATATTACCCCGAAAAGCGATCAGCCAACCGACTTAAGAACCGGTTTGCTTCTCGCTGCAGGCAAACAGAGGTGTGTGGAGCAAGAAAACTTGCCCAATGTCTTGCATTTGATATAGAGCCTTATTATGTCTCAAACCACTTCACAGAATATACTGTAAAGCATTGACTGTGTATTTTGTGGGCAAAATCCGGCAGCCAATTGCACACAGCAGTGTCCCACAAACAATCGTGGATTGAGTTACCAAATTATTACTATTTGTTTTGGAAGGACTATTATTCCCGGAAGAGTAATCTGTCAATCGACTAACAACCGGGTTTCTATTTACTGCTTGGTAAACAGAGGCGTTCGGAGTAAGGAAACGTAATTAAGGTTTCGCCCTGCCCGGGAATCGAACCCAGGTCCTCTTGCTTGTGAGGCGAGTGCTCTAAGGAATATGCAACCAGGACTCCACACAGTAAACACATTCAACGATTTAACATTTCTGGTTCAACAATAACAACAACAACAAAATTACATTTATAGAGCATGTCTGGAGGACATCCCAAAGCGCTCAACAGTCAGATATTGGGTCCCGAGCATGGAGGAGGGATGGGTAGGGGTGAGGGAAGGCAGAGGGGTGGGAGGGAGACCAAAGGCATGGTCAAAGAGCAAGGTCTTGAGACCAGTCTTGAATAATACAATGGAGGAAGCGTGGGGAAGGGACCGTGGGATGGAGTTCCAGAGTGTGGGGGCAGAGAGGCTGAAAGCCCGGCCAACAATGGTAGGGTGGATCGGGCGGGAGACATGGAGCAGGCCAGAGGCTGATGAACGGAGGAAATGGGCAGGTTGGTAGGGAGTCAGCAGGTCAGAGAGGTAGGAGGGGGCAAGGCCTTAAAGGTGAGGATGCGGATTTTGAACTTGATCCTCTGGGGGATGGGGAGCCAGTGGAGTTGAGCGAGGGTGGGAGTGATGGGGTCGCGGGGCCTGGTGCTTGAGAGTACACAAGTTGCAGAGTTTTGGATGATCTGCAGCCTGTGAAGGGAAAAGTTGGGAAGGCCGATGAGGAGGGAGTTCCCATAATGAAGCCTTGAGGTGACAGATGCATGGGTAACGGTTTTGGATGCCTGAGGGGTGAGGCAATGGCGGAGTCTGGCAATGTTGCGGAGGTGGTGGTAGCCTGTGGCGGTCATGGCGCCATGTGGGGGAGAAAGGACAGTTCAGGGTCAAACAAGACACCCAGGTTCCTCACTGGCTTAGTGAGGTTGGGTGTGCAGCCGTGGAGGCTGATACTGCCAGTGCCTGAGGTGCGGAGTTGCTGGCGCGAGCCAATCAGGAGGGCCTCGGTCTTGCTGACATTGAGTTGGAGAAAGTTGTCCGTCGTCCAGGATTTGATGTCGGAAAGGCAGTTGGTCAAGACCTCAGTAGTCCTGGAGTTCAGGGTGGAGGCAGAGAGGTAGAGTTGGGCGTCATCCACATACATGTGGAAATTTACCCCATGTCTGGGATGACGTCACCAAGGGGGAGCGTGCAGAAAGTGACGAGGAGGACTGAGGACAGAGCCCTGAGGAACACCGCATGAGACAGTGCGGGGGCTAGAGGAGAAACCGTTTGCCGCGACAAAGTGGAGGCGGTGTGACAGGTAGGACCTGAACCACTCAAGGACAGAACTTTGAAGGTTGAGGTGGAAGGAGAGGCGGTGGAGGAGGATTGAGTGGTCCACGGTGTCAAATGCGGCGGAGAGGTCGAGGAGGATGAGGAGGCAGAGGGAGCCCTGGTCACACATGGTCAGGATGTCGTTTGTGACCTTGTCCAGAGCAGTTTCCGTGCTATGGGCAGCACGGAAACCCGATTGGAGGGGTTCATGGAGGGAGTGAGAGAAGAGGAAAGAGCGAAGCTGGGAGGCAACGGCTCTTGAGGACCTTGGATAGGAAAGAGAGATTTGAGATGGGCTGGTAGCGAGATAGCTATGATGGGTCAAGAGAAGGTTTTTTCAAGGTAGGGGTGATCGTGACTGTTTTGAAAGGGGAAGGAACAGTGCCAGATGACATGGAGAGGTTAATGATGTCGGCGAGAAGTGGGGCAAAGAGGTGGAGCTGGGATTTAAGGAGAGAGGTGGGGATGGGGTCGAGAGAGCAGGTGGTGGACTTCATGGAGGTTACCATGTTGAAGACAGAGGAGGGGATGACAGGTTCAAAGGTGTGGAAGGAGGGCTGGGTAATTATCAGATGGGTAATTATCTAATGGGTAATTGTGTGGGGTGAGGGTAGGGAGGGGTTGGAAGTTGGGAGGGCAGTGGCAACTGTGCAGATTCCCTCGATTTTGGACTCAAGGAAGTCCAGCATTTTCTCGCAGTGAGAATCGGATGAAAGTATCTGCGAGGCGTGTCGGGGAGGGCGGAGGAGTCGGTTAGTGGTGGAGAACAGGAGCCTGGATTGCCTTTCGCCTCCAGGATTAATCTGGAATAGAAGGATGATTTAACTGAGGCGAGAGCGGAATTCTTGGTGAGGTCCAGCCAGATATGGCAGTGGACCGTTAGGCCAGGTTTGAGCCAAGTGCATTCGGCAAACGGCACCTGGCCCTTACCAAGCGGAGGTGGCTGATTCACAAGTGAAATGAAGCAACACGAAAACTCAACAACAACTTGCACTTAGACACCAACCACAACAACATCTTTATAGACGGCCCTTCACGCTGGGCAGCATTTCGGACAGCTTAACAGTGATGGAGCCCGATGCCGAGCTGGGGGGAGGGAGGAGGTGACTGTCAGTACAGTCGAAGAGGAAAGCCTTCAGACAGCAACTTTCACATAGAATAATGTCCCAAATGGTTTCATGGAGGTGGAATGGGAGCCGGAACAGGCTGGGAGTTGAGGAGAATGTCCCTTCATTTGTGTATGTAATCTTACACACCAGAAGTACAAACATTTATTTTTGTTCAACAGCAGTTATGCTATTGGGGGGAGACTTTACCTCTTTCAGTCTCCCACTAGTGAAAGTGGGTGAAAGCACACTTCGGATTCTCTTCCAGTTCTCATCATGAACAACTGAAACGGCATCTTTCAAAGGTCCAATCAGATCAATATCCTGCAAAAAAAGAAGTGAACAACGTTCAACAGGTACAGTTTTGAATTGAATGACCTGTCTGCTCCCTCCGCTCAGCAGGCTCTAGCCTGCTCCATGTCTGTCAGGTCTGCCCCACCATCGGCTGTCAGGCTTCCAACCTCTCTGACCCCACCCTTTGGAAGTCCATCCCACAGTCTCTTTGCATTGCTCCCTCCCTGAGCCCAGTATTGAACTGAATCTCTTGACTATTTATTTCTGCCTGTTCACGTGGACGTTAAAGATTCCATGGCACTATCTGAAAAGATAATCAGTCTCTCCTTGGCTCCAAGCCAACAATCCCCTGAGTGTGGGACACTGCTGTGGGCAAATGACGCCAAGGTGGGGGGGAGGTGACCGTAGGCACTGTCGAATCATTGCCAATGTCACTCATCAAAGGAACATTATCCCAAAAACATTGCTAATGTCACTTGTTGAAGGAAGTGACATCAGGAAGTGCACAGCGATGAAGGCTATTTGTCATGGGTCACTTACAATGCGATTGGACACAACTGATTACATGAGATTTTCTTATTATTCAACCTGTACTCATTCCTTCTTTATAGAGAACAATCCTTTGTAAATATATATTTCATTTCATGCTTCGCTGGCATGCCTGTGGGAGATATTAGAGCACTAACCCACAGTCTTCCCACTCTACTTACCTCACTGTTACACGCAGCCAAAGAAACTAAATCCTGTGAAAATAACCTGCTTTACACTGGTTAAAAAGAAACAAACTGAAAAATCAATTTCCGGAATTTGATACTAACCCGTCTGTTGGTGAAGAAAGAATAACACTCTTTTACCAAGATGGTTTTGATCATGTTGGTATCCATAACTGAGAGAAGAGGCTGCCTTCCATCATAAATGCTAAAGGAATGGGAAAAACATAGCTCAAGTACACAATGAATAGTGAATAGACGGATTATAGAAAGAATAAATAATAATAAAATAATAATCCTTGCATTTGATACAGTGCCTTTCACGTTTCATGGGAGGATATATTAAAGTGCTTCACGGGATTTTCTGTAAAGTATAGTTACTGGTGTATTTTGTAGGCAAATGCGGCAGCCAATGCAAATGCCAATGTCCCACAAACAGCTATGAAGTGAATGACTAATTTTATCTAAAGGTGGGTAAGGCTAGAAGGGAGACCAAAGTCGAGGTCGAAGAGGAGGGGCTTGAGACGTGTCTTGGAGGAGGCAAGGGAGGGAGTGAGGCGGACAGACTGTGGGATGGAATTTCAAAGGGTGCGGCAGAGAGGGAGTGGACAGTCAATATGGTGTTAGCAGGTCAGTGAAGTAGGAAGGAGCAATGCCGTGGAGGGCTTAAAAGGCTGTGGACAGAGAAATAAATTTAAAGAGAAGCTACATTTAGATATTGCAGTTAGTACTTGGCACAGCTGATTCAAAGAAAACAAAAACACATTTAATAATCTTCAAATTATCTCACTTGATGTTTTTTCATTTTTTCATTACATCATTATTTTTGATTGAAAAGTACTCACCCCCAGATCTTTCCATACTTCTTGTAACATTCCATATCAAATCCAAAGAAACCCTGTCCAGCAAAAGACCAAATCATTAGCAAAAACATTTATATGGTGTGCATGATATGACACACTCATACAATACAATACCTATCTGTACCTGTTGCAGCTGAGCTTGCGGCAAAGGATCCGATATAGATTTCAGTGATACCAAATCATGAACCATTTAACATGCCATAAACACGGTGTGTACACCTTAAGCAAAACTGCCATACATGTGCAAATGAGCTTGTTTACTTTATGTTAAACTATTATACTTTACATCATCATATTAGATTGTTATACTTCATATGATGGTAGGAGATCCCCCCTGAAAACATAAGAGCCAAGAGAGAGAGAGAGATCCCCGCACAGTTCACACACCGCATATTTGTTTGTCTGCCAATAACGCATTAACCGATTGACGTTGAGACATGATTTATACCTCCTTGGAAAGGTCTTGCCAGGGGGAGTGTCGTGGGCATATTTTTTTGGGGGGAATCTCCTATCATTGATGAACTATGACCTAAACAAGCTCATCATACATGCATGGCACTTTTCATTAACACACGGCGTTTATGACATGTTAAATGGTTTGTGAGTGGTATCACTGAAGTGTAAATTCCACATTGGATCCTTTGGTTGCAAGCGTAGCTGCAACGGGTACAGCAATAACCTCATATTTTCGGCTTAATTAAAGCATTTTTTTAAATATAGATCATCAACGATAGGAGATTGCCAGAACAAAAATATTCCCATGACACTTCCCCTTCCCAAGGCGCTGCTCTGTCAGGAATAGGACCTGAGCAGGGGGTTGGGATCATGAGGGGTGGAAGGCAGGGGTAGGAGGGTGATCAAACCCATGGTCGAAGAAGGACTGAGACGTGCCTCGAAGGAGGCAAGGCAGGGAGCAATGCAAAGGGACTGTGGGATGGGGTGGGGGCAGAGAGGTTGAAGGCCTGACCGCTGATGGTGGGGTGACGTGGAGCCGGCTGAGTAGAGAGAGGGGAAAGGACATCCTAAAAAGTATAACTCAAACACGAAGAACTATTCCTGTCAGAATATTCCAAGGACTGGAGCGTCCTACCTTTCTGTATCCTAAGAATGTTCCAATGAATGGCAGTGGCGTGGGCCCTGGGATTCCAAGGCGTTTGAAGAATCTGTAGGGCAAGATGCTGTACCTGCAAAGTTGGAATTTAATCAGTAAACCTACATCAATATTTCAGGATGTATCATGACAGCAGAACAAAAGAACATAGGTTTAGATTAGTAAAGGGCAATTTCAGGACAAACATCAGGAAGTTTTTCTTTACTCAGAGGGTAATCAGTGTTGCCAAGAAAGGTGGTGGAGGCCAAGACCCTGGGACTCATGTAAAAGGGAGCTTGACACAGTGATGGGGACAAGGAACATAGGAACAGCAGTAGGCTATTCAGCCCCTCGAGCCTGTTCTGCCATTCTATAAGATCATGTGTGATCTGCACCTTAACTCCAATTACCCGCCCTTGCCCCATGTCCCTTGCTCCCCTTACCTAACAAATATCTGTCCACTTCAGTCTGGACAATTTGAATGGTAGGGGGGGTGTTCTGGAGGAATGATATCAGATGAGCAGAAGCCTCTTCTCCATCCAGTGTCATCTTGTGAGATACTGTAGCTTCAGTCTTTATATTGTATAAAATGAACTGTATTTGATATATTTCTAACTCGTGTGTTATCGTGGAACAAGAAAAGGACTTTGACCCACTGTAAACATATCATGTGGTACATTGATTCTCCGATCATGGCAACTTGTTTGCCATTTTCAGTGACTTCCCTGTTTTGCCTTGGTTGCGGACGATTAGGAACATTTTAGCCCACAAAATATGCAATCAATTCACTTTATAGTGTATCCTGTGAATAGCTTTCAGCTGTGTCGAAGACGTGATGAGGCACTATATCAAATGCAAGGATTATTATTATATATAACATTGGAAAACATGAACAGAAGGAAGCCATTCAGCCCATTGAACTTGTTGCACTAATTTATTAAGTTGTGGAACAGTCATTCCAGTTTACTTGCGGGTTGGGGTGGGAGAAGGAAAGGGAAACAAATAAACAGGACTGAGCAAACACAATGCTCTCAGTCCCCTGGAGACAAGCAAACAAAGCAGTCCCAACATTATTGGTTCAGGGAAGTTATTAGATCCTGCAAAAGAAAGGACTGTAATATAACTCAATCAAAGTCGCAGGTTTATTCTTGTTCATTTCATCTTTATCGAGTATTCAAGACTCATTGTGTTTCAGTGGGAAGTCAGTAACACCACAGCTGAAGTGATCATAACAATAATCCTTGCATTTGATATAGCCCCTTATCACGTCGTTCAGACGTCTCAAAGCGCTTCACAGAATATACTGTAAGGTGAATTGTCTGTATATTTTGAGGGAGAAATGCTGCATCCAATTGTGGAAAGCAGTGTCTCACAAACAGTCGTGGATTGAGGGACCCCATTTTTTTAAGGGATTAATCTTCCTGGAAAGCGATCTGCCAATCAACTAACAACTGGGTTCCTACTTACTGCTCGGTAAACAGAGGCGTGTGGAGTAAGGACACTTGCCTAAGGTTTTAACCTGCCTGGGAATCAAACCCAGTTCCTCTCACTTGCGAGACGAGAACAGTAACCATTACTGAGAATACTGAAATTAATGCTGTGGAATTCCTTGGGGCTGGTGGTGACTTTCTTCACAATTTTATATATAAAAATATGCCATTCCTGATCTCTGCTGGAAGTCCTGGGATCCCTGAATTGCACAACACAACTAACTTTCCAACCCACCAGCTAGTTATGCGGAGAGTGGAACAGGGAGGGAGTCACAGACACTTTTCTAACTTAGGCCTTAAAAATATCTCGCAAACGCTCTTAAGATAACAAAAATTATTTGGGAAGTTTTTGCAAACTCACTATTCATTAACCCACCAGCCAGACGATTCTCAGTCCACGATCTATACTTAAATAAATATTTGGATGGATTGATTAAACAACAATGGCGCACACACACACACACACACAACAGGACAATTTCGGACACTTACCAACCAAGAAGGAAAAGGAAAGTGAACAGGAGAAGCCAGGTTTGATTGGACAGTGATGTTCTGATCGTCCATAAACTCTCAGGGAAAAAACAAGACATGTTGAAGAGATCTATCTCACTCAGCAACTAATTGTTGGGAAATTCCAGCTACTCCTGTCATTTAAAGTGTCTGTCACGTGACAGGCTTGGCTGGATTATCGCTGATTAACCCCAAATTTACTTTCCTTCTATGGTAAAGGGAGAGTGCAGAAAAACATTGCGTGTGATCTGCACAACCTTTACACAATTTTATCTGTAAAAATCAGTACTGATCTTAAAAGGCAGAGAACCTTAGCTCAGTGAGTCATTGATTGCCTTCAGGTGAGGCAAGAGAGAAATGGGGGAGGATTTGATAGTCCAAGCTGTAGGCTCATAGAAATCAGAAAAATAAAATAATAATAAATAATAATAATAATACTGCCTGACCTTCTGAGTGTTCCCAGCGACTTCAGTGTTTGCTGGGATTATTATTATTATTATTATTATTATTATTATTATTATTATTATTATTATTATTATTCCTGTAGTTAGGATACTGAATAGAAGTGTGACACTGGCGCCATCTTTTGATAAAATTGAGTCACAACCACTCAACAATCCAGCTTGTCCTTTATTCTGCTTTTCTTGTATCTACTTTCCATCATGAACTTCACTGAACTAATGTCAGTGAAACTTACAGACCATGTGAAGAGTTTGGAAGATGTTTAATTGCCACTGTCGTACTGTCAGTGAAGGGAACTCTACCCAGCACTTCTTGATTTTCTTTGAAATTGAAATTACTTTGACAGTAATTCCTAGTTTTCCTAAACATTTGCCTCCATATTAACTTTTTCCCTTTTCCCTTTCACCTGGAAGATAAGGTACATCAGAGAAAGGATAACTTGAGTTTAAAAAATTTCTCCAATATTTTGAGAATGCCGTAACTATCCATGTCTTGTGACATGTTATAGGATGTATCACTGTGAAATATGATGCTGTATTTATATGTCATTTTTCAAATAGATTCAACACACGTGTAATGTGTAATTGACACTCAAACTACAACCTAAATTGGGTTTGTGGTTAGAAGTAAATTGTGCTGAGGAACACCTGCCCAAACCAGAAGTTGGCTTCACGAGGAAGCGATTGCAGTGACTGCAGTATAAATACGAAAACTCTAGGTCAATTTGGTCTGCACTCTAAAATGGCCCCTTAAATGTTCTTAAGCTTTTCAATGAAAGCATTGGTGCTGAGCAATTTTAAATAACCTGCAATTTAGTGAATCCCTTCACGTGCACATTCGTAAAATTTTCGAGTCCCCAAGGCAAGCAGAAGCTATTAATGCTGTGTGTCCGGCTGTGAATCAGTTTGCTGCTGAAAGTGATTTGAGATTACCCCAAGTAGTACAAATAGGGCATCAAATCTACATCGGCACCTAAAACAATGTTGTCTGTGCCTCTACCAAGTAATGCTAGTTTCAAAGTCCTTTCTTTGCTGGCTTGTAAGGTGACTACCTATTAAGATGCTACCTGTCGACATGGAATCCGTGTGACAACAATATCGATTAGGTTGTGGAAAAAGTTCACTCTTTAGGCTCTACATAATGTGTGTTAATATCTGGTTTAATATCTACCGTATTATATAGTTCCCTTATCGTGCTTAATAAGAACATAACACAAAATAAGAAATGGCAAGGTGAAAGGTTCAAGGTCCATCTAGTTCACTTTCGACCATCCTGGCAGTCGTTTGAAATGTCCCAAACTATATATTGTAGTTCGTGATGTTATTTTCTAGCAGGAACCTGTCTAATTTGTTCTTTCTGCTTCCACTGTCTTCCCCAGGGAGCCATATCTTTACCACTCGCTCACTGAAGTAGTGTTTCCTGTGTATATACTTAGGTACATAACTTTAAGATGTGTTATTTCTATTCAGTGACAAAGGTTGGTTTGAATTCAGTGTTGTAACTCAAAATATGACAGAATTAATGAGCTCCGCTAATGATCGAGTGAGTAAGGGCATAGTACAAAGCTGTACAAGACCAGAAGGTCCTATGTTCAATGTTCAAAGAAGAACAGTTTGGGCAAAGATACAACTATTTCTTCTAAACATATTTAGCCTTCAGCAAAGACTTGAAACGGGATCTAATTGTACATGAAAACAGACTGACAAATTAAAGCATGATCAGGTTCACACAACATGTCATACATGTGAACAGCTGAAATTCTTTTGGGTACTGATGGCCAAGTGTGTTGGCAACCAGAGAAGCAGTGATGTCCTCATATAAATGATCTTAAGCTCTGTAAAACCCATAATTGTTCATTTCCCATATTCATTATTATATTATGAATAAATTATAAATGACAGCTACGATCCATTCGGAAGGTGGCTACAAAAGTAGTGCAGCACTTCACACTGTTGGGGTTCATATCATCAACTTCATTTTGATTTTATTAGAACATCGTGAAGTCAGGAAGAAGAAACGCCTGTTCAGCCCATTGCGCTTGTTCCTTAAGTGACCACTCAAAGCCTATCCACCAACTGTACATCTCACAGGTAATATTACACAGATTTAATGAGAGCATTGTAAGCATTCAGTGGATTTCTGACGATACCACGTCGATGGACCACAGTATAAAGATTATTCTATAATCACACTTATTTTTGGACAAAATTTTTGACCTTCCCTCTCAGTGACTCCACTACAACAAAGCCGCCACCTACCCCCAATAAACCACTAGTTTCAACAATCCTAACACGTCAAAATAAAAGGGCATGACACTAGGGAATTCCATCTCAAGGAGAACTGCCCTCCACCATCATTGTACAAGAGCAGACGGCGAGGAAAGTTCCCAACGTCTGTCAACTCGGTAACAATTGTGCGGTGACGTCAGTTAAAAATTGTTCTAAGAGAAACATGTCTCAAATGAGCCATTATTCTGTCTTAACTGCATGTGACGTTACTACAAGTTCCTTATTAACAGCAGGATCTGGTCTTGGAATCACCCCTGGATGTATCTCTCTTCAAACAAATTGTTAGATTGGATTTTGCACTGAAGACAACTTTGAAAAATTCCCAAGTGGGGCCAACCTGCTACATGAAGTTCAACCAACTTCAAGGTCCATTTAGCACTTGAAATCCATAATTCCGTAAGTTTGTTAGTTGGTTGTATTCCTGGTATTGTTCCTTAGTAACGCAGTACACTTATCCTCTGTGTGTCATGTCTGTTAGACTTGCTACTATGGCTGCTGCTGTTTTGTATGACGCAATTTATTTATTATTTGCATAATTTCTCTCAATTAAAACAATTTTGAATAGGTGGTGTGTTTCTCTTTTTGTTGTTGATTCACGCGCCAGTTTTTCCCGTTTTAAAAATGATTTTATTTCTTTGATCTCATTCTCTGCAAATCCCTCTTCCTTTAAAGAATCTCATCCCTTCCCTGTAAATCGTAACAAAAAAAGGTGTCGATGCCTTAGATTTTAAAACTTTTGGGGGAGACCAAAACCAGAGGCCATCAATATGAAATAGTCACAAATAGATCAAGTAGGGAAGTTTCTTCACACAGAGAGTAGTGGGAATGTGGAACATGCTGCCACAAGTAGTTGTTGAGGCAAATAGCATAGATGTATTTAAGGGGAAGCTAAACATGTACATGACAGAGAAAGGAATAGAAGGTTATGCTCAGTTGAGGAGGGACAGGAGGAGGCTTATGTGGAGCATAAACACAGCATAGACCAGTTGGGCCAAATGGCGTGTTTCAGTGCTGTATATTCTAATCTATTCTAATGAATTCCCACTCTCACCAAATTCCTGCACAGATTTCCCACTCTGTTCTATCCTCACTCAAGTACGTCCTCGCTCGGCTCAAGAGCAGATAATATTTTTTTTAAATTTACAATGTTCTATCCTTCACCTTTTATTTATTTTCTCCTTCATCTATTTTACCCGTAACAATTTTAGGATAAATAGGTAAACAAGTAATTTAGCACCTTGTGTCCCTTGCTTACACTACTTAATACTTAACATTAGTAAATTAGGTGTGAAGTATCTATACCTACATCCCCAGGAATACATATGAGGAAAAAAAGTAATCACCTGCACCTCCTCTGCACCTAATTCCCTAACAGAATTCTCACTCGCTTCCACCTCACTCTGTTCCCTCTTCACACTGTTGGGCTCTCTGCTTAAGTGACGCTCTGGCAAGTCTTCCCCTTTACATAAGACTCAAACAAAATCACAGTTTCCACTGGCCAGAACATGTATTAATCCCCAACGCCTGGCCTATGATTAACTGCTAATTGACTGGTTTGTCTGCTAACATATAAGGTTACCTCTCCTTCAAGAAAGATTTCCCACTCTTCTGCTGAATGAAAAGTTCTCGCTTGCTCTCTGGTATCTCTTTTGCTGAACAATTCCCACTCTCACCAAATTCCCTACCAGAATTTTCACTCTGTTCCACCTCCTTACACTGCTGAGCTCTCTGCTATAATTGAAACGTTTTTCAACTTGTTTTGGTTCCACACATTGTTCTGTCACATCAATCTGTTTCCACTTGAGGTAAGTAACACAGCAAAGAAAATTTTTTTTGAATTTTGTATTAGTTTATAACGCACGCGCCCCTGAATTGGTTAGTAAATTTCACTGACATGAGCTCAATGAAGTTCATGATGGAAAGTATATATCTTTAAAAAAACTGAATAAAACACAATGATTATTGGTGTATTGGAATGACTACTGGAGGCAGATTTGAGTGAAACTCAATTTGGCTGCATGTTGGGTGACAGACAGATTTTTGAGTGGTTGTGACTGAATTTTCGTCAAAAGATGGCGCCAGTGTCACACTTTTATTCAGTATCCTAACTACAGTAACATTCGCTCTCCGGGCAGTAAGATGACTTCGGAAACTATATATTGTGTGCCACTAAATATCAATTGTATGGAATTTCCTTTCTCTCACATGATTTGAGTGCTAACAAATTTCGGGGGATATAGAAAAGTGATCCTGATTGAAGTATGGAGCTGGGACATTTAACTTGATGGGATCGAAATTATGAGATTTTTGTGAAACAAGATGTACTAAAAGAAAATCTGTTCAGTTATTGATTATTCAGTACCATATGCACAGTGCAAACTCAGGAATTTATGCTGCTTAACCTTAATGTCGTAAAGAAAGTTAGCAATAAAAACAATAATCGGTGCTTATGACTTTAAGGTCATTTTAAATGGAATTGTGTGATTTTCCCTATCTGCATTGTATAAATCCAGGCAACAATCCTATATTTTCCATTGCGGTCGGAGACAGAGGTGGGTTGGGTGGCGGAGAGTGGGATGGAAGAGTCAAGGAAGATGAAATAATGGTGCGAGATGGCTTTATCACTGATGGTGATGTCAAAGATGGTGATGCCCCAGGAAATCACTAGGTCGAGGGGGTGACCATGGATTTGATTGGCGGAGTTAATGTGCAGGAATGAGATGTCGGCAGATGTGGGGTGATAGGCTTTGGGACTCTGGAGTATGTTTTGGGGTACTGCTGCAGTTTATCCAGCTAAAACAGCTGAAACAACTGTTTGTGGGACACTGCTGTGCGCAATTGGCTGCCGCATTTCGCTCACAAATATACAGACAATTCACTTTACAGTCTATTCTGTGAAGCGCTTTGAGACATTGAGGAGACTATATCAAATGCTAGGATTATTATAAACTCCAGAAGTACTCAAGTTCAGGCCCTCGGATCCTATCCGATGTAAAGGGGAAAGGTTTTCGCCCACAAAATATATAGTCAATTTACTTTAAAGTGAAGCAATTTGAGATGTTTCAACAATGCGATGAAGCGCTATATCAAATGAAAGGATAATTATTATTAAGGAACTAATCCTCACCTCTTTCTGTTATCACAAGGCTTTTCACACTTGGATGATATCCCAGTTTGGATATATTCCTGGCTCCGATGAAAGTCATAAATCGTTTAATTGCTCAAAACCCATGACCCGTGTGTACCTTTGATGATTCCTGTGGAGTGATCTGTAATCCCATCCAACTGATTCTCTTTCCAACTCCAATCTGTCTAGTGCCTGGTAGTCACTGAAAGCAAGTTACTTCTTTTGTAAATATTTACATTTTATAAGGGTAAATTAATTTACCCTTTTTGTTCAAAGACGCGTATTACAGGTTCCAGGGAACCCGGCTCGAGTTGGGTGCCATCCGCATATATGTGGAAATTGATCCAATGTCTGCAGATGATGTCACCAAGAGGGAGCATGTACACGTTGAAAAGGAGGGGTCCAAGGACAGAGCCCAGAGGAACACCGCACGAGACGGTGCAAGGGCTGGAGGAGAAGCCGTTTGTGGAGACAAAGTGAGATAGGTAGGATGTGAACCACTCAAGGATAGAACCCTGAAGGTTGAGATGAGAGGAGAGTCGGTGGAGGGGGATAGAGTGATCAATGGTATCAAAGGCAGCAGAGAGGTCAAGGAGGGGGACAAGACTGCAAGACAGGTGGACAAAATGTCATTTGTCACTTTGATCAAGCTGTTTCTGTGCTGTGGGCAGCAGGGAAACCCGATTGATGGGGAAAGTTCCCTGATTGACAGGATGTGACAAACCGTGTTCCCAGGAGTCCGTACCGGGGCCTCAGCTTTTCACCATATGTGTATCAATGATTTGGATGAAGGAATAGAGAGTTTTATTTGCAGATGACGCAGTTAGGAGGCGTGGTAAATTGTGTAGATGGGAGCAGGAAGATACAAAGCGACTTAGATAGATTAAGTGAGTGGGCAAATTGGTGCAGATGGAACGCACAACTATTTCAATTCTTAAGTTGATTACCAAAGAATTCACTAACAAAAAGTATTTTTTTAAAAAGGTTTATATTGACAGCTAACATAACGTCAGCAAAGCAGACTTTCTCCAGTTGGTTCAGGTGAAGGAGACCCTTTCACCCATTTGATCTCTTCCATCTCATCTCACCATACCACCTCCCCATCAGAAAAGGTTGATCCAAGGAACTGATCCTGCCCGGAGATGAAAATGCCCTTTAAAACCAAGGCTTCAGCTGAACGGGAAAAATATAAATCTGGATGTAGCCTTCAGATTATATGGTGTTAGCAGTGGGTGTACACTTTGTACAAATGTTTTCAAAAATCTCAAGGTTATATATCAAAGTGATTTCATGTATTGTGACTGTGAGAGCAAATTGGTTAACATGACACTGCAAAATCCTTACTGACGTAATATATTGTAACGTGACATATACTAGAATAATTCTATTATGTAATGTGATTGATACACACGTTTAATGCAATGCACTGATTTCTTGCAATATCTTAAATACGCAGCACAGGAATCAAACATGCAGCCTATAAGAATGCACTGGAGGGGGCAGTATTTCATGAGACTTGGTGTCATCTACAACTTGGTGCCACCCACTAAATACCCTAACAATAACCTCTGCTTCCTTCCCTTCAACCAATTCTGAATCCATGTTGGTGTCTTGCCCATGACACTCAGTGACCACAGTTTGTGGTGAAAGTGTCTTCATATGTGGAGTCCTACAGCTCAGTGGTTAGAGCACTCGCCTTGCAAGCGAGAGACCTGGGTTAGTTTGCCGGCAGGTCGAATCCTTGGGTTTGTTGCCAGGTAATATGAAATGTGTGACAGTGTATTGCTAGTAGTTTTGTATCCAGCAAAGATAAATATGAGAGCTTGTGCTGAAATCTCAGCATCAGTGAGAGCTGCAGAAAATCAATCTGTGAGAGCGAGAATATGCCGATGTGGGTCTCAGTCACTTCACTCATGTGCACATATTCTCCTCCGGCAGATAAACTTCCTCATCTCTAAGTCTGCCATTTCCCCACCCCACATAGGTGTTTTTTTCTCTTGTTTCCTTTTTTTCCTTCCGTATGTAAATGCAAGGGTAATGCGTCCTCATCCAAATTCACCCCACAGATTCAACTGTACTTGGCTACTCGTCTCATTTTTGATTGTGGGACAGATATTTTGGTTTGGTCAGCCGGGTGTCTGACATGTAGAAACTCAACACCGTGTTTAAGAGTCTAATAATCCTTGCATTTGATACAGCGCTTTTCGCGTCGGGGGGATGTCCCAAAGCGCTTCACAGAATATACTGTAAAGTGAATTGACTGTATATTTGTGGGCGAACGCGGCAGCCAATTGCACACAGCAATGTCCCACAAACAGTCGTAGATTGAAAATGACCAATTTATTATTGTTTTTGGTTTTGGAGGATTATTATTAGGCTCTGTGTGGAGTAAGGAAACTCGCCCAAGGTTTCAAGGCCCTCCAGGGCCTTTACCCGTCCTACCTCTCTGATCTGCTAACTCCTTATCAACCTGCCCACTCCCTCCGCTCAGCAGGCAACGGCCTGCTCCATGTCCCCCACCCGACCTGCCCCACCATCGGCGGTCGGGCCTTTAGCCTCTGCCCCCACACTCTGGAACTCCATCCCACATTCCCTTTTCTCTTGCTCCATCCCTTGCCTTCTTAAGTCAAATTATTATTATTATTATTCAAGTCATGCCTCAAGACCCTCCTCTTCGGTCGTGCCTTCAGCCACACTCCTACCCTCTCTGCCCTCCACCCTCCCTGATCCCAACACCCTAATCCCTGATGTTCAGCGCCTTAGGATGTCCAGCGGGTTTACTGAGCAGCCGCAGACTCCTTTCAGCATATGTGTGTATCCAGTGTTTAATGTCAGCATGCTTCTCGACCTTTCGCACAAGGAAAACATTTTTTCCTTCTCCTTCCAGATCTTAAATGGTGCTGAGGAGAAACTTTAATAATAACAACCACTTCCTTTATTTCTTTTGAAGCCCCAATTTATTCGGTTAGCATTCAAACATTAGATTATGTTCATTACATTTTTTTTTGCACATGAATATTGCTGAACGAATATGACAATGTTAGGAATTTTAAAGCAACCAAATTAATTGGTTTGGAATGACAGAAGAGATCACCTGAATCTCCAAACTATAACAATTGTTCAATGATTGTTTCACGACAATTTTATTGGGTCACATATTCGAGATCCTGTTGCATTTTTACTTGGTGTGCATTGTCCTCTGCTTCTTATTCCTCTTGCTTTGAGGTCACACGGCGCACAAATTTTAGCACAACAGGCTTTGTGGGTACCATGGCACCCTTCACATCCAGTTCTAATGGGATCTGGAATGCAGAGACAATAAATAATCACTTAAATTCAGAAGGAATGTTCAGGAAATATTGTGTTGTCCCAGTTATTAATTTACTTTTATTCCTCTCCCCCTCCCATACATCGTTCTCTCATTGACAGAACATAATAATAATAATAATTCTTGAATTTGATATACTGCTTTATCATGTGTTTGAGACGTGTGCAATTGGCTCCTGTATTTCGCCCACTAAACATCGTCAATTCACTTTACAGTATATTCTGTGAAACGCTTTGAGACGTCTCAAAAACGTGATAAGATACTTTATAAAATGGAAGGATTATTATTTATTCCTATATTATTCCTTACCTGGGTCTCCTTGCATGGCTGCAGAGTGAAATTTTGCATCAGGTAAGTCAATGCTACCTTCATTAGCATCTGAGCAAATCGCATTCCAATGCAATTCCGAGGGCCCATTCCAAATGGCAGATATACATAAGGATCCCGAGCCTCTCTCGCTTCTTTAGTGAACCTAATGACATTGATAAACACAAAACACTCTCAGGTTAATCAAATAAAGTCATCAGATAAAGTATTAGATAGACCAGTTTTCTCAGAAGAAAAAGCCAACCTGGATACCCTATAGGTGGGAGAAGGGGAAACAGGTTCAGGGTTGAGAGATCAAGTTTAATACTTACACCAAGAAGTATTATATCAAAGGAAAATTTTTAGATACCTGTGGGATTACCCTCTTGCTATCGCGATCCTCACACTTGTTTTCAAATCCCTTCTTACGCTGACGCTTCCCTACATCTGTGACCTGCTCACCCCCACAACCCACAAACCGCTGCCTCCGTTCAACTGATTTCAGCCTTCTGCATATCCCTTGTGTCCTCCGTTCCACCATTGGTGGCCGCGCTTTCAGCCTCTACACCCAGAAACTCTGGAACACTCTTCCTCTATTCCTCGTCCTTGCCCCTTCCCTCCCCATCTTCAGGTCACCCCTGAACACCTTCCTATTCGACCGTGCCTACGGTCACCTCCCGCTCTCCCCGGCTCGGTATCCGGTTCCGCCACTGTCAAGCACTGTGGGACCCAATCCTGTTACAACCACTATTTCCTTGTAATATAAGAGTCAGTGGCTACAGTTTACAACCCGTGTTTATTGGGGTGGTTCAAAAATCTGAGCAGTTAAAAGGTTAAAGTTTTCCATGGGTATATGAGCAAACAGATACCCCTCCCCCAACTGAGTTCAGCAGAGGGAACAGAAGACTGAGAAAGGGTGGCGGGGTTACATTGCTCTGTACCTTTCAGGCCTAAACTCTTCTGGCTCCGGCCAATGTTCAGGGTCTCGATGCAAGACGTACGCAGGTATTGAGACAATCGTATCTTTCGGTATGGTCACTCCATTGATCTGGATATCTTTCTTACACTGTCGATCTAAGCGAGGAGCGGGAGGTATCAGTCTCAAAGTTTCTGAGATGACCATCTCCATGTACTCCATCTGCATCACGGCATCGTAGGTGGGAGTAGCCTTTATGTATTAGAAATGGACATTACTGATATGCAAATAGAATCTCGACTAATAATAATAAGCCTTGAATTTTGATATAGAGCCTTATCGCGTTGTTGAGGCGTCTCTAAAGTGAATTGAGTGCATATTTTGTGGGTGAAACAATAGATATTTTTGATCGATAATATTTATTGGCCAAAAGTTGCCTCTGCAATCATGGTGCAGATTAGGACACATATCCTGAAGTTAGTGGTAAATAGGCTTGAATCTGTGCAATGGGAAATTTGGGATTTTATTCTCCAAATTAGACCAAAGTTACCATTGGGAAATTTACAACAAATGTGAACACAAAAGGGGCAGATAATAATAATAATAATAATAACCTTCATTTGATATAGCGCTTTTCACGTCTTCTCGCTGTCTCAAAGCGTTTCACAGAATAGACTGTAAAGTGAATTGACCGTATATTTGTGGGCGAAACGCGGCAGCCAATTGCACACAGCAGTGTCCCACAAACAGTCATGGATTGAAAATGACCAATTTATTATTGTGTTTTTGTTTTGGAGAGATTATTACGAGGCGTGTGGAGTAAGGTCTTCTGCAGTTGAGCAGTTTGGGATGAAAGACAATGGTACAGGAACAGGAGTAGTCCCTTCAGCCCCTCGAGCCTGTTCTGGCACTCTATAGATCATGGCTGATCTGTACTTCAATGCCAAATACCCGCCTATGCCCCATATCCCTGACCTAAAAAAAATCTATCCATTATTTCAGTCCTGAAAATTTGAACGGATCCGGCCATAATCCACAGCCTTTTGGGGAGAGACTTCCAGATTTCCACATCCGTTTGCATGAAAAAATGGTGTAGGAAATGGGCAATTATGACGAAACAGAATTTTAGACCTGAGGCCAATTGTCAGCAGTGAGCAGCTAACTCGGCCCAGAATGGGAATCAACCTTAGATTTTAAGGGTTGTGGCTCAATTTCAAACTGGGCTGTGCCGTTTTCTGTTTGATGCAACACTTAAAGCGTTGGGTGACATAGTTAGAATGAACAAAACATACAGTATTCAAAATAAACTTTTGCTGAACATTTTTCCATGAAGGTATTGTCATGTTCAGTCCCACGTGGATTGAAAAAGGTCAGGTGTGCAGGGAAAAAAGAACAGAAGCTGGAAACAGAACGGGGCAAAATAGTGATCTGTCTGTTAAAAACCTGTTGGACTCACTTTGTTTGGGAAGGTCTCGTCAACTTCCTGCTGCAGTTTAGTTTGTACATCTGGGTTGGTTGCCAGGTAATATGAGACGTGTGACAGTGTATTGCTTGTCGTTTCGTATCCAGCAAAGATAAATATGAGAGCTTGTGCTGAAATCTCAGCATCGGTGAGAGCTGCAGAAAATCAATTTGAGAATCAGTTCACGTGGCAAATGTAGTAATAATACTAACTATGAATACACGAGTTAATGTAATCAGTTATACGAACATAAGAATTAGGATCAGGAGTAGGCCATTCGGCCCTCGAGCCTTTCCACCATTTGATAAGATCATGGCTAATCTTCTGACCTAACTCTAATTACCTGCCCTATCCCCATATCCCGTAACATGCCATCCCCTATCATGGCAAATGTAATAGTACACATTCAATAACGACTGGAACAAGTTGCCTGGAAAGGTGGAGAGGCCAGGACACTAGACTGATTCAAAACACAGCTTGATGCAGTGGTGAGGGAATGCTTGGGAGGGTGTTCTGGAGGGTTGAGATTAAATGGGTTGAAGGGCCTTCTTCATCTGCACCGATCTTGTGATCTCGTCATATGCTGTCTGCAGATTCCCCAACTGAATTCCTGATTTTAATGAATCGTTAAAATTTAAAAGTTAATTTCAGACCAATCATTGCTCAATGTACTGTGAGGGAAAGAAGTGGGTAAAAAGCAAAAAATTCTTACAAGGAAGAATTTTTCTATGTTTCCTCAGGAGGAAGAAAATAAACTTTGACAGGATGAGAAGCATTTTTAATGCTGTTACCTTTGGACGATGAGGAATTGACACCATTCTGCATCTCTTTGTTGTTTTCAGTCGTTTGAGAATCTATCATCAGTTGCAGGAAATCTACGCGATCCTGAGAGGTAAATCAGACACCATGTGGGAACTTCAGGGTAATGCCACAGATATGATTTGTCAAGATTGACCAGGTTTAAGAAACCGTTGCTTCCATCCACCTTATTTATTATCAATAAATAACAATAATAATCCTTGCATTTGATATAGCGCCATATCATGTCTTTGAAACGTCTCAAAGCGCTTCACAGAATATATTGTAAAATGAATTTTTCAGGCGAAACGCAGCAGCCAATTGCGCACAGCAGTGACCCACAAAGAATCATGGGTTTAGGGACCAAATTATTATTTATTGTTTTTGAAGGGATTATTACCCCTGGAAAAGCGATCCCCCAATGGACGCACAATCGAGTTCCTACTTACTGCGAGGTAAACAGAGGCTTGTGGAGTAAGGAAACTCCCCCTGCCCAGGAATCTGTGTAATGCCACAGATATGATTGGTCAAGATTGACCAGGTTTAAGAAACAGTTGCTTCCATTCGCCTTATTTATTACCAATAAATAATAATAATCCTTGGATTTGATATAGCGCCATATCATGTCTTCGAGACGTCTCCAGCGTGTTCCAACCACCAAACACATCTTTCCCTCCCTTCCCAGCTTCTGAAGGGACCGTTCCCTCCGTGACATTCCTCCATCACCGTCAACAGTTGCTCTCTTTCCCCCGTCACCTTTCCATGCCAGCGCAGGAGATGCATTACCTGCCCTTTCACCTCCCCCAATACCACTGTCCAGGGAGGGCCCCAAACCGTTTTCTAGTGAGACAGTGATTTATGCGTATAAATGTAGTTTACTGCGTTGACTGCTCACATTGTGGTATTCTGTACATTGGGGAGACCAAACGCAGATTGGGTGACTGATTTGCTGAACACCTCCGTGCTGTCCGCAAGCACAACCCTGAGCTTCCGGTTTCTTGCCATTTCAACTCTCCCTCCCACTCACACTCTGACCTCTCCATCCACGGTCTCCTACGCTGTTCCAATGAACCACAGCACAAGCTCGAGGAACAGCACCCCATCTATCTGCTCGGGACCTTACAGCCCTCGGGCCTCAATATTGAGTTCAATAATTTCAGACAATAACCGCTCACCTTCTCCCTCCCCCTCTGGTCTATCTGTATTGTTTCAATTCCCCCCTTTCATTTTGCTTCTTTAACCATTCATCCCCTGACCTCTACCCGATTTTCTCCTTTGTCTTCCTTGCCCTGCCTCCCCCCTCTCTGTTGGACCTTAAAAGCCTCTCCTTCCCAACATGCCCCAGTTCTGAGGGTCGTGGACCCGAAACATTGACTCACTTTCCTTTCTCCATAGATGTTGGTTTGTTTCAACAGTCCGATCTACCTTTCTGAACACTCACGATCACTTGAAGCTGCTTCCCCTCCAAAAGGACTATATCAAATTGTTACTCAATTCTGACTAGTCTTTATCCAAGATAAAATTATTCGTTGATTTCATTGCTGTTTGGGGGGAACGGCTGTGGGCAAATTGGTCGCTGCATTTCGCTGCATATACAAAGTCACTACACCTTGCAAAAACTTTATGAGTTCTAGAGTTTATAGGTGTTACACCAAATGATTATTATTATTATACTTTGAAGTGTAAGCTGCTTTCCATGCTGAAATTATTGGGATGTCTCACCTTTTATCCACTCACTAGGGAGAGGAGGATAAGGAATGGGTATTGATCTCAGTGACTGAACTTAATGTAAAACTTACATTGCGTGTTGTTTTCCTGTTTTCCTTTATGTGTGTCACAGCTTTATGGAAAAAGTCGGTGACTTCATTGGGGAATAAGCTGATATTCAGCTTTTCCATGATCGGAATGAGGAACGGAAATATTACTAGAAAAATAAATAAAACCACGGGAAATTAGATGTATGTATGTTAATACAGTATGAAATAATCCCAAAATGATTACTTTCAACAGTGGGTTTGTCCAGATATTGAATGCACACAAAGCAACAATTAGGGTTGTGTACATTTATATACTGATCAGAACACATTTCCAATATTTTTACTTCCTAAAAGCACAAATTATCCTACGGTACAGTTCCTTGGGCACCAAATGGCCTGGATAGGACTATTGTCAGGAATTGACCATGAGAAGGAGCGTAACAACACCCTGTGCCTGATCACATCCTCAGCCAACATTCGCACCACACATTCCAATAGGGGTTAACAGATAAATATCAGGAGAGAGCACCTTACTGTTTCCTCTTGCTTCCCCCACCATCCCCCCCCTTTTTTCTGGACCAGAGAGACTAATTATGATAATAATAATTCTTGCATTTAATATAGCGTCTTATCACATCTTTGAGATGTCTCAAAGCCCTTCACAGAACATACTGTAAAGTGAACACACAGAGAAAGCGAGAGACATACACACAGACAGAGAGAGAGACATACTGAGACACAGACACAGAGGGAGACCATATTCTGGGACACTGCCCGGCATGGAGGGCGCTATATAAATGCAAACTGTTGTTGCTCTGTATATGGCATTCTCTCTCTGAGAGTGTCTCTGTATCTCTCTCTCTGTCTGTGTATCACTCTCTCGTTCTCTGTGTGTATGTCATCTTTGTTTGTATATCTCTTTGTCTCTGTATCTCTCTCTCTGTGTCTCTGATTCTCTCTCTCTGTATGCGGCTCCGATTCTCTCTCTGTATCTCTCTCTGTCTGTCTGTGTCTCTGTATCTCTCTCTCTCCATGTCTCCGATTCTCTCTGTATCTCTCTCTTGGTGACTCTGATACTGTGTCGCTCTCCTGTTACTGCTTTGAAAGTGAATAACAAGTTCTGCTGCTAACCTCTGCCGTGTGCCACTGTTTTTCCCACTGGGTCAGACCGAGCCTGGGCTCTTTCCGGACACAAAGTGCTCGTGGTCTGTGCTCATGGGCCGAATAAAATCATGCCCTGGGCTGGACGAGGCCAGCAGGAAGACGGTTGGACCACCCCACTGTAGATTATCTTAATTGTTCATCAGAAAAAATAAGGTCAAACAGGCAGGATCACTGAACAGCCGAACTCGTACACATGTGCCGCATTTTAAAAGTGCAGCTTCACCGATCACTTACTCACGATAAGAAACACAGGGTTGAAGAAGCTGAATTTTAACATTTTCTTTATATTGCTGACAAATGGATCACTGGGGTTGTTGAGTGAGTCGATGTCCACACTGAAAGACGTGCTGGTGACTACATCCATGCTGTATGGACCAAAGAGGCTGGGAAACGAAGAAGAAATTCTATTAATAATAATAGTCCTTGCATTTGATATAGCGCATTATTATGTCTCAAACCGCTTCACAGAATATACTGCAAAGCATTGACTGTGTATTTTGTGGGCAAAACCCGGCAGCCAATTTCGCACAGCATTGTCCCACAAACAGACGTGGATTGAGTGGCAAAATGTTTTTATTTTTTATTTATTTATATATTTGAGGGAAATATTACCCCGGAAAAGCGATCAGCCAACCGACTTAAGAACCGGTTTGCTTCTCGCTGCGAGGCAAACAGAGGTGTGTGGAGCAAGAAAACTTGCCCAATGTCTTGCATTTGATATAGCGCCTTATTATGTCTCAAACCGCTTCACAGAATATACTGTAAAGCATTGACTGTGTATTTTGTGGGCAAAACCCGGCAGCCAATTGCACACAGCACTGTCCCACAAACAATCGTGGATTGAGTTACCAAATTATTACTATTTGTTTTGGAAGGACTATTATTCCCGGAAGAGTAATCTGTCAATCGACTAACAGCCGGGTTTCTATTTACTGCTTGGTAAACAGAGGCGTTCGGAGTAAGGAAACGTAATTAAGGTTTCGCCCTGCCCGGGAATCGAACCCAGGTCCTCTTGCTTGCGAGTCGACTGCTGGAACCAATACGCCACAGAACTTCACATGACAATGAAACAATCACAAGGGATTAATAAAAATAATCCTTATATTTGATATAGTGCTTTATCATGTCGTTGAGAAGTCTCAAAGCGCGTCACGATGGACTGTAAAGTGGATTTACTGTGTATTTTGTGGGTGAAATAATCAGGATGGAAAAGGCTCTTTAACCTATTTAATAATAATCTTGGCATTTGATACAATACCTAAAATGACACAATATTTTGAAGCCCTTCATAAGCAATTGATGTCAATTGGAATGAAACAACAACACAAATTACATTTGTATGGAGCCTTCTACATCGGGAAGAAGTCCCAAAGCGCTGGACAGTCAGGGATTTGGGCCCAAATTGGGGGTTTGGGCTCAGGGACAGTGGAGGGCAGGAGGCTATGGGTAAGTGGGTGACCAAAGGGGCGGTTGGAGTGGAGGATTTTGAGAAGGGCTCTGAAGGCGGCAAGAGAGGGAGCGAGGTGAAGGGACGATGGAGTTCAAAGGGTGGGGGTGTGGAGACTGAAGGCCCAACTGCTAATGTTAGAGTCTGTGGCGGTGGAGATTTTTTTTAAAAAAGAAGCACTCAGATACAGAGATAACTCACTCCTTCAAAGCAATGGGCTCATTCATTTTTGCTTTCTTCTCCACATTTTTCACAAGAGTTTCTGCATAGCGACAGACAATCGGAAGCATCTGGGGAAAAATAATAATAATAATCCTTTACATTTGATATAGGGCCTTATCTCGAGATGTCTCAAGGTGCTTCACAGAATATACTGTAAAGTGAATTGACTGTATACTTTTTGGGTGAAATACAGCAGCCAATTGCGCACAGCACTGTCCCACAAACAGACGTGGATTGAGTGGCAAAATGTTTTTATTTTTTATTTATTTATATATTTGAAGGGAATATTACCCCAGAAAAGCGATCAGCCAACCGACTTAAGAACCGGTTTGCTTCTCGCTGCGAGGCAAACAGAGGTGTGTGGAGCAAGAAAACTTGCCCAATGTCTTGCATTTGATATAGAGCCTTATTATGTCTCAAACCACTTCACAGAATATACTGTAAAGCATTGACTGTGTATTTTGTGGGCAAAATCCGGCAGCCAATTGCACACAGCAGTGTCCCACAAACAATCGTGGATTGAGTTACCAAATTATTACTATTTGTTTTGGAAGGAATATTATTCCCGGAAGAGTAATCTGTCAATCGACTAACAACCGGGTTTCTATTTACTGCTTGGTAAACAGAGGCGTTCGGAGTAAGGAAACGTAATTAAGGTTTCGCCCTGCCCGGGAATCGAACCCAGGTCCTCTTGCTTGTGAGGCGAGTGCTCTAAGGAATATGCAACCAGGACTCCACACAGTAAACACATTCAACGATTTAACATTTCTGGTTCAACAATAACAACAACAACAAAATTACATTTATAGAGCATGTCTGGAGGACATCCCAAAGCGCTCAACAGTCAGATATTGGGTCCCGAGCATGGAGGAGGGATGGGTAGGGGTGAGGGAAGGCAGAGGGGTGGGAGGGAGACCAAAGGCATGGTCAAAGAGCAAGGTCTTGAGACCAGTCTTGAATAATACAATGGAGGAAGCGTGGGGAAGGGACCGTGGGATGGAGTTCCAGAGTGTGGGGGCAGAGAGGCTGAAAGCCCGGCCAACAATGGTAGGGCGGATCGGGCGGGAGACATGGAGCAGGCCAGAGGCTGATGAACGGAGGAAATGGGCAGGTTGGTAGGGAGTCAGCAGGTCAGAGAGGTAGGAGGGGGCAAGGCCTTAAAGGTGAGGATGCGGATTTTGAACTTGATCCTCTGGGGGATGGGGAGCCAGTGGAGTTGAGCGAGGGTGGGAGTGATAGGGTCGCGGGGCCTGGTGCTTGAGAGTACACAAGTTGCAGAGTTTTGGATGATCTGCAGCCTGTGAAGGGAAAAGTTGGGAAGGCCGATGAGGAGGGAGTTCCCATAATGAAGCCTTGAGGTGACAGATGCATGGGTAACGGTTTTGGATGCCTGAGGGGTGAGGCAATGGCGGAGTCTGGCAATGTTGCGGAGGTGGTGGTAGCCTGTGGCGGTCATGGCGCCATGTGGGGGAGAAAGGACAGTTCTGGGTCAAACAAGACACCCAGGTTCCTCACTGGCTTAGTGAGGTTGGGTGTGCAGCCGTGGAGGCTGATACTGCCAGCGCCTGAGGTGCGGAGTTGCTGGCGCGAGCCAATCAGGAGGGCCTCGGTCTTGCTGACATTGAGTTGGAGAAAGTTGTCCGTCGTCCAGGATTTGATGTCGGAAAGGCAGTTGGTCAAGACCTCAGTAGTCCTGGAGTTCAGGGTGGAGGCAGAGAGGTAGAGTTGGGCGTCATCCACATACATGTGGAAATTTACCCCATGTCTGGGATGACGTCACCAAGGGGGAGCGTGCAGAAAGTGACGAGGAGGACTGAGGACAGAGCCCTGAGGAACACCGCATGAGACAGTGCGGGGGCTAGAGGAGAAACCGTTTGCCGCGACAAAGTGGAGGCGGTGTGACAGGTAGGACCTGAACCACTCAAGGACAGAACTTTGAAGGTTGAGGTGGAAGGAGAGGCGGTGGAGGAGGATTGAGTGGTCCACGGTGTCAAATGCGGCGGAGAGGTCGAGGAGGATGAGGAGGCAGAGGGAGCCCTGGTCACACATGGTCAGGATGTCGTTTGTGACCTTGTCCAGAGCAGTTTCCGTGCTATGGGCAGCACGGAAACCCGATTGGAGGGGTTCATGGAGGGAGTGAGAGAAGAGGAAAGAGCGAAGCTGGGAGGCAACGGCTCTTGAGGACCTTGGATAGGAAAGAGAGATTTGAGATGGGCTGGTAGCGAGATAGCTATGATGGGTCAAGAGAAGGTTTTTTCAAGGTAGGGGTGATCGTGACTGTTTTGAAAGGGGAAGGAACAGTGCCAGATGACATGGAGAGGTTAATGATGTCGGCGAGAAGTGGGGCAAAGAGGTGGAGCTGGGATTTAAGGAGAGAGGTGGGGATGGGGTCGAGAGAGCAGGTGGTGGACTTCATGGAGGTTACCATGTTGAAGACAGAGGAGGGGATGACAGGTTCAAAGGTGTGGAAGGAGGGCTGGGTAATTATCAGATGGGTAATTATCTAATGGGTAATTGTGTGGGGTGAGGGTAGGGAGGGGTTGGAAGTTGGGAGGGCAGTGGCAACTGTGCAGATTCCCTCGATTTTGGACTCAAGGAAGTCCAGCATTTTCTCGCAGTGAGAATCGGATGAAAGTATCTGCGAGGCGTGTCGGGGAGGGCGGAGGAGTCGGTTAGTGGTGGAGAACAGGAGCCTGGATTGCCTTTCGCCTCCAGGATTAATCTGGAATAGAAGGATGATTTAACTGAGGCGAGAGCGGAATTCTTGGTGAGGTCCAGCCAGATATGGCAGTGGACCGTTAGGCCAGGTTTGAGCCAAGTGCATTCGGCAAACGGCACCTGGCCCTTACCAAGCGGAGGTGGCTGATTCACAAGTGAAATGAAGCAACACGAAAACTCAACAACAACTTGCACTTAGACACCAACCACAACAACATCTTTATAGACGGCCCTTCACGCTGGGCAGCATTTCGGACAGCTTAACAGTGATGGAGCCCGATGCCGAGCTGGGGGGAGGGAGGAGGTGACTGTCAGTACAGTCGAAGAGGAAAGCCTTCAGACAGCAACTTTCACATAGAATAATGTCCCAAATGGTTTCATGGAGGTGGAATGGGAGCCGGAACAGGCTGGGAGTTGAGGAGAATGTCCCTTCATTTGTGTATGTAATCTTACACACCAGAAGTACAAACATTTATTTTTGTTCAACAGCAGTTATGCTATTGGGGGGAGACTTTACCTCTTTCAGTCTCCCACTAGTGAAAGTGGGTGAAAGCACACTTCGGATTCTCTTCCAGTTCTCATCATGAACAACTGAAACGGCATCTTTCAAAGGTCCAATCAGATCAATATCCTGCAAAAAAAGAAGTGAACAACGTTCAACAGGTACAGTTTTGAATTGAATGACCTGTCTGCTCCCTCCGCTCAGCAGGCTCTAGCCTGCTCCATGTCTGTCAGGTCTGCCCCACCATCGGCTGTCAGGCTTCCAACCTCTCTGACCCCACCCTTTGGAAGTCCATCCCACAGTCTCTTTGCATTGCTCCCTCCCTGAGCCCAGTATTGAACTGAATCTCTTGACTATTTATTTCTGCCTGTTCACGTGGACGTTAAAGATTCCATGGCACTATCTGAAAAGATAATCAGTCTCTCCTTGGCTCCAAGCCAACAATCCCCTGAGTGTGGGACACTGCTGTGGGCAAATGACGCCAAGGTGGGGGGGAGGTGACCGTAGGCACTGTCGAATCATTGCCAATGTCACTCATCAAAGGAACATTATCCCAAAAACATTGCTAATGTCACTTGTTGAAGGAAGTGACATCAGGAAGTGCACAGCGATGAAGGCTATTTGTCATGGGTCACTTACAATGCGATTGGACACAACTGATTACATGAGATTTTCTTATTATTCAACCTGTACTCATTCCTTCTTTATAGAGAACAATCCTTTGTAAATATATATTTCATTTCATGCTTCGCTGGCATGCCTGTGGGAGATATTAGAGCACTAACCCACAGTCTTCCCACTCTACTTACCTCACTGTTACACGCAGCCAAAGAAACTAAATCCTGTGAAAATAACCTGCTTTACACTGGTTAAAAAGAAACAAACTGAAAAATCAATTTCCGGAATTTGATACTAACCCGTCTGTTGGTGAAGAAAGAATAACACTCTTTTACCAAGATGGTTTTGATCATGTTGGTATCCATAACTGAGAGAAGAGGCTGCCTTCCATCATAAATCCTAAAGGAATGGGAAAAACATAGCTCAAGTACACAATGAATAATGAATAGACGGATTATAGAAAGAATAAATAATAATAAAATAATAATCCTTGCATCTGATACAGTGCCTTTCACGTTTCACGGGAGGATATATTAAAGTGCTTCACGGGATTTTCTGTAAAGTATAGTTACTGGTGTATTTTGTAGGCAAATGCGGCAGCCAATGCAAATGGCAATGTCCCACAAACAGCTATGAAGTGAATGACTAATTTTATCTAAAGGTGGGTAAGGCTAGAAGGGAGACCAAAGTCGAGGTCGAAGAGGAGGGGCTTGAGACGTGTCTTGGAGGAGGCAAGGGAGGGAGTGAGGCGGACAGACTGTGGGATGGAATTCCAAAGGGTGGGGCAGAGAGGGAGTGGACAGTCAATATGGTGTTAGCAGGTCAGTGAAGTAGGAAGGAGCAATGCCGTGGAGGGCTTAAAAGGCTGTGGCCAGAGAGATAAATTTAAAGAGAAGCATCATTTAGATACTGCCATTAGTACTTGGCACAATTGATTCAAAGAAAACTAAAACACATTTCATAATCTTCAAATTATCTCAATTTTTTTTCATTTTTTTCATTATATCATTATTTTTGAAAGTACTCACCCCCAGATCTTTCCATACTTCTTGTAACATTCTGTATCAAATCCAAATAAACCCTGTCCAGCAAAAGACCAAATCATTGGCAAAAACATTTATACTCACTATATGACATACTCATACAATAACTAGCTGTACCTGTTGCAGCTGAGTTTGCGACCAAAGGATCCGATATGGAACGTAGATTTCAGTGATACCAAATCATAAACCATTTAACATCCCATAAACACTCTGTGTACACCTTAAGCAAAACTGCCATACGTGTGCAATGAGCTTGTTTACTTTATATTACATTATTATACTTTATATTATTATATATTAGATTGTTATACTTTATATAACGGTAGGAGATCCCCCCTGACAAAATAAAAAAAAAGAGCCAAGAGAAACAGAGAGAGATCCCCGCACAGTTCACGCACTGCATATTAGTTTGTCTGCCAATAACGCATTAACCGATTGATATAAAGACATGATTTATACCTCATTGGAAAGGTCTTGCAAGGAGGAATGTCATGGGCATATTTTTTTCGGGGTGGAATCTCCTATCATTGATGAACTATGACCTAAACAAGCTCATCATCCAGTTATGGCACTTTTGATTAACACACATGTTAAACGGTTTGTGAGTGGTATCACTGAAGTGTACATTCCATATTGGATCCTTTGGTTGCAAGCGTAGCTGCAATGGACACAGTTGGTACCTCATGTTTACGGCTTCATTAAAGCAGTTTTTTTAAATATAGCTCATCAACGATAAGGGATTGCTGGAACAAAAATATTCTCATGACACTCCCCCCTGCAAGGCCTTTCCGATGAGATATAAATCATGTCTCTACATCAAAATTACTACTTTGTTTGACCGCTAATCACTGAACTACAAGGCTCGAATTATATGGTGCGCACGTACTTGAAAGAATAGTTGTGTCTCACAGAAACCTATTATACCTCAAAGGAAAAAAGCAAATGTACACAAATATCGTATCTAGGATCTATGTTGCAGAGGTTTCACTAATATATCTACACATATTTGATTCTACATGTTTTATCATCCATACTGATGAATATTGATTGAAGCTGATCAAATTTCTACATCTCTGTGCAACTCCTTGTTTGCTGATAGTTAATTGTTGACCTTAGACAACTTTTTAGTAAGCATCTGAGTCATGTTATCAATCGTGGTTGGACACTACATTTCAATACTGCGGAATTAGACAACAGTAAAATTCAAATATATACTTTGGAATACAGTCAATTCACTACAGTATATTCAGTGACGCACTTTGAGACGTCGCAACAACGTGATCAGGTGCTAAATCAAACGCAAGGATTATTATTATCACTGTTATATCAAGTAAGGGAATAAAATAAACAAGAACAGTGTGGCAACCGTTTATTACCAACAAGTAAGTACAGGATCTTCCCCAATTCTTCACCTTGTGAGTTTTCAAACACAGTTTTGCTATCAGTACAAACCATTTATACAAAGGCCATGAAAAATTAGGGGAATTGCTATTGTTTCCTCTTGTATAAAGTCACTGCACTTAATAGTAAGTCGTGTGAAGATCCTGTGAGATATTCTCCTGATGTTCTAACAACAAAAACAACAACAAATTACATTTGTATAGCACCTTTCATTTTGGAGGACGTCCCAAGGTGTTGCTATGTCAGGAATAGGACCCGAGCAGGGGGTTGGGATCATGAGGGGTGGAAGGCAGGGTTCGGAGGGTGATCAAACCCATGGCCGAAGAAGAGGGTCTGCGACGTGCCTTGAAGGAAGCAAGGCAGGGAGCAATGCAAAGGGACTATGGGGTGGGGGCAGAGAGCTTGAAGGCCTGACCGCTGATGGTGGGGTGACGTGGAGCCGGCTGAGCAGAGAGAGGGGAAAGGACATCTTAAAAAGTATAACTCAAACACAAAGAACTATTCCTGACAGAATATTCCAAGGACTGGAGCGTCCTACCTTTCTGTATCCTAAGAATGTTCCAATGAATGGCAGTGGCGTGGGCCCTGGGATTCCAAGGCGTTTGAAGAATCTGTAGGGCAAGATGCTGTACCTGCAAAGTTGGAATTTAATCAGTAAACCTACATCAATATTTCAGGATGTATCATGACAGCAGAACAAAAGAACATAGGTTTAGATTAGTAAAGGGCAATTTCAGGACAAACATCAGGAAGTTTTTCTTTACTCAGAGGGTAATCAGTGTTGCCAAGAAAGGTGGTGGAGGCCAAGACCCTGGGACTCATGTAAAAGGGAGCTTGACACAGTGATGGGGACAAGGAACATAGGAACAGCAGTAGGCTATTCAGCCCCTCGAGCCTGTTCTGCCATTCTATAAGATCATGTGTGATCTGCACCTTAACTCCAATTACCCGCCCTTGCCCCATGTCCCTTGCTCCCCTTACCTAACAAATATCTGTCCACTTCAGTCTGGACAATTTGAATGGTAGGGGGGGTGTTCTGGAGGAATGATATCAGATGAGCGGAAGCCTCTTCTCCATCCAGTGTCATCTTGTGAGATACTGTAGCTTCAGTCTTTATATTGTATAAAATGAACTGTATTTGATATATTTCTAACTTGTGTGTTATCGTGGAACAAGAAAAGGACTTTGACCCACTGTAAACATATCATGTGGTACATTGATTCTCCGATCATGGCAACTTGTTTGCTATTTTCAGTGACTTCCCTGTTTTGCCTTGGTTGCGGACGATTAGGAACATTTTAGCCCACAAAATATGCAATCAATTCACTTTATAGTGTATCCTGTGAATAGCTTTCAGCTGTGTCGAAGACGTGATGAGGCACTATATCAAATGCAAGGATTATTATTATATATAACATTGGAAAACATGAACAGAAGGAAGCCATTCAGCCCATTGAACTTGTTGCACTAATTTATTAAGTTGTGGAACAGTCATTCCAGTTTACTTGCGGGTTGGGGTGGGAGAAGGAAAGGGAAACAAATAAACAGGACTGAGCAAACACAATGCTCTCAGTCCCCTGGAGACAAGCAAACAAAGCAGTCCCAACACTATTGGTTCAGGGAAGTTATTAGATCCTGCAAAAGAAAGGACTGTAATATAACTCAATCAAAGTCATAGGTTTATTCTTGTTCATTTCATCTTTATTGAGTATTCAAGACTCATTGTGTTTCAGTGGGAAGTCAGTAACACCACAGCTGAAGTGATCATAACAATAATCCTTGCATTTGATATAGCCCCTTATCACGTCGTTCAGACGTCTCAAAGCGCTTCACAGAATATACTGTAAGGTGAATTGTCTGTATATTTTGAGGGAGAAATGCTGCATCCAATTGTGCAAAGCAGTGTCTCACAAACAGTCGTGGATTGAGGGACCCCATTTTTTTAAGGGATTAATCTTCCTGGAAAGCGATCTGCCAATCAACTAACAACTGGGTTCCTATTACTGCTCGGTAAACAGAGGCATGTGGAGTAAGGACACTTGCCTAAGGTTTTAACCTGCCTGGGAATCAAACCCAGTTCCTCTCACTTGCGAGACGAGAACAGTAGCCATTACTGAGAATACTGAAATTAATGCTGTGGAATTCCTTGGGGCTGGTGGTGACTTTCTTCACAATTTTATATATAAAAATATGGCATTCCTGATCTCTGCTGGAAGTCCTGGGATCCCTGAATTGCACAACACAACTAACTTTCCAACCCACCAGCTAGTTATGCGGAGAGTGGAACAGGGAGGGAGTCACAGACACTTTTCTAACTTAGGCCTTAAAAATATCTCGCAAACGCTCTTAAGATAACAAAAATTATTTGGGAAGTTTTTGCAAACTCACTATTCATTAAGTCAACCCACCAGCCAGACGATTCTCAGTCCATGATCTATACTTAAATAAATATTTGAATGGATTGATTAAACAACAATGGCGCACACACACACACACACACACACACACAACAGGACAATTTCGGACACTTACCAACCAAGAAGGAAAAGGAAAGTGAACAGGAGAAGCCAGGTTTGATTGGACAGTGATGTTCTGATCGTCCATAAACTCTCAGGGAAAAAACAAGACATGTTGAAGAGATCTATCTCACTCAGCAACTAATTGTTGGGAAATTCCAGCTACTCCTGTCATTTAAAGTGTCTGTCACGTGACAGGCTTGGCTGGATTATCGCTGATTAACCTCAAATTTACTTTCCTTCTATGGTAAAGGGAGAGTGCAGAAAAACATTGCGTGTGATCTGCACAACCTTTACACAATTTTATCTGTAAAAATCAGCACTGATCTCAAAAGGTAGAGAACCTTAGCTCAGTGAGTCATTGATTGCCTTCAGGTGAGGCAAGAGAGAAATGGGGGAGGATTTGATAATCCAAGCTGTAGGCTCATAGAAATCAGAAAAATAAAATAATAATAATAATAATTGGGTCACTCAACCATGACTGTTTGTGGGACACTTTGCTGTGTGCAATTTACTGTCACGTTTCGACCACAAAATATAGTCAATTGAAAGTATATTCTGTGAAGCGCTTTGAGACGTCTCGACGACGTGATGAGGCTCTGTATCAAATGCAAGGATTAGTATTGAGTTCTGACGAAGAGTCGTGGACCCGAAACGTTGACTCACTTTCCTTTCCCCACAGATGCTGCCTGACCTGCTGAGTGTTCCCAGCGACTTGAGTGTTTGCTGGGATTATTATTATTATTATTATTATTATTATTCCTGTAGTTAGGATACTGAATAGAAATGTGACACTGGCCCCATTGTTTGATAAAATTGAGTCACAACCACTCAAAAATCCAGCTGATATCCAAATTGCAGCCAAATTAGTGGCTTCACTGGAATCTGCCTCCAGTATTTATTCCAATACATCAATAATCAATAATCAATAATAATCACATTGTCCTTTATTCTGCTTTTCTTGTATCTACTTTCCATCATGAACTTCACTGAACTAATGTCAGTGAAATTTACAGACCATGTGAAGAGTTTGGAAGATGTTTAATTGCCACTGTCGTACTGTCAGTGAAGGGAACTCTACCCAGCACTTCTTGATTTTCTTTGAAATTGAAATTACTTTGACAGTAATTCCTAGTTTTCCTAAACATTTGCCTCCATATTAACTTTTTCCCTTTTCCCTTTCACCTGGAAGATAAGGTACATCAGAGAAAGGATAACTTGAGTTTAAAAAGATTCCTCCAATATTTTGAGAATGCCGTAACTATCCATGTCTTGTGACATGTTATAGGATGTTTCACTGTGAAATATGATGCTGTATTTATATGTCATTTTTCAAATAGATTCAACACACGTGTAATGTGTAATTGACACTCAAACTACAACCTAAATTGGGTTTGTGGTTAGAAGTAAATTGTGCTGAGGAACACCTGCCCAAACCAGAAGTTGGCTTCACGAGGAAGCGATTGCAGTGACTGCAGTATAAATACGAAAACTCTAGGTCAATTTGGTCTGCACTCTAAAATGGCCCCTTAAATGTTCTTAAGCTTTTCAATGAAAGCATTGGTACTGAGCAATTTTAAATAACCTGCAATTTAGCGAATCCCTTCACGTGCACATACGTAAAATTTTCGAGTCCCCAAGGCAAGTAGAAGCTATTAATGCTGTGTATCCGGCTGTGAATCAGTTTGATGCTGAAAGTGATTTGAGATTACCCCAAGTAGTACAAATAGGGCATCAAATCTACATCGGCACCTAAAACAATGTTGTCTGTTCCTCTACCAAGTAATGCTGGTTTCAAAGTCCTTTCTTTGCTGGCTTGTAAGATGACTACCTATTAAGATGCTACCTGTCGACATGGAATCCGTGTGACAACAATATCGATTAGGTTGTGGAAAAAGTTCACTCTTTAGGCTCTACATAATATGTGTTAATATCTGGTTTAATATCTACCGTATTAGATACGATCCATTCGGAAGGTGGCTACAAAAGTAGTGCAGCACTTCACACTGTTGGGGTTCATATCATCAACTGTTCATTTTGATTTCATGAGAACATCATGAAGTCAAGAAGAAGAAACGCCTGTTCGGCCCATTGCGCTTGTTCCTTAAGTGACCACGCAAAGCCTATCCATCAAATGAGCCATTATTCTGGTTTAACTGCATGTGACGTTACTACAAGTTCCTTATTAACAGCAGGATCTGGTCTTGGAATCACCCCTGGATGTATCTCTCTTCAAACAAATTGTTAGATTGGATTTTGCACTGAAGACAACTTTGAAAAATTCCCAAGTGGGGCCAACCTGCTACATGAAGTTCAACCAACTTCAAGGTCCATTTAGCTCTTGAAATCCACAATTCCGTAAGTTTGTTAGTTGGTTGTATTCCTGGTATTGTTCCTTAGTAACGCAGTACACTTATCCTGTCTGTGTGTCATGTCTGTACCTGTTAGACTTGCTGCTATGGCCGCTGCTGTTTTGTATGTTGCAATTTATTTATTATTTGCATAGTTTCTCTCAATTAAAACAATTTTGAATAGCTGGTGCCTTTCTCATTTTGTTGTTGATTAATAATAATAATAATAATCCTTGCATTTGATATAGCACTTTTCACGTCTTCCAGACGTCCCAAAGCGCTTCACAGAATATACTGTAAAGTGAATTGACTGTATATTTGTGGGCGAACGCGGCAGCCAATTGCGCACAGCAATGTCCCACAAACAGTCATGGATTGAAAATGACCAAAACACAAAACAAGTATATTTCTTAAAAAAAGCAGAATAAAACGCAATGTGATTATTGGTGTATTGGAATGACTACTGGAGGCAGATTTGAGTGAAACTCAATTTGGCTGCATGTTGGGTGACAGACAGATTTTTGAGTGGTTGTGACTGAATTTTTGTCAAAAGATGGCGCCAGTGTCACACTTTTATTCAGTATCCTAACTACAGTAACATTCGCTCTCCGGGCAGTGAGATGACTTCGGAAACTATATATTGTGTGCCACTAAATATCAATTGTATGGAATTTCCTTTCTCTCACATGATTTGAGTGCTAACAAATTTCGGGGATATAGAAAAGTGATCCTGATTGAAGTATGGAGCTGGGACATTTAACTTGATGGTATGAAATTATGAGATTTTTGTGAAACAAGATGTACTAAAACAAAATCTGATCAGTTATTGATTATTCAGTACCATATGCACAGTGCAAACTCAGGAATTTATGCTGCTTAACCTTAATGTCGTAAAGAAAGTTGCAATAAAAACAATAGTCGGTGCTTATGATTATGATTGATACACACGTTTAATGCAATGCACTGATTTCTTGCAATATCTTAAATACGCAGCACAGGAATCAAACATGCAGCCGATAAGAATGCACTGGAGGGGGCAGTATTTCATGAGACTTGGTGTCATCTACAACTTGGTGCCATCCACTAAATACCCTAACAATAACCTCTGCTTCCTTCCCTTCAACCAATTCTGAATCCATGTTGGTGTCTTGCCCATGACACTCAGTGACCACAGTTTGTGGTGAAGGCGTCTTTCATATGTGGAGTCCTGTAGCTCAGAGCACTCGCCTTGCAAGCGAGAGACCTGGGTTCGATTGCTGGCAGGTCGAATCCTTGGGTTGGTTGCCAGGTAATATGAGATGTGTGACAGCGTATTACTATTAGCAAATGATTGGGAGGGTGTTCTGGAGGGTTGAGAGCAGGGATGGGTCCAGGGAGGGATTTTTAAGGCTAGGGATGACGACACCTGTTTTTAAATGGTTGTGAAGGGTGCTTGTGAGCAGGGAGAGATTTATGATGTGTGTGAATAGTCTTACCACAGTTCAAGATGTGGAGTCCTGTTGCGTATTGGTTAGAGCACTCACTCACAAGCGAGAGGACCAGGGTTCCATTCAAACAGTCATGGATTGAGTGACCAAATTTTTTTTTCAAGGGTTTATTACTCCCAAAAAAGTGATCAGCCAATCGACGAGCAACCCATTCCGACTTGCTGCTCGTTAAACAGAGGGGCATGGAGTAAGGAAACTTGCTTAAGGTTTCGCCCTGCCTGGGAATTGAACCCAGGATCTCTTGCTTGTGAGGCAAGTGCTCCAACCAATATGCAGTCCAGGACACTATCTACATAAATGCAAGTTGTTGTTGTTATGCTACAGGACTCCATGTATTTTGATGTAGTTTGAAAATTGACACTTACCAACCAAGAAGGAAAAGGCAAGTGAGTAGAAAAAGCCAGGTTGGATTTGACATCAACAAACTTTTCAGGAGAAAAAGACATCGCAAAGAATCTCGCCATTCCAGTTATTAGCCTCCTTCAAGTCCTGCCTCAAGACCCTCCTGTTCGTCCATGCCATCAGCCATCCCCCTTCCTCTCCCCTCCCTTCTTGCCCCCTGACCGCTGCTCGGGTCTGAAATGCTATACACTGTCCAGTGCTTTGGGACGTCCTCCCGACGTGAAAGGCGCTATACCAATATAATCTTGTTGTTGTTGTATCGGAGAAACAACAGACAGAGTCTCATGATAGTGAGGGTTTGGGCTATGTTACTGCAAACAACTCAATCCAAAAGTCCTCTCGGGAGCAAAAGTTAGAAAACAACTCTTGATAAAGTCCCAAAATAAACAATTTAAGTACAGAAATGTTCAATGCAGGAAGAAAAAAATGACATAATATATGAAGACCTTTAGTCCAAAAGAGAACGGAAATATATCAGGATTAGAGGAGCCAAAGTTTGGATTTTAAATGTCTAGATTGTAAAAGAAGGAAGATTGAAGAAACTAATAATTCCTCCCCCAAAAAACAACATAAAATTGGACACTCAATTACCCGGCCTGCTCCATGTCCCCCACCCGACCTGCCCCACCATCGGCCGTCGAGTCTTTAGCCTCTGCCCCCACACTCTGGAACTCCATCCCACATTCCCTTTTCTCTTGCTCCATCCCTTGCCTCCTTCAAGTCAAATTATTATTATTCAAGTCTTGCCTCAAGGGCCTACTGTTCGACCGTGCCTTCAGCCACCCTCCTACCCTCTCTGCCCTCCACCCTCCATGATCCCAAACCCCTGCTCGGATCCTAATCCCTGATTGTTCTGCGATTTGGGACGTTCTGCCGATGTGAAGGCGCTTTACAAATGTAATTTTGTGTTGAAAATGTCTCAAAGGGTTTCACATAATATACTGTAAAGAGAATTCACAAGCCACGGCTTTACCTCCTGCAATAGTCTGGCATGAAATGTGAGTGAGAGCAAAAGCAAATGGTTCCAGCGGGTTTACTGAGCAGCCGCAGACTCCTTTCAGCATATGTGTGTATCCAGTGTTTAATGTCAGCATGCGTCTCGACCTTTCGCACAAGGAAAACATTTTTTCCTTCTCCATCCAGATCTTAAATGGTGCTGAGGAGAAACTTTAATAATAACAACCACTTCCTTTATTTCTTTTGAAACCCCAATTTATTCAGTTAGCATTCAAACATTAGATTATGTTCATTACATTTTTTTTTGCACATGAATATTGCTGAACGAATATGACAATGTTAGGAATTTTAAAGCAACCAAATTAATTGGTTTAGAATGACAGAAGAGATCACCTGAATCTCCAAACTATAACAATTGTTCCACGATTGTTTCACCACAATTTTATTGGGTCACATATTCGAGATCCTGTTGCATTTTTACTTGGTGTGCATTGTCCTCTGCTTTTTATTCCTCTTGCTCTGAGGTCACACGGCGCACAAATTTTAGCACAACAGGCTTTGTGGGTACCATGGCAAGCTTCACATCCAGTTCTAATGGGATCTGGAATGGAGAGACAATAAATAATCACTTAAATTCAGAAGGAATTTTCAGGAAATATTGAATTGTCGCAGTTTTTAATTTACTTTTATTTCTCTCCCCCTCCCATACATCGTTCTCTCATTGACAGAACATAATAATAATAATAATTCTTGCATTTGATATACTGCTTTATCATGTGTTTGAGACGTGTGCAATTGGCTGCTGTATTTCACCCACTAAACATCGTCAATTCACTTTACAGTACATTCTGTGAAAAGCTTTGAGTCCTTTCAAAAACGTGATAAATACTTTATCAAATGGAAGGATTATTATTTATTCCTATATTATTCCTTACCTGGGTCTCCTTGCATGGCTGCAGAGTGAAATTTTGCATCATGTAAGTCAATGCTACCTTCATTAGCATCTGAGCAAATCGCATTCCAATGCAATTCCGAGGGCCCATTCCAAATGGCAGATATACATAAGGATCCCGAGCCTCTCTCGCTTCTTTAGTGAACCTAATGACATTGATAAACACAAAACACTCTCAGGTTAATCAAATAAAGTCATCAGATAAAGTATTAGATAGACCAGTTTTCTCAGTAGAAAAAGCCTACCTGGATACCCTATAGGTGGGAGAAGGGGAAACAGGTTCAGGGTTGAGAGATCAAGTTTAATACTTACACCAAGAAGTATTATATCAAAGGATAATTTGTAGATACCTGTGGGATTACCCTCTTGCTATCGCGATCCTCACACTTGTTTTCAAATCCCTTCTTACGCTGACGCTTCCCTACATCTGTGACCTGCTCACCCCCACAACCCACAAACCGCTGCCTCCGTTCAACTGACTTCAGCCTTCTGCATATCCCTTGTGTCCTCCGTTCCACCATTGGTGGCCGCGCTTTCAGCCTCTACACCCAGAAACTCTGGAACACTCTTCCTCTATCCCTCCTCCTTGCCCCTTTCCTCCCCATCTTCAGGTCACCCCTGAACACCTTCCTTTTCGACCGTGCCTACGGTCACCTCCCGCTCTCCCCGGCTCGGTATCCGGCTCCGCCACTGTCAAGCATTGTGGGACGCAATCCTGTTACAACCACTATTTCCTTGTAACATAAGTCAGTGGCTACAGTTTACAACCCGTGTTTATTGGGGTGGTTCAAAAATCTGAGCAGTTAAAAGGTTAAACTTTTCCATGGGTATATGAGCAAACAGATACCCCTCCCCCAACTGAGTTCAGCAGAGGGAACAGAAGACTGAGAAAAGGTGGCGGGGTTACATTGCTCTGTACCTTTCAGGCCTAAACTCTTCTGGCTCCGGCCAATGTTCAGGGTCTCGATGCAAGACGTACGCAGGTATTGAGACAATCGTATCTTTCGGTATGGTCACTCCATTGATCTGGATATCTTTCTTACACTGTCGATCTAAGCGAGGAGCGGGAGGTATCAGTCTCAAAGTTTCTGAGATGACCATCTCCATGTACTCCATCTGCATCACGGCATCATAGGTGGGAGTAGCCTTTATGTATTAGAAATGGACATTACTGATATGCAAATAGAATCTCGACTAATAATAATAAGCCTTGAATTTTGATATAGAGCCTTATCGCGTTGTTGAGACGTCTCTAAAGTGAATTGACTGCATATTTTGTGGGTGAAACAATAGATATTTTTGATCGATAATACTTATTGGCCAAAAGTTGCCTCTGCAATCATGGTGCAGATTAGGACACATATCCTGAAGTTAGTGGTAAATAGGCTTGAATCTGTGCAATGGGAAATTTGAGATTTTATTCTCCAAATTAGACCAAAGTTACCATTGGGAAATTTACAACAAATGTGAACACAAAAGGGGCAGATAATAATAATAATAATAATAACCTTCATTTGATATAGCGCTTTTCACGTCTTCTCGCTCTCTCAAAGCGCTTCACAGAATAATAATAATCCTTGCATTTGATATAGCGCTTTTCACGTCGGGAGGACGTCCCAAAGCGCTTCACAGAACACACTGTAAAGTGAATTGACTGTACATTTGTGGGCGAACGCGGCAGCCAATTGCGCACAGCAATGTCCCACAAACAGTCGTGGATTGAAAATGACCAATTTATTATTGTGTTTTTGTTTTGGAGAGATTATTACGAGGCGTGTGGAGTAAGGTCTTCTGCAGTTGAGCAGTTTGGGATGAAAGACAATGGTACAGGAACAGGAGTAGTCCCTTCAGCCCCTCGAGCCTGTTCTGGCACTCTATAGATCATGGCTGATCTGTACTTCAAATCCAAATACCCGCCTATGCCCCATATCCCTGACCTAAAAAAATATATCCACTATTTCAGTCTTGAAGATTTGAACGGATCCGGCCATAATCCACAGCCTTTTGGGGAGAGACTTCCAGATTTCCACATCCGTTTGCATGAAAAAATGGTGCAGGAAATGGGCAATTATGACGAAACAGAATTTTAGACCTGAGGCCAATTGTCAGCAGTGAGCAGCTAACTCGGCCCAGAATGGGAATCAACCTTAGATTGTAAGGGTTGTGGCTCAATTTCAAACTGGGCTGTGCCGTTTTCTGTTTGATGCAACACTTAAAGTGTTGGGTGACATAGTTAGAATGAACGAAACATACAGTATTCAAAATAAACTTTTGCTGAACATTTTTCCATGAAGGTATTGTCATGTTCAGTGCCACGTGGATCGAAAAAGGTCAGGTGTGCAGGGAAAAAAGAATAGAAACTGGAAACAGAACGGGGCAAAATAGTGATCTGTCTGTTAAAAACCTGTTGGACTCACTTTGTTTGGGAAGGTCTCGTCAACTTCCTGCTGCAGTTTAGTTTGTACATCTGGGTTGGTTGCCAGGTAATATGAGACGTGTGACAGTGTATTGCTTGTAGTTTCGTATCCAGCAAAGATAAATATGAGAGCTTGTGCTGAAATCTCAGCATCGGTGAGAGCTGCAGAAAATCAATTTGAGAATCAGTTCACATGGCAAATGTAGTAATAATACTAACTATGAATACACGAGTTAATGTAATCAGTTATAAGAACATAAGAATTAGGATCAGGAGTAGGCCATTCGGCCCTCGAGCCTGTTCCACCATTTGATAAGATCATGGCTGATCTTCTGACCTAACTCTAATTACCTGCCCTATCCCCATATCCCGTAACATGCCATCCCCTATCATGGCAAATGTAATAATACACATTCAATAACGACTGGAACAAGTTGCCTGGAAAGGTGGAGAGGCCAGGACACTAGACTGATTCAAAACACAGCTTGATGCAGTGGTGAGGGAATGCTTGGGAGGGTGTTCTGGAGGGTTGAGATTAAATGGGTTGAAGGGCCTTCTTCATCATGTGATCTCGTCATATGCTGTCTGCAGATTCCCCAACTGAATTCCTGATTTTAATGAATCGTTAAAATTTAAAAGTTAATTTCAGACCAAACATTGCTCAATGTACTGTGAGGCAAAGAAGTGGGTAGAAAGCAAAAAATTTCTTACAAGGAAGAATTTTTCTATGTTTCCTCAGGAGGAAGAAAATAAACTTTGACAGGATGAGAAGCATTTTTAATGCTGTTACCTTTGGACGATGAGGAATTGACACCATTCTGCATCTCTTTGTTGTTTTCAGTCGTTTGAGAATCTATCATCAGTTGCAGGAAATCTACGCGATCCTGAGAGGTAAATCAGACACCATGTGGGAACTTCAGGGTAATGCCACAGATATGATTTGTCAAGATTGACCAGGTTTAAGAAACCGTTGCTTCCATCCACCTTATTTATTATCAATAAATAACAATAATAATCCTTGCATTTGATATAGCGCCATATCATGTCTTTGAAACGTCTCAAAGCGCTTCACAGAATATATTGTAAAATGAATTTTTCAGGCGAAACGCAGCAGCCAATTGCGCACAGCAGTGACCCACAAAGAATCATGGGTTGAGGGACCAAATTATTATTTATTGTTTTCGAAGGGATTATTACCCCTGGAAAAGCGATCGCCCAATGGACGCACAATCGAGTTCCTACTTACTGCGAGGTAAACAGAGGCTTGTGGAGTAAGGAAACTCCCCCTGCCCAGGAATCTGTGTAATGCCACAGATATGATTGGTCAAGATTGACCAGGTTTAAGAAACAGTTGCTTCCATTCGCCTTATTTATTACCAATAAATAATAATAATCCTTGGATTTGATATAGCGCCATATCATGTCTTCGAGACGTCTCCAGCGTGTTCCAACCACCAAACACATCTTTCCCTCCCCTCCCAGCTTCTGAAGGGACCGTTCCCTCCGTGACATTCCTCCATCACCGTCAACAGTTGCTCTCTTTCCCCCGTCACCTTTCCATGCCAGCGCAGGAGATGCATTACCTGCCCTTTCACCTCCCCCAATACCACTGTCCAGGGAGGGCCCCAAACCGTTTTCTCGTGAGACAGTGATTTATGAGTATAAATGTAGTTTACTGCGTTCACTGCTCACATTGTGGTATTCTGTACATTGGGGAGACCAAACGCAGATTGGGTGACTGATTTGCTGAACACCTCCGTGCTGTCCGCAAGCACAACCCTGAGCTTCCGGTTTCTTGCCATTTCAACTCTCCCTCCCACTCACACTCTGACCTCTCCATCCACGGTCTCCTACGCTGTTCCAATGAACCACAGCACAAGCTCGAGGAACAGCACCCCATCTATCTGCTCGGGACCTTACAGCCCTCGGGCCTCAATATTGAGTTCAACAATTTCAGACAATAACAGCTCACAGCCCCTCCCCCTCTTCTGTGACCATTACCACATCATCTGGGTCCCAGCCACACCTTCTCTCTCTCTGGTCTATCTGTATTGTTTCAATTCCCCCCTTTCATTTTGCATTTTTAACCCATTATCCCCTGACCTCTACCCGATTTTCTCCTTTGTCTTCCTTGCCCTGCCTCCCCCCTCTCTGTTGGACCTTAAAAGCCTCTCCTTCCCAACATGCCCCAGTTCTGAGGGTCGTGGACCCGAAACATTGACTCACTTTCCTTTCTCCATAGATGTTGGTTTGTTTCAACAGTCCGATCTACCTTTCTGAACACTCACGATCACTTGAAGCTGCTCCCCCTCCTATAAGGACTATATCAAATTGTTACTCAATTCTGACTAGTCTTTATCCAAGATAAAATTATTCGTTGATTTCATTGCTGTTTGGGGGGAACGGCTGTGGGCAAATTGGTCGCTGCATTTCGCTGCATATACAAAGTCACTACACCTTGCAAAAACTTTATGAGTTCTAGAGTTTATAGGTGTTACACCAAATGATTATTATTATTATACTTTGAAGTGTAAGCTGCTTTCCATGCTGAAATTATTGGGATGTCTCACCTTTTATCCACTCACTAGGGAGAGGAGGATAAGGAATGGGTATTGATCTCAGTGACTGAACTTAATGTAAAACTTACATTGCGTGTTGTTTTCCTGTTTTCCTTTATGTGTGTCACAGCTTTATGGAAAAAGTCGGCGACTTTATTGGGGAAGAAGTTGATATTCAGCTTTTCCATGATCGGAATGAGGAACGGAAATATTACTAGAAATATAAATAAAACCACGGGAAATTAGATGTATGTATATTAATACAGTGTGAAATTATCCCAAAATGATTACTTTCAACAGTGGGTTTGAACAGATATTCAATGAACACAAAGAAACAATTAGGGTTGTGTACATTTATATACTGATCTGAACACATTTCCAATATTTCTACTTCCTAAAAGCACAAATTATCCTACGGTACAGTTCCTTGGGCACCAAATGGCCTGGATAGGACTATTGGCAGGAATTGACCATGAGAAGGAGCGTAACAACACCCTGTGCCTGATCACATCCTCAGCCAACATTCGCACCACACATTCCAATAGGGGTTAACAGATAAATATCAGGAGAGAGCACCTTACTGTTTCCTCTTGCTTCCCCCATCGACCCCCCCCCCCCCCCTTTTCTGAGAAGAGAGGCTAATTATGATAATAATACTTGCATTTGATATAGCGTCTTATCACGTCTTTGAGATGTCTCAAAGCCCTTCACAGAATATACTGTAAAGTGAAAAACACAGGGAAAGCGAGAGACATACACACAGACAGAGAGAGACCATATTCTGGGACACTGCCCGGCACGAAGGGCGCTATATAAATAGTTGTTGCTCCGTATATGGCTCTCTCTCTGAGTGTGTCTCTGTATTTCTCTCTCTCAGTCTGTGTATCACTCTCTCGTTTTCTGTGTGTATGTAATCTTTGTCTATATATCTCTTTGTCTCTATATCTCTCTCTCTCTGTGTGTCTCTGATTTTCTCTCTCTGTCTGTATGTCTCTCTGTCTCTCTCTCGGTGTCTCCGATTCTCTCTGTATCTCTTTCTTGGTGACTCTATCTCTGTGTCTCTCTTCTGTTACTGCTTTGAAAGTGAATAACAAGTTCTGCTGCTAACCTCTGCCGTGTGCCACTGTTTTTCCCACTGGGTCAGACCGAGCCTGGGCTCTTTCCAGACACAAAGTGCTCGTGGTCTGTGCTCGTGGGCCGAATAAAATCATGCCCTGGGCTGGACGAGGCCAGCAGGAAGACGGTTGGACCACCCCACTGTAGATTATCTTAATTGTTCATCAGAAAAAATAAGGTCAAACAGGCAGGATCACTGAACAGCCGAACTCGTACACATGTGCCGCATTTTAAAAGTGCAGCTTCACCGATCACTTACTCACGATAAGAAACACAGGGTTGAAGAAGCTGAATTTTAACATTTTCTTTATATTGCTGACAAATGGATCACTGGGGTTGTTGAGTGAGTCGATGTCCACACTGAAAGACGTGCTGGTGACTACATCCATGCTGTATGGACCAAAGAGGCTGGGAAACGAAGAAGAAATTCTATTAATAATAATAGTCCTTGCATTTGATATAGCGCATTATTATGTCTCAAACCGCTTCACAGAATATACTGCAAAGCATTGACTGTGTATTTTGTGGGCAAAACCCGGCAGCCAATTTCGCACAGCATTGTCCCACAAACAGACGTGGATTGAGTGGCAAAATGTTTTTATTTTTTATTTATTTATATATTTGAGGGAATATTACCCCGGAAAAGCGATCAGCCAACCGACTTAAGAACTGGTTTGCTTCTCGCTGCGAGGCAAACAGAGGTGTGTGGAGCAAGAAAACTTGCCCAATGTCTTGCATTTGATATAGCGCCTTATTATGTCTCAAACCGCTTCACAGAATATACTGTAAAGCATTGACTGTGTATTTTGTGGGCAAAACCCGGCAGCCAAATGCACACAGCAGTGTCCCACAAACAAACGTAGATTGAGTTACCAAATTATTACTATTTGTTTTGGAAGGACTATTATTCCCGGAAGAGTAATCTGTCAATCGACTAACAACCGGGTTTCTATTTACTGCTTGGTAAACAGAGGCGTTCGGAGTAAGGAAACGTAATTAAGGTTTCGCCCTGCCCGGGAATCGAACCCAGGTCCTCTTGCTTGCGAGTCGACTGCTGGAACCAATACGCCACAGAACTTCACATGACAATGAAACAATCACAAGGGGTTAATAATAATAATCCTTATATTTGATATAGTGCCTTATCATGTCGTTGAGAAGTCTCAAAGCGCGTCACGATGGACTGTAAAGTGGATTTACTGTGTATTTTGTGGGTGAAATAATCAGGATGGAAAAGGCTCTTTAACCTATTTAATAATAATCTTGGCATTTGATACAATACCTAAAATGACACAATGTTTCGAAGCCCTTCATAAGCAATTGATGTCAATTGGAATGAAACAACAACACAAATTACATTTGTATGGAGCCTTCTACATCGGGAAGAAGTCCCAAAGCGCTGGACAGTCAGGGATTTGGGCCCAAATTGGGGGTTTGGGCTCAGGGACAGTGGAGGACAGGAGGCTATGGGTAAGTGGGTGACCAAAGGGGCGGTTGGAGTGGAGGATTTTGAGAAGGGCTCTGAAGGCGGCAAGAGAGGGAGCGAGGTGAAGGGACGATGGAGTTCAAAGGGTGGGGGTGTGGAGACTGAAGGCCCAACTGCTAATGTTAGAGTCTGTGGCGGTGGAGATTTTTTTTAAAAAAGAAGCACTCAGATACAGAGATAACTCACTCCTTCAAAGCAATGGGCTCATTCATCTTTGCTTTCTTCTCCACATTTTTCACAAGAGTTTCTGCATAGCGACAGACAATCGGAAGCATCTGGGGAAAAATAATAATAATAATCCTTTACATTTGATATAGTGCCTTATCTCGAGATGTCTCAAGGTGCTTCACAGAATATACTGTAAAGTGAATTGACTATACTTTTTGGGTGAAACGCGGCAGCCAATTGCGCACAGCACTGTCCCACAAACAGACGTGGATTGAGTGGCAAAATGTTTTTATTTTTTATTTATTTATATATTTGAAGGGAATATTACCCCGGAAAAGCGATCAGCCAACCGACTTAAGAACCGGTTTGCTTCTCGCTGCAAGGCAAACAGAGGTGTGTGGAGCAAGAAAACTTGCCCAATGTCTTGCATTTGATATAGAGCCTTATTATGTCTCAAACCACTTCACAGAATATACTGTAAAGCATTGACTGTGTATTTTGTGGGCAAAATCCGGCAGCCAATTGCACACAGCAGTGTCCCACAAACAATCGTGGATTGAGTTACCAAATTATTACTATTTGTTTTGGAAGGACTATTATTCCCGGAAGAGTAATCTGTCAATCGACTAACAACCGGGTTTCTATTTACTGCTTGGTAAACAGAGGCGTTCGGAGTAAGGAAACGTAATTAAGGTTTCGCCCTGCCCGGGAATCGAACCCAGGTCCTCTTGCTTGTGAGGCGAGTGCTCTAAGGAATATGCAACCAGGACTCCACACAGTAAACACATTCAACGATTTAACATTTCTGGTTCAACAATAACAACAACAACAAAATTACATTTATAGAGCATGTCTGGAGGACATCCCAAAGCGCTCAACAGTCAGATATTGGGTCCCGAGCATGGAGGAGGGATGGGTAGGGGTGAGGGAAGGCAGAGGGGTGGGAGGGAGACCAAAGGCATGGTCAAAGAGCAAGGTCTTGAGACCAGTCTTGAATAATACAATGGAGGAAGCGTGGGGAAGGGACCGTGGGATGGAGTTCCAGAGTGTGGGGGCAGAGAGGCTGAAAGCCCGGCCAACAATGGTAGGGTGGATCGGGCGGGAGACATGGAGCAGGCCAGAGGCTGATGAACGGAGGAAATGGGCAGGTTGGTAGGGAGTCAGCAGGTCAGAGAGGTAGGAGGGGGCAAGGCCTTAAAGGTGAGGATGCGGATTTTGAACTTGATCCTCTGGGGGATGGGGAGCCAGTGGAGTTGAGCGAGGGTGGGAGTGATGGGGTCGCGGGGCCTGGTGCTTGAGAGTACACAAGTTGCAGAGTTTTGGATGATCTGCAGCCTGTGAAGGGAAAAGTTGGGAAGGCCGATGAGGAGGGAGTTCCCATAATGAAGCCTTGAGGTGACAGATGCATGGGTAACGGTTTTGGATGCCTGAGGGGTGAGGCAATGGCGGAGTCTGGCAATGTTGCGGAGGTGGTGGTAGCCTGTGGCGGTCATGGCGCCATGTGGGGGAGAAAGGACAGTTCAGGGTCAAACAAGACACCCAGGTTCCTCACTGGCTTAGTGAGGTTGGGTGTGCAGCCGTGGAGGCTGATACTGCCAGTGCCTGAGGTGCGGAGTTGCTGGCGCGAGCCAATCAGGAGGGCCTCGGTCTTGCTGACATTGAGTTGGAGAAAGTTGTCCGTCGTCCAGGATTTGATGTCGGAAAGGCAGTTGGTCAAGACCTCAGTAGTCCTGGAGTTCAGGGTGGAGGCAGAGAGGTAGAGTTGGGCGTCATCCACATACATGTGGAAATTTACCCCATGTCTGGGATGACGTCACCAAGGGGGAGCGTGCAGAAAGTGACGAGGAGGACTGAGGACAGAGCCCTGAGGAACACCGCATGAGACAGTGCGGGGGCTAGAGGAGAAACCGTTTGCCGCGACAAAGTGGAGGCGGTGTGACAGGTAGGACCTGAACCACTCAAGGACAGAACTTTGAAGGTTGAGGTGGAAGGAGAGGCGGTGGAGGAGGATTGAGTGGTCCACGGTGTCAAATGCGGCGGAGAGGTCGAGGAGGATGAGGAGGCAGAGGGAGCCCTGGTCACACATGGTCAGGATGTCGTTTGTGACCTTGTCCAGAGCAGTTTCCGTGCTATGGGCAGCACGGAAACCCGATTGGAGGGGTTCATGGAGGGAGTGAGAGAAGAGGAAAGAGCGAAGCTGGGAGGCAACGGCTCTTGAGGACCTTGGATAGGAAAGAGAGATTTGAGATGGGCTGGTAGCGAGATAGCTATGATGGGTCAAGAGAAGGTTTTTTCAAGGTAGGGGTGATCGTGACTGTTTTGAAAGGGGAAGGAACAGTGCCAGATGACATGGAGAGGTTAATGATGTCGGCGAGAAGTGGGGCAAAGAGGTGGAGCTGGGATTTAAGGAGAGAGGTGGGGATGGGGTCGAGAGAGCAGGTGGTGGACTTCATGGAGGTTACCATGTTGAAGACAGAGGAGGGGATGACAGGTTCAAAGGTGTGGAAGGAGGGCTGGGTAATTATCAGATGGGTAATTATCTAATGGGTAATTGTGTGGGGTGAGGGTAGGGAGGGGTTGGAAGTTGGGAGGGCAGTGGCAACTGTGCAGATTCCCTCGATTTTGGACTCAAGGAAGTCCAGCATTTTCTCGCAGTGAGAATCGGATGAAAGTATCTGCGAGGCGTGTCGGGGAGGGCGGAGGAGTCGGTTAGTGGTGGAGAACAGGAGCCTGGATTGCCTTTCGCCTCCAGGATTAATCTGGAATAGAAGGATGATTTAACTGAGGCGAGAGCGGAATTCTTGGTGAGGTCCAGCCAGATATGGCAGTGGACCGTTAGGCCAGGTTTGAGCCAAGTGCATTCGGCAAACGGCACCTGGCCCTTACCAAGCGGAGGTGGCTGATTCACAAGTGAAATGAAGCAACACGAAAACTCAACAACAACTTGCACTTAGACACCAACCACAACAACATCTTTATAGACGGCCCTTCACGCTGGGCAGCATTTCGGACAGCTTAACAGTGATGGAGCCCGATGCCGAGCTGGGGGGAGGGAGGAGGTGACTGTCAGTACAGTCGAAGAGGAAAGCCTTCAGACAGCAACTTTCACATAGAATAATGTCCCAAATGGTTTCATGGAGGTGGAATGGGAGCCGGAACAGGCTGGGAGTTGAGGAGAATGTCCCTTCATTTGTGTATGTAATCTTACACACCAGAAGTACAAACATTTATTTTTGTTCAACAGCAGTTATGCTATTGGGGGGAGACTTTACCTCTTTCAGTCTCCCACTAGTGAAAGTGGGTGAAAGCACACTTCGGATTCTCTTCCAGTTCTCATCATGAACAACTGAAACGGCATCTTTCAAAGGTCCAATCAGATCAATATCCTGCAAAAAAAGAAGTGAACAACGTTCAACAGGTACAGTTTTGAATTGAATGACCTGTCTGCTCCCTCCGCTCAGCAGGCTCTAGCCTGCTCCATGTCTGTCAGGTCTGCCCCACCATCGGCTGTCAGGCTTCCAACCTCTCTGACCCCACCCTTTGGAAGTCCATCCCACAGTCTCTTTGCATTGCTCCCTCCCTGAGCCCAGTATTGAACTGAATCTCTTGACTATTTATTTCTGCCTGTTCACGTGGACGTTAAAGATTCCATGGCACTATCTGAAAAGATAATCAGTCTCTCCTTGGCTCCAAGCCAACAATCCCCTGAGTGTGGGACACTGCTGTGGGCAAATGACGCCAAGGTGGGGGGGAGGTGATTGTAGGCACTGTCGAAGCATATCCAATGTTACTCATCAAAGGAAGATTATCCCAAGAAGCATTGCTCATGTCACTTGGGAATGTGTCACTTGGGAAAGCATTGCTAATGTCAAGGAAGTGACATCAGGAAGTGCACAGCGATTACCTGGAAATGGGCTATTTGTCATGCGTCTCCTACAATGTGATTGGACCCAATTGATTACATGAGATTTTCCTATTATTCAACCTGTACTCATTCCCTCTTTATAGAGAACAATCCTTTGTAAATATATATTTCATTTCATGCTTCGCTGGCATGCCTGTGGGAGATATTAGAGCACTAACCCACAGTCTTCCCACTCTACTTACATCAGTGTTACACGCAGCCAAAGAAACTAAATCCTGCGAAAAATAACCTGCTTTACACTGGAAAAAAAGAAACAAACTGAAGAAATCAATTTCCGGACTTTGATACTAACCTGTCTGTTGGTGAAGAAAGAATAACACTCTTTTACCAAGATGGTTTTGATCATGTTGGTATCCATAACTGAGAGAAGAGGCTGCCTTCCATCATAAATGCTAAAGGAATGGGAAAAACATAGCTCAAGTACACAATGAATAGTGAATAGACGGATTATAGAAAGAATAAATAATAATAAAATAATAATCCTTGCATTTGATACAGTGCCTTTCACGTTTCATGGGAGGATATATTAAAGTGCTTCACGGGATTTTCTGTAAAGTATAGTTACTGGTGTATTTTGTAGGCAAATGCGGCAGCCAATGCAAATGCCAATGTCCCACAAACAGCTATGAAGTGAATGACTAATTTTATCTAAAGGTGGGTAAGGCTAGAAGGGAGACCAAAGTCGAGGTCGAAGAGGAGGGGCTTGAGACGTGTCTTGGAGGAGGCAAGGGAGGGAGTGAGGCGGACAGACTGTGGGATGGAATTTCAAAGGGTGCGGCAGAGAGGGAGTGGACAGTCAATATGGTGTTAGCAGGTCAGTGAAGTAGGAAGGAGCAATGCCGTGGAGGGCTTAAAAGGCTGTGGACAGAGAAATAAATTTAAAGAGAAGCTACATTTAGATATTGCAGTTAGTACTTGGCACAGCTGATTCAAAGAAAACAAAAACACATTTAATAATCTTCAAATTATCTCACTTGATGTTTTTTCATTTTTTCATTACATCATTATTTTTGATTGAAAAGTACTCACCCCCAGATCTTTCCATACTTCTTGTAACATTCCATATCAAATCCAAAGAAACCCTGTCCAGCAAAAGACCAAATCATTAGCAAAAACATTTATATGGTGTGCATGATATGACACACTCATACAATACAATACCTATCTGTACCTGTTGCAGCTGAGCTTGCGGCAAAGGATCCGATATAGATTTCAGTGATACCAAATCATGAACCATTTAACACGCATAAACACGGTGTGTACACCTTAAGCAAAACTGCCATACATGTGCAAATGAGCTTGTTTACTTTATGTTAAACTATTATACTTTACATCATCATATTAGATTGTTATACTTCATATGATGGTAGGAGATCCCCCCTGAAAACATAAGAGCCAAGAGAGAGAGAGAGATCCCCGCACAGTTCACACACCGCATATTTGTTTGTCTGCCAATAACGCATTAACCGATTGACGTTGAGACATGATTTATACCTCCTTGGAAAGGTCTTGCCAGGGGGAGTGTCGTGGGCATATTTTTTTGGGGGGGAATCTCCTATCATTGATGAACTATGACCTAAACAAGCTCATCATACATGCATGGCACTTTTCATTAACACACGGCGTTTATGACATGTTAAATGGTTTGTGAGTGGTATCACTGAAGTGTAAATTCCACATTGGATCCTTTGGTTGCAAGCGTAGCTGCAACGGGTACAGCAATAACCTCATATTTTCGGCTTAATTAAAGCATTTTTTTAAATATAGATCATCAACGATAGGAGATTGCCAGAACAAAAATATTCCCATGACACTTCCCCTTCCCAAGGCGCTGCTCTGTCAGGAATAGGACCTGAGCAGGGGGTTGGGATCATGAGGGGTGGAAGGCAGGGGTAGGAGGGTGATCAAACCCATGGTCGAAGAAGGACTGAGACGTGCCTCGAAGGAGGCAAGGCAGGGAGCAATGCAAAGGGACTGTGGGATGGGGTGGGGGCAGAGAGGTTGAAGGCCTGACCGCTGATGGTGGGGTGACGTGGAGCCGGCTGAGTAGAGAGAGGGGAAAGGACATCCTAAAAAGTATAACTCAAACACGAAGAACTATTCCTGTCAGAATATTCCAAGGACTGGAGCGTCCTACCTTTCTGTATCCTAAGAATGTTCCAATGAATGGCAGTGGCGTGGGCCCTGGGATTCCAAGGCGTTTGAAGAATCTGTAGGGCAAGATGCTGTACCTGCAAAGTTGGAATTTAATCAGTAAACCTACATCAATATTTCAGGATGTATCATGACAGCAGAACAAAAGAACATAGGTTTAGATTAGTAAAGGGCAATTTCAGGACAAACATCAGGAAGTTTTTCTTTACTCAGAGGGTAATCAGTGTTGCCAAGAAAGGTGGTGGAGGCCAAGACCCTGGGACTCATGTAAAAGGGAGCTTGACACAGTGATGGGGACAAGGAACATAGGAACAGCAGTAGGCTATTCAGCCCCTCGAGCCTGTTCTGCCATTCTATAAGATCATGTGTGATCTGCACCTTAACTCCAATTACCCGCCCTTGCCCCATGTCCCTTGCTCCCCTTACCTAACAAATATCTGTCCACTTCAGTCTGGACAATTTGAATGGTAGGGGGGTGTTCTGGAGGAATGATATCAGATGAGCAGAAGCCTCTTCTCCATCCAGTGTCATCTTGTGAGATACTGTAGCTTCAGTCTTTATATTGTATAAAATGAACTGTATTTGATATATTTCTAACTCGTGTGTTATCGTGGAACAAGAAAAGGACTTTGACCCACTGTAAACATATCATGTGGTACATTGATTCTCCGATCATGGCAACTTGTTTGCCATTTTCAGTGACTTCCCTGTTTTGCCTTGGTTGCGGACGATTAGGAACATTTTAGCCCACAAAATATGCAATCAATTCACTTTATAGTGTATCCTGTGAATAGCTTTCAGCTGTGTCGAAGACGTGATGAGGCACTATATCAAATGCAAGGATTATTATTATATATAACATTGGAAAACATGAACAGAAGGAAGCCATTCAGCCCATTGAACTTGTTGCACTAATTTATTAAGTTGTGGAACAGTCATTCCAGTTTACTTGCGGGTTGGGGTGGGAGAAGGAAAGGGAAACAAATAAACAGGACTGAGCAAACACAATGCTCTCAGTCCCCTGGAGACAAGCAAACAAAGCAGTCCCAACATTATTGGTTCAGGGAAGTTATTAGATCCTGCAAAAGAAAGGACTGTAATATAACTCAATCAAAGTCGCAGGTTTATTCTTGTTCATTTCATCTTTATCGAGTATTCAAGACTCATTGTGTTTCAGTGGGAAGTCAGTAACACCACAGCTGAAGTGATCATAACAATAATCCTTGCATTTGATATAGCCCCTTATCACGTCGTTCAGACGTCTCAAAGCGCTTCACAGAATATACTGTAAGGTGAATTGTCTGTATATTTTGAGGGAGAAATGCTGCATCCAATTGTGGAAAGCAGTGTCTCACAAACAGTCGTGGATTGAGGGACCCCATTTTTTTAAGGGATTAATCTTCCTGGAAAGCGATCTGCCAATCAACTAACAACTGGGTTCCTATTACTGCTCGGTAAACAGAGGCATGTGGAGTAAGGACACTTGCCTAAGGTTTTAACCTGCCTGGGAATCAAGCCCAGTTCCTCTCACTTGCGAGACGAGAACAGTAACCATTACTGAGAATACTGAAATTAATGCTGTGGAATTCCTTGGGGCTGGTGGTGACTTTCTTCACAATTTTATATATAAAAATATGGCATTCCTGATCTCTGCTGGAAGTCCTGGGATCCCTGAATTGCACAACACAACTAACTTTCCAACCCACCAGCTAGTTATGCGGAGAGTGGAACAGGGAGGGAGTCACAGACACTTTTCTAACTAAGGCCTTAAAAATATCTCGCAAACGCTCTTAAGATAACAAAAATTATTTGGGAAGTTTTTGCAAACTCACTATTCATTAACCCACCAGCCAGACGATTCTCAGTCCACGATCTATACTTAAATAAATATTTGGATGGATTGATTAAACAACAATGGCGCACACACACACACACACACAACAGGACAATTTCGGACACTTACCAACCAAGAAGGAAAAGGAAAGTGAACAGGAGAAGCCAGGTTTGATTGGACAGTGATGTTCTGATCGTCCATAAACTCTCAGGGAAAAAACAAGACATGTTGAAGAGATCTATCTCACTCAGCAACTAATTGTTGGGAAATTCCAGCTACTCCTGTCATTTAAAGTGTCTGTCACGTGACAGGCTTGGCTGGATTATCACTGATTAACCTCAAATTTACTTTCCTTCTATGGTAAAGGGAGAGTGCAGAAAAACATTGCGTGTGATCTGCACAACCTTTACACAATTTTATCTGTAAAAATCAGTACTGATCTTAAAAGGCAGAGAACCTTAGCTCAGTGAGTCATTGATTGCCTTCAGGTGAGGCAAGAGAGAAATGGGGGAGGATTTGATAGTCCAAGCTGTAGGCTCATAGAAATCAGAAAAATAAAATAATAATAAATAATAATAATAATACTGCCTGACCTTCTGAGTGTTCCCAGCGACTTCAGTGTTTGCTGGGATTATTATTATTATTATTATTATTATTCCTGTAGTTAGGATACTGAATAGAAGTGTGACACTGGCGCCATCTTTTGATAAAATTGAGTCACAACCACTCAACAATCCAGCTTGTCCTTTATTCTGCTTTTCTTGTATCTACTTTCCATCATGAACTTCACTGAACTAATGTCAGTGAAACTTACAGACCATGTGAAGAGTTTGGAAGATGTTTAATTGCCACTGTCGTACTGTCAGTGAAGGGAACTCTACCCAGCACTTCTTGATTTTCTTTGAAATTGAAATTACTTTGACAGTAATTTCTAGTTTTCCTAAACATTTGCCTCCATATTAACTTTTTCTCTTTTTCCTTTCACCTGGAAAATAAGGTGCATCAGAGAAAGGATAACTTGAGTTTAAATAGATTCCTCCAATATTTTGAGAATGCCGTAACTATCCATGTCTTGTGACATGTTATAGGATGTATCACTGTGAAATATGATGCTGTATTTATATGTCATTTTTCAAATAGATTCAACACACGTGTAATGTGTAATTGACACTCAAACTACAACCTAAATTGGGTTTGTGGTTAGAAGTAAATTGTGCTGAGGAACACCTGCCCAAACCAGAAGTTGGCTTCACGAGGAAGCGATTGCAGTGACTGCAGTATAAATACGAAAACTCTAGGTCAATTTGGTCTGCACTCTAAAATGGCCCCTTAAATGTTCTTAAGCTTTTCAATGAAAGCATTGGTGCTGAGCAATTTTAAATAACCTGCAATTTAGTGAATCCCTTCACGTGCACATTCGTAAAATTTTCGAGTCCCCGAGGCAAGCAGAAGCTATTAATGCTGTGTATCCGGCTGTGAATCAGTTTGCTGCTGAAAGTGATTTGAGATTACCCCAAGTAGTATAAAAATGGCATCAAATCTACATCGGCACCTAAAACAATGTTGTCTGTGCCTCTACCAAGTAATGCTGGTTTCAAAGTCCTTTCTTTGCTGGCTTGTAAGGTGACTACCTATTAAGATGCTACCTGTCGACATGGAATCCGTGTGACAACAATATCGATTAGGTTGTGGAAAAAGTTCACTCTTTAGGCTCTACATAATATGTGTTAATATCTGGTTTAATATCTACCGTATTAGATACGATCCATTCGGAAGGTGGCTACAAAAGTAGTGCAGCACTTCACACTGTTGGGGTTCATATCATCAACTGTTCATTTTGATTTCATGAGAACATCATGAAGTCAGGAAGAAGAAACGCCTGTTCGGCCCATTGCGCTTGTTCCTTAAGTGACCACGCAAAGCCTATCCATCAAATGAGCCATTATTCTGGTTTAACTGCATGTGACGTTACTACAAGTTCCTTATTAACAGCAGGATCTGGTCTTGGAATCACCCCTGGATGTATCTCTCTTCAAACAAATTGTTAGATTGGATTTTGCACTGAAGACAACTTTGAAAAATTCCCAAGTGGGGCCAACCTGCTACATGAAGTTCAACCAACTTCAAGGTCCATTTAGCTCTTGAAATCCACAATTCCGTAAGTTTGTTAGTTGGTTGTATTCCTGGTATTGTTCCTTAGTAACGCAGTACACTTATCCTGTCTGTGTGTCATGTCTGTACCTGTTAGACTTGCTGCTATGGCCGCTGCTGTTTTGTATGTTGCAATTTATTTATTATTTGCATAGTTTCTCTCAATTAAAACAATTTTGAATAGCTGGTGTATTTCTCATTTTGTTGTTGATTAATAATAATAATAATAATCCTTGCATTTGATATAGCACTTTTCACGTCTTGCAGACGTCCCAAAGCGCTTCACAGAATATACTGTAAAGTGAATTGACTGTATATTTGTGGGCGAACGCGGCAGCCAATTGCGCACAGCAATGTCCCACAAACAGTCGTAGATTGAAAATGACCAAAACACAAAACAAGTATATTTCTTAAAAAAAGCAGAATAAAACGCAATGTGATTATTGGTGTATTGGAATGACTACTGGAGGCAGATTTGAGTGAAACTCAATTTGGCTGCATGTTGGGTGACAGACAGATTTTTGAATGGTTGTGACTGAATTTTTGTCAAAAGATGGCGCCAGTGTCACACTTTTATTCAGTATCCTAACTACAGTAACATTCGCTCTCCGGGCAGTGAGATGACTTCGGAAACTATATATTGTGTGCCACTAAATATCAATTGTATGGAATTTCCTTTCTCTCACATGATTTGAGTGCTAACAAATTTCGGGGATATAGAAAAGTGATCCTGATTGAAGTATGGAGCTGGGACATTTAACTTGATGGTATGAAATTATGAGATTTTTGTGAAACAAGATGTACTAAAACAAAATCTGATCAGTTATTGATTATTCAGTACCATATGCACAGTGCAAACTCAGGAATTTATGCTGCTTAACCTTAATGTCGTAAAGAAAGTTAGCAATAAAAACAATAGTCGGTGCTTATGACCTTCAGGTCATTTTAAATGGAATCGTGTATTTTCCATATGTACATTGTATAAATCCAGGCAACAGTCCTATATATTCTTTTACATGGCGGTCAGAGACAGAGGTGGGTTGGGTGGCGGAGAGTGGGATGGAAGAGACAAGGGAGATGAAATATTGGTGCGAGATGGCTTTATCACTGATGGTGATGTCAGAGATGGTGATGCCGCCCCAGGAAATCACTCGGTCGAGGGGGTGACCATGGAATTGATTGGCGGAGTTAATGTGCAGGGAGGAGATGTCGGCAGAGGTGGGTGATAGGCTTTGGAGTCTGTTTTGTCTTACTGCTGCAGTTTATCCAGCTAAAACAGCTGAAACGACTGTTTGTGGGACACTGCTGTGCGCAATTGGCTGCCGCCTTTCGCCCACAAATATACAGTCAATTCACTTTACAGTCTATTCTATGAAGTGCTTTGAGACGTCTAGAAGAATGCAAATGCAAGGATTATTATTATTATTAAACTCCAGAAGTGCTCAAGTTCAAGCCTTTGGATCCTATCTGATGTAAAGGGAAAGGTTTTCGCCCACAAAATATATAGTCAGTTCACTTTAAAGTGAAGCGCTTTGAGACGTTTCAACAACAACAAGATTCCATCTATAGAGCGCTTTTCACGTCGGGAGGACGTCCCAAGGCGCTGGACAGTTGGGTCAGGACCCGAGCAGGGGGGAAATGGTCAGGGTGAGGGGAGGGAAGGGAGGGAGCGAGGAAGGGGTAGAGAGTTGAGAGGGGAGCTGAAGGCATGGTCGAAGAGAAAGGTCTTGAGACCGGCCTTGAAGGAGGAAAGGGAGGAAGTAAGGTGAAGGCACTGGGGGATGGAGTTCCAGAGCCTCGGGGCTGAGAGGCTGAAGGCCCGGCCACCGATGGTAGGGCGGTTGGGGCGGGGGATGTGGAGCAGACTGGAGCCAGAGAAACGGAGGGTACGGGCAGGTATGTAGGAGGATAGTCTCAGGAGAGCCTCGGTCTTGTTGACGTTCAACTGTGGATAGTTGGCTCTCACCCAGGACTTGATGTCTGACAGACATTCTGTCAGGACAACAGTGGTCCTGGAGTCAAGGGTGGAGGCAGAGAGATAGAGTGGGGTGTCATGTGAGGCGCTTTACAAATGTAATTTTGTATTGTAGATGTCTCATAGCGCTTCACAGAATATACTGTAAAAAGAATTCACAAGCCACGGGTTTACCTCCTGCAATAGTCTGGCATGAAATGTAAGTGAGAGCAAAAGCAAATGGTTCCAGCGGGTTTACTGAGCGGCGCAAACTACTTTCAGCATATGTGTGTAGCCAGCGTTTAATGTTTAATGTCAGCATGCATCTCGACCTCTCGCACAAGGAAAACATTTTTTCTTCTCTGTCTGGATCTTAAACGGCGCTGGGGAGAAACTTTAAAAATAACGGCCACTTCCTTTATTTCTTCTGAAACCCCAATTTATACGGTTAGCATTCAAACATTAGATTATGTTCATTACATTTCTTTTGGCACATGAATATTGCTGAACGAATATGACAATGTTAGGAATTTTAAAGCAACCAAATTAATTGGTTTGGAATAACAGAAGAGATCACCTGAATCTCCAAACTATAACAATTGTTCAACGATTGTTTCACCACAATTTTATTGGGTCACATATTCGAGATCCTGTTGCATTTTTACTTGGTGTGCATTGTCCTATGCATTTTATTCCTCTTGCTCTGAGGTCACACGGTGCACAAATTTTAGCACAACAGGCTTTGTGGGTACCATGGCACTCTTCACATCCAGTTCTAATGGGATCTGGAATGTAGAGACAATAAATAATCACTTAAATTGAGAAGGAATTTTCAGGAAATATTGAATTGTCGCAGTTTTTAATTTACTTTTATTTCTCTCCCTCTCCCATACATCGTTCTCTCATTGACAGGACATAATAATAATAATTCTTGCACTTGATATAGTGCCTTATCATGTGTTTGAGACGTGTGCAATTGGCTCCTGTATTTCGCCCACTAAACATCGTCAATTCACTTTACAGTATATTCTGTGAAAAGCTTTGAGTCCTCTCAAAAACGTGATAAGATACTTTATCAAATGGAAGGATTATTATTTATTCCTATATTATTCCTTACCTGGGTCTCCTTGCATGGCTGCAGAGTGAAATTCTGCATCAGGTAAGTCAATGCTACCTTCATTAGCATCTGAGCAAATCGCATTCCAATGCAATTCCGAGGGCCCATTCCAAATGGCAGATATACATAAGGATCCCGAGCCTCTCTCGCTTCTTTAGTGAACCTAATGACATTGATAAACACAAAACACTCTCAGGTTAATCAAATAAAGTCATCAGATAAAGTATTAGATAGACCAGTTTTCTCAGTAGAAAAAGCCTACCTGGATACCCTATAGGTGGGAGAAGGGGAAACAGGTTCAGGGTTGAGAGATCAAGTTTAATACTTACACCAAGAAGTATTATATCAAAGGGTAATTTTTAGATACCTGTGTGATTACCCTCTTGCTATTGCAATCCTCGCACTTGTTTTCAAATCCCTTCTTGCCCCGGTGTCTCCCGACATCTGTGACCAGCCACTGCACCCCGAAACTCTGGAACACTCTTCCTCTATCCCTCCTCCTTGCCCCTTCCCTCCCCACCTTCAGGTCACCCCTGAACACCTTCCTATTCGACCGTGCCTTCGGTCACCTCCCGCTCTCCCCGGCTCGGTATCCGGCTCCGCCACTGTCAAGTACTGTGGAACGCAATCCTGTTGCAACCACTATTTCCTTGTGATATAAGTCAGTGGCTACAGTTTACAACCCGTGTTTATTGGGGTGGCTCAAAAATCTGAGCAGTTAAAAGGCTAAAGTTTTCCATGGGTATATGAGCAAACAGATACCCCTCCCCTAACTGAGTTTAGCAGAGGGAACAGAAGACCGAGAAAGGGGAGACGGGGGTGGGGGGGGGCGAGAATGTTACTCTGTACCTTTCAGGCCTAAACTCTTCTGGCTCCGGCCAATGTTCAGGGTCCAGATGCAAGATGTATGCAGGTATTGAGACAATCGTATCTTTCGGTATGGTCACTCCATTGATCTGGATATCTTTCTTACACTGTCGCTCTAAGCGAGGAGAGGGAGGTATCAGTCTCAAAGTTTCTGAGAAGACCATCTCCATGTACTCCATCTGCATCACGGCATCGTAGGTGGGAGTAGCCTTTATGTATTAGAAATGGACATTACTGATATGCAAATAGAAATCTTGATTAATAATAATAAGCCTTGAATTTTGATACAGAGCCTTATTGCGTTGTTGAGACGTCTCTAAAGTGAATTAACTACATATTTTGTGGGTGAAACAATAGATATTTTTGATCAATAATATTTATTGGCCCAAAGTTGCCACTGCAATCATGGTGCAGATTAGGACACATATCCTGAAGTTAGTGGTAAATAGGCTTGAACCTGTGCATTGGGAAATTCGGGATTTTATTCTCCAAATTAGACCAAAGTTACCATTAGGAAGTTTACAACAAATGTGAACACAAAAGGGACAGATCTGCTGCAGTTGAGCAGTTTGGGATGAAAGACAATGGTACAGGAACAGGAGTAGTCCCTTCAGCCCCTCGAGCCTGTTCTGGCACTCTATAGATCATGGCTGATCTGTACTTCAAATCCAAATGCCCGCCTATGCCCCATATCCCTGACCTAAAAAAATCTATCCACTATTTCAGTCTTGAAAATTTGAATGGATCCGGCCATAATCCACAGCCTTTTGGGGAGAGACTTCCAGATTTCCACATCCGTTTGCATGAAAAAATGGTGTAGGAAATGGGCAATTATGACGAAACAGAATTTTAGACCTGAGGCCAATTGTCAGCAGTGAGCAGCTAACTCGGCCCAGAATGGGAATCAACCTTAGATTTTAAGGGTTTATGGGTTCAATTTCAAACTGGGCTGTGCCGTTTTCTGTTTGATGTAACACTTAAAGCGTTGAGTGATATAGTTAGAATGAAAGTTTTCAAAATAAACTTTTGCTGAATATTTTTCTATGAAGGTATTGTCATGTTCAATGCCACGTGGATCGAAAAAGGTCAGGTGTGCAGGGAAAAAAGAATAGAAACTGGAAACAGAACGGGGCAAAATAGTGATCTGTCTGTTGAAAATCTGTTGGACTCACTTTGTTTGGGAAGGTCTCGTCAACTTCCTGCTGTAGTTTAGTTTGTACATCTGGGTTGGTTGCCAGGTAATATGAGACGTGTGACAGTGTATTGCTTGTCGTTTCGTATCCAGCAAAGATAAACATGAGAGCTTGTGCTGAAATCTCAGCATCGGTGAGAGCTGCAGAAAATCAATTTGAGAATCAGTTCACGTGGCAAATGTAGTAATAATACTAACTATGAATAGACGAGTTAATGTAATCAGTTATAAGAACATAAGAATTAGGATCAGGAGAAGGCCATTCGGCCCTCGAGCCTTTCCACCATTCGATAAGATCATGGCTGATCTTCTGACCTAACTCTAATTACCTGCCCTATCCCCATATCCCGTAACATGCCATCCCCTATCATGGCAAATGTAATAATACACATTCAATAACAACTGGAACAAGTTGCCTGGAAAGGTGGAGAGGCCAGGACACTAGACTGATTCAAAACACAGCTTGATGCAGTGGTGAGGGAATGCTTGGGAGGGTGTTCTGGAGGGTTGAGATTAAATGGATTGAAGGGCCTTCTTCATCTTCACCGATCTTGTGATCTCGTCATATGCTGTCTGCAGATTCCCCAACTGAATTCCTGATTTTAATGAATCGTTAAAATTAAAAAGTTAATTGTAATTAAGTTTAGACCAAACGTTACCCAATAATATGTGAGGGGAAAGAAGTGGGTAAAAAGCAAAAATAATCTGAGAAGGAAGCGTTTTCTATTTTTCTTCAGGAGGAAGAAAATAAACATTAACCAGATGAGAAGCATTTTTACTGTCGTTACCTTTGGACGATGAGGAATTGACACCATTCTGCATTTCTTTGTTGTTTTCAGTCGTTTGAGAATCTATCATCAGTTGCAGGAAATCTACGCGATCCTGAGAGGTAAATCAGACACCATGTGAGAACTTCAGGGTAATGCCACAGATATGATTTGTCAAGATTGACCAGGTTTAAGAAACCGTTGCTTCCATCCACCTTATTTATTATCAATAAATAACAATAATAATCCTTGCATTTGATATAGCGCTCTTCACGTCTCGAATTCAAGATCCTCACCCTCACCTACAAGGCCATTCACGGCATTGCTCCCTCCTACCTCTCCGACCTACTATCCCCCTACTTACCTGCCCGTACCCTCCGTTCCTCTGGCTCCGGTCTGCTCCACATCCCCAGCCCCAACATCGGTGGCCGGTCCTTCAGCCTCTCAGCCCCCAGGCTCTGGAACTCCATCCCCCAGTGCCTTCGCCGCTTCCTCCCTTTCCTCCTTCAAGGTCGGTCTCAAGACTTTTCTCTTTGACCGAGCCTTCAGCTCCCCTCTCGACTCTCTACCCCCTCCTCCTTCCCTCCCCTCACCCTGACCATTTCCCCCCTACTCGGGTCCTGACCCAACTGTCCAGTGCCTTGGGACGTCCTCCTGACGTGAAAGACGCTCTATAAATGGAATCTTGTTATTGTTGTTGTAGACGTCTCAAAGCGCTTCACAGAATATGCTGTACAGTGAATTGACTGTATATTTTTGTGGGCGAAACACAACAGCCAATTGCACACAGCAATGTCCCACAAACAGTCGTGGATTGAAAATGACCAATTTATTATTGTTTTTGTTTTTGGAGGGATTATTATTAGGCTCTGTGTGGAGTAAGGAAACCTGCCTGGAATTGAAACCAGGTGTCTCGCTTGCAAGGCAAGCGCTCTAACCACTGAGCTGCTGCTGTGCGCAATTGGCTGCCGTGTTTCGCCCACAAATATACGTTCTGTGAAGTGCTTTCAGACGTCTAGATGACGTGAAAAGGGCTGTATCAAATGCAAGGATTATTATTATTGCAGGACTCCACACCTATTTATTATCAATAAATAACAATAATAATCCTTGCATTTGATATAGCGCCATATCATGTCTTCAAGACATGTCAAAGCACTTCACAAAATATATTGTAAAATGAATTTTTGGGGCAAAACGCAGCTTTACCCCCGGGAAAGCAATTGCCCAATCGACTAATAATCGACTTCCTACTTACTGCGAGGTAAACAGAGGCTTGTGGAGTAAGGAAATTCCCACTGCCCAGGAATCGAATCCAGTTCTTCTCGCTTCTGAGGTGAGTGCTCTAACCAATACACTAAAGGACTCCAAATCTATGTCCTCTTGTTCTGCTGTCATGATACATCTTCAAGTATTGATCTGGTTTATTGGTTTCTCTGCTGAGTAGCAATTAGTTCTACCTATCTTATCTACTAAGCAATCTCCCTCTCCTCACTCTGAGTCTCTTCTCCTCCCTTCCCTGATTTATCTGGTCATTTAAATGAATTTCCTGTATTTTTCAATTATATTGTATTCAATTATTTACTTGATTATTTTGTGGTGTTTGGACAAATGTGATTGGAGATCCTCTTCCTCCCAACATGCCCCAATTCTGAGGGTCGCTGACCGAACGTTGACTCACTTTCCTTTCACCGTAGATGCTGTCTGACCTGCTGAGTGTTCCCAGCGACTTCTGTTTTTGTTTCAACAGACCGATCTACCTTTTTGAACACTGGCGATCACTTGAAGCTGCTCCCCCTCCTATAAGGACTATATCAAATTGTTTCTCAATTCTGACTAATTTTTATCTTTGAGATAAAATTGGTCGTTGATTTCATTGCTGTTTGGGGGGCACGGCTGTGGGCAAATTGGTCGCTGCATTTCGCTGCATATACAAAGTCACTACACCTTGCAAAAACTTTATGACGTTCTAGAGTTTATAGGTGTTATACCAAATGATTATTATTATTATACTTTGAAGTGTAAACTGCTTTCCATGCTGAAATTATTGGGATGTCTCACCCTTTATAATAATAGTAATCCTTGCATTTGATATAGCTCTTTTCACGTCGGGAGGATGTCCCAAAGCACTTCACAGAATATACTGTAAAGTGAATTGACTGTATATTTGTGGGCGAACACGGCAGCCAATTGCGCACAACGGTGTCCCGCAAACAGTCGTAGATTGAAAATGACCAATTTATTATTGTTTTTGGTTTTGGAGGGATTATTATTAGGCTCTGTGTGGAGTAAGGAAACTTGCCCAAGGTTTCGCCCTCTGCCTGGAATTGAACTCAGGTCTCTCACTTACAAAGCGAGTGCTCTAACCACTGAGCTACAGGACTCCACAGTAGCTGTTATCCACTCACTAGGGAGGGGAGGATAAGGAATGGGTATTGATCTCAGTGACTGAACTTAATGTAAAACTTACATTGCGTGTTGTTTTCCTGTTTTCCTTTATGTGTGTCACAGCTTTATGGAAAAAGTCGGCGACTTTATTGGGGAAGAAGTTGATATTCAGCTTTTCCATGATCGGAATGAGGAACGGAAATATTACTAGAAAAATAAATAAAACCACGGGAAATTAGATGTATGTATATTAATACAGTGTGAAATTATCCCAAAATGATTACTTTCAACAGTGGGTTTGAACAGATATTCAATGAACACAAAGAAACAATTAGGGTTGTGTACATTTATATACTGATCTGAACACATTTCCAATATTTCTACTTCCTAAAAGCACAAATTATCCTACGGTACAGTTCCTTGGGCACCAAATGGCCTGGATAGGACTATTGGCAGGAATTGACCATGAGAAGGAGCGTAACAACACCCTGTGCCTGATCACATCCTCAGCCAACATTCGCACCACACATTCCAATAGGGGTTAACAGATAAATATCAGGAGAGAGCACCTTACTGTTTCCTCTTGCTTCCCCCATCGACCCCCCCCCCCCTTTTCTGAGAAGAGAGGCTAATTATGATAATAATACTTGCATTTGATATAGCGTCTTATCACGTCTTTGAGATGTCTCAAAGCCCTTCACAGAATATACTGTAAAGTGAAAAACACAGGGAAAGCGAGAGACATACACACAGACAGAGAGAGACCATATTCTGGGACACTGCCCGGCACGAAGGGCGCTATATAAATAGTTGTTGCTCCGTATATGGCTCTCTCTCTGAGTGTGTCTCTGTATTTCTCTCTCTCAGTCTGTGTATCACTCTCTCGTTTTCTGTGTGTATGTAATCTTTGTCTATATATCTCTTTGTCTCTATATCTCTCTCTCTCTCTGTGTCTCTGATTTTCTCTCTCTGTCTGTATGTCTCTCTGTCTCTCTCTCGGTGTCTCCGATTCTCTCTGTATCTCTTTCTTGGTGACTCTATCTCTGTGTCTCTCTTCTGTTACTGCTTTGAAAGTGAATAACAAGTTCTGCTGCTAACCTCTGCCGTGTGCCACTGTTTTTCCCACTGGGTCAGACCGAGCCTGGGCTCTTTCCAGACACAAAGTGCTCGTGGTCTGTGCTCGTGGGCCGAATAAAATCATGCCCTGGGCTGGACGAGGCCAGCAGGAAGATGGTTGGACCACCCCACTGTAGATTATCTTAATTGTTCATCAGAAAAAATAAGGTCAAACAGGCAGGATTACTGAACAGCCGAACTCGTACACATGTGCCGCATTTTAAAAGTGCAGCTGCACTGATCACTTACTCATGATAAGAAACACAGGGCTGAAGATGTTCAATTTTAACATTTTCTTTATATTGCCGACAAATGGATCACTGGGGTTGTTGAGTGAGTCGATGTCCACACTGAAAGACGTGCTGGTGACTACATCCATGCTGTATGGACCAAAGATGCTGGGAAACGAAGAAATTATATTAATAATAATAATCCTTGCATTTGATATAGTGCCTTATGTCTCAAACCGCTTCACAGAATATACTGTAAAGTGCATTGACTGTATTTTATGGGCAAAACCCAGCAGCCAATTGCACACAGCAGTGTCCCACAGGCAATCAAATTATTATTTTTTTTGGAAGGATTATTATTCCCGGAAGAGCGATCCGCCAATCGACCAATAACCAGCTTCCTACTTGTTAGGTAAACAGAGGCGTGTGGAGTAAGGAAACTTCAGGATGAAAAAAGCTCTCTAACCTATTTAATAATAATCTTGGCATTTGATACAGTAAAGTGACACAATGTTTTGAAGCCCTTCATAAGAAATTGATGTCAATTGGAATGAAACAACAACAAAAATAACATCTGTATGGAGCCTTCTACATCGGAAGGACGTCCCAAGGCACTGGACAGTCAGAGCCCAAGTTGGGGGTTCGGGCTCAGGGGGAGTGGAGGGCAGGAGGCTATGGGTAAGTGGGTAACCAAAGGGGCGGTTGGAGAGGAGGATCTTGAGACGGGCCCTGGAGGAGTCAAGAGAGGGAGCGAGGTGAAGGGACTGTGTGATGGAGTTCCAAAGGGTGGGGGTGGGGAGACTGAAGGCCCAACCATTGATGGTAGAGTGGACCAGGCGGGGGACACTGCCTGCTGAGCGGTCAACCAACTGCTCCTGCTGCTGATCTCAGAGGGCCGCTCCCATGTAACATTCATAGAGACAGTAAGACACTCTCCTCTTGAAGGTGGAGATTTTTGTGGAGGTGGAGATTTTTTTTAGAAAGAAGCACTCAGATACAGAGATAACTCACTCCTTCAAAGTAATTGGCTCATTCATCTTTGCTTTCTTCTCCACATTTTTCACAAGAGTTTTTGCATAGCGACGGACAATCGGAAGCATCTGGGGAAAAATAATAATAATAATCCTTTACATTTGATATAGTGCCTTATCACGAGATGTCTCAAGGTGCTTCACAGAATATACTGTAAAGTGAATTGACTGCATACTTTTTGGGTGAAATACAGCAGCCAATTGCGAACAGCACTGTCCCACAAACAGACGTGGATTGACTGGCAAAATGTTTTTAGTCTTTATTTATTTATATATTTGAAGGGAATATTACCCCGGAAAGGCGATCTGCCAATTGACTTAAGAACCGGTTTGCTACTCACTGCGAGGCAAACAGAGGTGTGTGCAGCAATGTTTTGCCCTGCCCGGGAACCGAACCCGCGTCCTCTTGCTTGTGAGGCGAGTGCTCTAAGGAATACGCAACCAGGACTCCACATAGTAAACACATTCAGGGATTTAACACTTCTGGTTCACAAGTGAAATGAAGCAACACTAAAATTCAACAACAACTTGCACTTAGACACCAACCGCAACAACAACTTTATAGATGGCCCTTCACGCTGGGCAGCATTTCGGACAGCTTAACAGTGATGGAGCCTGATGCCGAGCTGGGGGGAGGGAGGAGGTGACTGTCAGTACAGTCGAAGAGGAAAGCCTTCAGACAGCAACTTTCACATAGAATAATGTCCCAAACGGTTTCATAGAGGTGGAATGGGAGCCGGAACAGGCTGGGAGTTGAGGGGAAAGTCCCTTCATTTGTGTATGTAGTCTTTCACACCAGAAGTACAAACATTTATTTTTGTTCAACAGCAATTATGCTATTGGGGGGAGACTTTACCTCTTTCAGTCTCCCGCTAGTGAAAGTGGGTGAAAGCACACTTCGGATTCTCTTCCAGTTCTCATCACGAGCAATCAAAATGGAGTCTTTGAAAGGTCCATTGAGACCAAAATCCTGCAAAAAAAAGTAAAATGAACAACATTCAACAGGTACAGTTGAATGACATGTCTGCTTCCTCCACTCAGCAGGCTCCGGCCTACTCCATGCCCCCCAACAGACCTGCCCCACCATCGGCTGTCAGGTCTCCAACATCTCTGACCCCACTCTTTGGAACTCCATCCCACAGTCCCTTCACATTGCTACAACAACAGCAACTTGGATTTATAGGAGGGGACAAAGGCATGGACCAGGGATTCAGTGGCTTTTGGAATGAGGTATTGGTGGAGACGGGCGATGGGTCGGAGGTGGAAGAAAGTGGTGCTGGTGAGGGATCGGATGTGGGGGAGAAAGATAATTGGGGGTCGAACCTGACGAGTTCGGAGAGTTCTAGGGGGAGGTCGGGTAGGTGGAGGAGGTGAGAGCCGTGTGATTTGCCTCCTTGTGGAGTCCTGTAGCTCAGTGGTTACAACAACAAACAAGATTCCATTTATTGAGCGCCTTTCACGTCGGGAGGACGTCCCAAGGCGCTGTACAGTTAGGTCAGGACCCAAGCAAGGGGGAAATGGTCAGGGTGAGGGGAGGGAAGGGAGGGAGCGAGGAGGGGGTAGAGAGTCGAGAGGGGAGCTGAAGGCACGTCAAAGAGAAAGGTCTTGAGACGCTCAAGACCTTAGAGCGCTCGCTTTGCAAGCGAGAGACCTGAGTTCAATTCCAGGCAGAGGGCGAAACGTTGGGCAAGTTTCCTTACTCCACACAGAGCCTAATAATAATCCCTCCAAAACCAAAACAATAATAAATTGGTCATTTTCAATCTACGACTGTTTGTGGGACATTGCTGTGCGCAATTGACTGCCGCGTTCGCCCACAAATATACAGTCAATTCACTTTACAGTGTGTTCTGTGAAGCGCTTTGGGACGTCCTCCCGACGTAAAAAGCGCTATATCAAATGCAAGGATTATTATTATTATTGTTGCCTCATTCAAGGCACGTTTCACAACCCTCCTCTTCGGTCACGCTCCTACTCCTACACTCTCTGAACCCTGATCCCAACCCACAGCTTGGGTCTCAATCCCTAACTAACCAGCGTTTTGCGGCGTCCTCCCGACATGAACGGGAAATGTAACTTCTTCTTGTTGTTAGAAAGTACAGCTTTTCATCTTAAAGCCAAATCTCCAAAATGAAATCCCTCGTTGCATCATTTTCAACAACAACAACAAGTTATCGCGCTCCTCACGCAGGATAGTGACCCAGAGCGCTTAAAGCTTGGGAGATGAGGGCCATCTCGCTGCTGAGTTGGTTGGGACGAGGGGTGGTGGAAAGTGTAGCCGGTGGGGAAAGGCTTCGATCAGGGGGACAGCGTCACCAGGGGACAGCCAGGTTTCAGTGAGCCCAACAATGTCAATGTGCTCGTCCATGATGAGGTCATGGATCGTTTTCACTTAAGTAATAGTTTGCAGAATGAACATGAGTCCAGTATTGAACTGAATCTCTTGACTATTTATTTCTGCCTGTTCACGTGGACGTTAAAGATTCCATGGCACTATCTGAATAGATAATCAGTCTCTCCTTGGCTCCAAGCCAACAATCCCCTGAGTGTGGGTCACTGCTATGGGCAAATGACGCCAAGGTGGGGGGGAGGTGATTGTAGGCACTGTCGAAGCATATCCAACGTCACTCATCAAAGAAAGATTATCCCAAGAAGCATTGCTACTGTCACTTGTTGAAGGAAGTGACATCAGGAAGTGCACAGCGATGACCGAGAAGTGGGCAATTTGTCATGTGATTGGACCCAAATGACTACATGAGGTTTTCCTATCATTCAACCTGTACTCATTCCCTCTTTATAGAGAACAATCCTTTGTAAATATATATTTCATTTCATGCTTCGCTGGCATGCCTGTGGGAGATATTAGAGCACTAACCCACATTCTTCCCACTCTACTTACATCAGTGTTACACACAGCCAAAGAAACTAAATCCTGTGAAAAATAACCTGCTTTACACTGGAAAAAAAGGAACGAAACTGAATAAAAATTCAATTTCGAGACTTTGATACTAACCCGTCTGTTGGTGAAGAAAGAATAACACTCTTTTACCAAGATGGTTTTAATCATATTCGTGTCCATGACTAAGAGAAGAGGCTGCCTTCCATCATAAATGCTAAAGGAATGGGAAAAACATAGCTCAAGTACACAATGAATAGTGAATAGACGGATTATAGAAAGAATAAATAATAATAAAATAATAATCCTTGCATTTGATACAGTGCCTTTCACGTTTCATGGGAGGATATATTAAAGTGCTTCACGGGATTTTCTGTAAAGTATAGTTACTGGTGTATTTTGTAGGCAAATGCGGCAGCCAATGCAAATGCCAATGTCCCACAAACAGCTATGAAGTGAATGACTAATTTTATCTAAAGGTGGGTAAGGCTAGAAGGGAGACCAAAGTCGAGGTCGAAGAGGAGGGGCTTGAGACGTGTCTTGGAGGAGGCAAGGGAGGGAGTGAGGCGGACAGACTGTGGGATGGAATTCCAAAGGGTGGGGCAGAGAGGGAGTGGACAGTCAATATGGTGTTAGCAGGTCAGTGAAGTAGGAAGGAGCAATGCCGTGGAGGGCTTAAAAGGCTGTGGACAGAGAAATAAATTTAAAGAGAAGCTACATTTAGATATTGCAGTTAGTACTTGGCACAGTTGATTCAAAGAAAACAAAAACACATTTAATAATCTTCAAATTATCTCACTTGATGTTTTTTCATTTTTTCATTACATCATTATTTTTGAAAAGTACTCACCCCCAGATCTTTCCATACTTCTTGTAACATTCTGTATCGAATACAAATAAACCCTGTCCAGCAAAAGACCAAATCGTTAGCAAAAACATTTATATGGTGTGCATGATATGACATACTCATACAATAACTAGCTGTACCTGTTGCAGCTGAGTTTGCGACCAAAGGATCCGATATGGAACGTAGATTTCAGTGACACCAAATCATAAACCATTTAACATCCCATAAACACTGTGTGTACACCTTAAGCAAAACTGCCGTAGATGTGCAATGAGCTTGTTTACTTTATATTACATTATTATAGTTTATTTTATTATATATTAGATTGTTATACTTTATATAGCGGTAGGAGATCGCCCTGAAAAAATAAGAGCTAAGAGAGAGAGAGATCCCCGCACAGTTCACACACCACATATTTGTTTGTCTGCCAATAACACATTAACCAATTGACGTAGAGACATGATTTGTAACTCATCGGAAAGGTCTTGCAAGGAGGAGTGTCATGGGCATATTTTTTGGGGGGGAATCTCCTATCATTGATGAACTAAGACCTTTGCATCCTTTGGTTGCAAGCGTACCTGCAACGGGCACAGCTAGTACATCATATTTTCGGCTTAATTAAAGCATTTTTTTAAAGATAGTTCATCAACGATAGGAGATTGCTGGAACAAAAATATTCCCATGACACTCCCCCCTGCAAGACCTTTCCGATGAGAAATAAATCATGTCTCTACATGAAAGGTACTACTTTGTTTGACCTCTAACCAGTAAACTACAAGACTCCATTTATATGGTGCGCATGTACTTGAAAGAATAGTTGTCTCACAGAAACCTATTATACTGCAAAGAAAAAAAAGCAAATGTAGACAAATATCATATCTAGGATCTATGCTGCAGCGTATTCACTAATATATCTACACTTATTTGATTCTACATGTTTTATCATCCATGCTGATGAATATTGACTGAAACTGATCAAATTTCTATATCTTTGTGCAATTCCTTGTTTGCTGATAGTTAATTGCTGACCTTAGACAACTTTCTAGTAAGCATCTGAGTCATGTTATCAATCGTGGTTGGACACTACATTTCAATACTGCGGAACTAGACAACTGCAAAATTCAAATATATACTTTGGAATACAGTCAATTCACTTTACAGTATATTCAGTGACGCACTTTGAGACGTCGCAACGACATGATCAGGTGCTAAATCAAACGCAAGGATTATTATTATCACTGTTATATCACGTAAGGGAATAAAATAAACAAGAACAGTGTGGCAACCGTTTATTACCAACAAGTAAGTACAGGATCTTCCCCAATTCTTCACCTTGTGAGTTTTCAAACACAGCTTTCCTATCAGTATCAAACAAGGCTCTGTACAAACCATTCATACAAAGGCCATGAAACATTGGGGGAATTGCTATTGTTTCCTCTTGTATAAAGTCAATGCACTTAATAGTAAATCCTGTGAAGATCCTGTGAGATGTTCTCCTGATGTTCTAACAAGAATAACAACAAATTACATTTGTATAGCACCTTTCATGTTGGAGGACGTCCCAAGGTGCTGCTATGTCAGGAATTGCAGGGGGTTGGGATCATGAGGGGTGGAAGGCAGGGTTCGGAGGGTGATCAAATGCATGGTCGAAGAAGAGGGTCTGCGACGTGTCTCGAAGGAGGCAAGGTAGGGAGCAATGCAAAGGGACTGTGGGATGGGGTGGGGGCAGAGAGGCTGAAGGCCTGACCGCTGATGGTGGGGTGACGTGGAGCCGGCTGAGTAGAGACAGGGGAAAGGACATTCTAAAAGTATAACTCAAACACGAAGAACTATTCCTGACAGAATATTCCAAGGACTGGAGCGTCCTACCTTTCTGTATCCTAAGAATGTTCCAATGAATGGCAGTGGCGTGGGCCCTGGGATTCCAAGGCGTTTGAAGAATCTGTAGGGCAAGATGCTGTACCTGCAAAGTTGGAATTTAATCAGTAAACCTACATCAATATTTCAGGATGTATCATGACAGCAGAACAAAAGAACATAGGTTTAGATTAGTAAAGGGCAATTTCAGGACAAACATCAGGAAGTTTTTCTTTACTCAGAGGGTAATCAAAGGTTGCCAAGAAAGGTGGTGGAGGCCAAGACACTGGAAAAGGACTTTGACTCACTGTAGACATATCATGTGGTACACTGATTCTCCGATCATGGCAACTTATTTGCTATTTTCAGTGACTTCCCTGTTTTGCCTTGGTTGCGGACGATGAGGAACATTTTTGCCCACAAATTATGCAATCAATTCACTTTACAGTTTACTTGCGGGTTGGGGTGGGAGAAGGAAAGGGAAACAAATAAACAGGACTGAGCAAACACAATGCTCTCAGTCCTCTGGAGACAAGCAAACAAAGCAGTCCCAACACTATTGGTTCAGGGAAGTTATTAGATCCTGCAAAAGAAAGGACTGTAATATAACTCAATCAAAGTCGTAGGTTTATTCTTGTTCATTTCATCTTTATTGAGTATTCAAGACTCATTGTGTTTCAGTGGGAAGTCAGTAACGCCACAGCTGAAGTGATCATAACAATAATCCTTGCATTTGATATAGCCCCTTATCACGTCGTTCAGACGTCTCAAAGCGCTTCACAGAATATACTGTAAGGTGAATTGTCTGTATATTTTGAGGGAGAAATGCTGCATCCAATTGTGCAAAGCAGTGTCTCACAAACAGTCGTGGATTGAGGGACCCCATTTTTTTAAGGGATTAATCTTCCTGGAAAGCGATCTGCCAATCAACTAACAACTGGGTTCTTACTTACTGCTCGGTAAACAGAGGCGTGTGGAGTAAGGACACTTGCCTAAGGTTTTAATCTGCCTGGGAATCAAGCCCAGTTCCTCTCACTTGCGAGACGAGAACAGTAACCATTACTGAGAATACTGAAATTAATGCTGTGGAATTCCTTGGGGCTGGTGGTGACTTTCTTCACAATTTTATATGTAAAAATATGGCATTCCTGATCTCTGCTGGAAGTCCTGGGATCTCTGAATTGCACAACACAACTAACTTTCCAACCCACCAGCTAGTTATGCGGAGAGTGGAACAGGGAGTGAGTCACGGACACTTTTCTAACTTAGGCCTTAAAAATATCTCGCAAACGCTCTTAAGATAACAAAAATTATTTGGGAAGTTTTTGCAAACTCACTATTCATTAACCCACCAGCCAGACGATTCTCAGTCCACGATCTATACTTAAATAAATATTTGGATGGATTGATTAAACAACAATGGCGCACACACACACACACACACACACACAACAGGACAATTTCGGACACTTACCAACCAAGAAGGAAAAGGAAAGTGAACAGGAGAAGCCAGGTTTGATTGGACAGTGATGTTCTGATCGTCCATAAACTCTCAGGGAAAAAACAAGACATGTTGAAGAGATCTATCTCACTCAGCAACTAATTGTTGGGAATTTCCAGCTACTCCTGTCATTTAAAGTGTCTGTCACGTGACAGGCTTGGCTGGATTATCGCTGATTAACCCCAAATTTACTTTCCTTCTATGGTAAAGGGAGAGTGCAGAAAAACATTGCGTGTGATCTGCACAACTTTTACACAATTTTATCTGTAAAAATCAGCACTGATCTTAAAAGGTAGAGAACCTTAGCTCATTGATTGCCTTCAGGTGAGGCAAGAGGGAAATGGGGGAGGATTTGATAGTCCAAGCTGTAGGCTCATAGAAATCAGAAAAATAAAATAATAATAATAATAGGGTCACTCAACCGTGACTGTTTGTGGGACACTTTGCTGTGTGCAATTTACTGTCACGTTTCGACCACAAAATATAGTCAATTGAAAGTATATTCTGTGAAGCGCTTTGAGACGTCTCGACGACGTGATGAGGCTCTGTATCAAATGCAAGGATTAGTATTGAGTTCTGACAAAGGGTCGTGGACCCAAAACATTGACTCACTTTCCTTTCCCCACAGATGCTGCCTGACCTGCTGAGTGTTCCCAGCGACTTCAGTTTTTGCTGAGATTATTATTATTATTATTATTCCTGTAGTTAGGATACTGAATAGAAGTGTGACACTGGCGCCATAAAATTGAGTCACAACGACTCAAAAATCCAGCTGATATCCAAATTGCAGCCAAATTAATAGTTTCACTCAAATCTGCCTCCAGTATTTATTCCAATCCATCAATAATCACATTGTCTTTATTCTGCTTATGATTTTTTATATACTTTCCATCATGAACCTCAGTGAACTAATGTTAGTGAAATTTACTGACCAATTCAGGGAGCCATGTGTTATAAATTAATACAAAATCCAATTTTTTCTTTGCTGTGTTACTTACCTCTAAAGGAAACCGATTGATGTGACAGAACAATATGTGGAGCCAAAACAAGTTTTAAAATCTAAGGCATCGACACCTATTTTTGTTACGATTTACAGGCAAGGGATGAGATTCTTCAAAGGAAAAGCGATTAGCAGGGAATGAGATCAAAGAAATAAAATCATTTTTAAAATAGGAAAAAGTGAATCTCACCACCTAAATTCAAAATTCTTTTAACTGAAAGTGATCCTCCAATCCACTAACAACCGGGTTCCTACTTATTGCGAGGTAAACAGAGGCGTGTGGAGTAAGGAAAGTTGCCTAAGGTTTCGTCCTGCCTGGCAATCGAATCTCACTTGCGAGGGGAGCACGGTAACCATTACAGTACAGGACTCCCCCAACAAAAAATGAGGTCACTCAATCTAAGTTTGTGGGATACTGCTGTGTGCAATTGGCTGCCGGGCTTCGCCCACAAAATGTACAGTCAATTCACTTTACAGTATATTCTGTGAAGCGCTTTTGGGACGTCTCAAATACGTGATAATGCGCTACATCAAATGCAAGGATTATTATTATCATTATTTGAGACATGTTTCTCTTAGAAGAGTTTTCAAATTGATGTCACTGCACATTTCAGTCACCCTGTGAGTGAGTGAGTGAGTGAGTGAGAGTGAATGAATGAATGAATGAGTGTGAGTGAGTGTGAGAGAGTGTGAGTGAGTGTGAGAGAGAGTGTGAGTGAGTGTGAGAGAGAGAGTATGAGTGAGTGTGATAGAGAGAGTGTGAGTGAGTGTGAGAGTGTGAGTGAGTGTGAGAGAGACTAGAGAGTGTGAGTGAGTGTGAGAGAGAGTGTGAGTGAGTGTGAGAGAGTGTGAGTGAGTGTGAGAGACAGACAGAGTGTGAGTGAGTGTGAGAGAGAGTGTGAGTGAGTGTGAGAGAGAGTGTGAGTGAGTGTGAGGAGAGTGTGAGTGAGTGTGAGAGAGAGAGAGAGTGAGTGAGTGTGAGAGTGTGAGTGAGTGTGAGAGAGACAGAGTGTGAGTGAGTGTGAGAGAGAGTGTGAGTGAGTGTGAGAGAGAGTGTGTGTGTGTGAGTGAGTGAGTGAGTGAGTGTGAGAGAGAGTGGCGGATCCACTCCGGGTTTTCGGCCCTCCCCCCTCTCTCTCTCTCTCTCTCTCCGGGGGTTGTGGTGACTTTCCCGCAGACACTCACAGAGACAGACAGAGCCACTCGGTTGGTTGGCGCTGCAGCTTATCCTCCCGCCCGGACCCCCCCACCCCACAGACACACACACACACACACGCACAGCCCCGGCCCTGTCTCTCGCCTCAGGCCCCCCCCCAGCAGCCCCCCGACATGCAGGCAGCAGCCGCACGTTTCCCCTCCGACAGCGAAGGCGACGACACGGGCGCTCGGGCGCTTTTGGCGCTCAAGTCGGCTCCTTGCAGCCCGAGCCGCGGGGCCTCGCACGGCGGCGGCGGCGGCGGCGGGGCGATGGTGCGCTGGGAGCTGGGCCTGGATCCGCAGGCCGCGCCCGACACCCCGCTGGCCAAGCTCGAGGGCCGGGATTTCGAGTACCTGATGCGGCAGGACTCGGTGACCATCGGGCGCGACTCCAGCCAGGGCCCGGTGGACGTGAACATGGGCCACTCGAGCTTCATCTCCCGCCGCCACCTGCAGATCAGCTTCCAGGAGCCGCACTTCTACCTGAGGTGTCTCGGCAAGAACGGCGTCTTCGTGGACGGCGCCTTCCAGCGGAGAGGGGCGGCGCCGCTGCTGCTGCCCAGACAGTGAGTAGCGCCTTCCCGCAGACCGCTGAGAGGGGAATTGGGTGGTGGTGGTGGGGGGGGGGACGGGACCCTGAGAGAGGGAAACGAATCCGAACCGAGGCCTACACCGAGCTGGGAGTAGCAGCCTCGGCCCGGGGGACACGCACCGCCGGCCCGCCGCGGGCGGAATCGAGGGCGGTGCTTTCCACCTGGCGCCTAGGCCTCGGGGCCACCCAATGTAAACACACACACACACACACACACAGCGGAGGGGGAGGGAGCAGACACACGCATGTCACAGCCGGGGGGGGTGGGGGGGAGGAGGAGGGGGGAGTCACTGGGTGTGGGTTGTGGGGAAACATTGGCATCGAAGCGCTTTTATGGAAATGATGAATTGCCACTTCTTTTTTTTGGGGGAAAAAAACACTGAACTTTTTTTTTTTGGGTGGGGGTGGGGGTGGGTGGAGGGGACGCGTCACGCCGAGGGCGAGACTTTTTGTTGCACGGGACACCCGCGGTCGGTGCGCGGCGCATTTGGTTTCGTCGCGTTTCGCCGACGCCGCCCCCGCGCGGTAAATCCGCTTGGCGGTATATCGTGCGAAAAGCCCTGGGAGGTGTCTCAGCGGCGTGACGAGGCGCCGTGTGTCAGGCGCAAAGATTATTATTCCGTTCTTGAAGTAGGGCCATACCCCGTGTAAATCGACTTAAAATGCATCACTCTTTGTTAAACGGGTCGCAAAAAGCCGACCGAAGGGACGGTGTTTTTTTTTGCGTTGGGAAAAAAAACTATTCTTCGCCCTGATTTGGCGATGGAACCATCATTTCTTCTCACAAACTGCAGCATTTCAACTGGAAGTCCAGCAAATACTGTGGCTTTTGTTCGGTGTTCTGCGAGAGTAATGCAGTTCTTCGTTATGATGACCTACCTGTGTGTGTGTGTGTGTGTGTGTTGTAATGACGTGCAGTCGAGTGTTTTTTTTTCAGGTAATGTGGAAGAAGAACTTTGAGAATAAATCAGTTTATTGTGGGATTCTGATGTTTTCGTTCCCTCTTTGCTGGTGTGAGGGCAGAAAGGTATTGAGGCATGGCCTGCCCCTCCAGGAACCCCTTACAATAATTTGAAGGATTGCTGTGCTTTCATTTTTTTAAAACAAGGATTGTTAAGCACTTTTTCCTTTGGGGTCTGACTGCCACACAAGTCGTCAACATGGAAGGAGGCTATTTGGCCTATCATGTCTCTGCGAACACTACCTGCTTTTCTAATTTGCCCATTTTTATTGATACCTGTATTATTGCTTTACGGTGTATTTTAATCAAATTTCAATATTCTCTGCTGATCAGGCACTGGGACTGTGGGAGTGAAATTTTCCAAATTTTAACCAGGTTGGATAGTTTTTTTTTCTTCGATTCAAATCATTAGTTTCTTTTGATAGTTGGTCTGGAATGTGTGGTCATAGCACACGTGTGCACGTCGCATTGACTTGTGACTTCAGTAAATTAGGCTGCATTAGATTTTAACCAGACTTAAAATCTCACTTCCTCTTGTCAGACATTTTATTTGTTTTCTTGGCATAGTTGGCATTTAGGGAGTTGGCATACTATAAACACGTGTGTGTGTGTGTGTGTGTGTCTGTGTGCTTGCTGTGGTTATTGAACTTATCACCTAAATATTGTGCTGAATATAGTGATTTCCAAAATATTTTAGTGCAATTGTGGCCTATCTTTTTGACAGGGTGTATGATATGTTCATCCATTCAGGGCCAGCGCCCTTTCTTCCCCTCCATTTTATCCTTTTTCTAGTCACCTTGAGCCCCATGCCTTCCGCACAGCCGATGCCATTTTAGTTACCTGCCAGGAGATGTGCAGGAAGAGCCTGGTGAAGACTGGAAGGTGTACTTTTCTCTGTCCTTGTTCGGGTAAGATCTGGAATTCAGTAGAATGGGTTTGAATGAGGTTCCCTCTGCTTTGCAGCACCTCAGAGCCCAAGTGCTCAGTGACATTGCATTTCCTTTAGGGCTTTTTTGAAAAAAACAAAACAAAAAAATCCAATTTAACACAAACCTGTTTGTACAAGTGTAAACCATTCAATTTGGCTGTAAGTTATTTGTCCAGTTTTTTCTTCTTGATTGGGAATGCTTTCTACAACCACTTGTCTCGCTCCCTTTCCCATGCCTGACTTCTAACAACAACAACAACAACAACTTGGATTTATATCACGCCCTCCATGCCGGACAGCGTCTCAGAGCGCTTTACAGTAACGGATCCCAGGACCGAGCCGGGGGGGGGAGAGAGAGGAAGGTGACCAAAGGCGCGGTCGAAAAGGAAGGTCTTCAGCAGAGACCTGAATATAGGAAGAGAGGGGGTGAGGCGAAGGGAGTTCCAGAGCCTCGGAGCATAGTGGCTGAAGGCACGGCCGCCCAGGGTGGAGCGGAGGACTTGGGGGACGAGGAGGAGGCCAGACCCCGAGGAACGAAGGCAACCGGTACTGTTTTGAGAAGAGAGGAGGTCAGAGAGGTCGGGGGGTGCAGAGGAGTGCAGGATCTTGAAATCGATCCTCTCTGGGACAGGCAGCCAGTGCAGTCTGGCAAGGACTGGGGTGATCGGGGAGCGGAGTTTTGTGCGGGTGAGAATGCGGGCAGCAGAGTTTTGAATGATTTGGATTTTATGGATGGTAGTGGATGGGAGACCGGCGATTCCAATCGTTGATAAAAAAAACTTTGATAAAAATGCACAGCAAATTTTAAATTCATGTCTAATCTGTCCCGATAATCTATTTTCTGGAAATCAATGATGGATTACTACTCGTTTAAGACATATCTGCAAGTACCATTACATTTAATATGACTTGAGCGAAGTCCGAGTTACAAACAACAACAACAGAATTACATTTGTAAAGCGCCTTGGAGGACGTCCCAAGGCAAATTTGTACAAATCATGTAAAATCTGGTTTAATTAATAAACTACAGTAATTCAATGCAGCCGGTAAATCCACATGTGATGGTGGGTCAAGACTATTGTTTCCCGTGATTCAGTGCGTGTTGACCCGGCGCAGCATGGGCACTTACTGGCAAGCATTGGAATGATACTGAAGTTCTTCTGCTCGTGCGACTACGGATCAAGACTTTGTTTCCCGCAATTCGATGCAGCTGGCTGGTAATTGCGCACAAGTCGATGGGTCGGGACATCTTTTCCCACAATTTAATCGGTCATTAAGTTCAGGAGTAATGGATGATAACAGAGCAGAGATGAATTGGGAGATGATTTGCTTATAAAATGCAAGAAAATCTTTAAGTGGTTTTGATTGGAAACTGGATGGGATGTGTACGATTTATAAAGATAAGACCTTTTTTTGCGAGTTTCACCGTACTCTAAACTTGCAGCAAATTGTCAAAATCATTACATGCATCAGCACGGAGAGGCCGAGAAATATTTGAAGAAATCAGAGAATGTTCTGTGACTTGCTCCTTTGATTTTCTATGGCTTTGTTGAGTCAGCTGATCTTGGCTGTGGGTGCAGTTGAGGTGCTACAAGCGAACTCGAGAGCCCCCTGGTTAGAAAAGGGAAAAAATTCAGCCTACGTTTCAAACTTCTTACCGCTATCCAGTGGCCCTTTCTAAATGTGCATTGAGCATTTGTATGTCAGATGAGGACAGCTTCAGGCTTGGCTTAGCTGCACCATGGTTGAATTGCCTGCCAGCACTCGTGGTCTAGGTTCACTCCAGTTACTAGGTATTTTGGGTCAGGTACCTGGTATCTTTGAAACCTTACTCCAGCACACGTCAGCTTCTCGAGAGGAGGAAAGAAACCGCTTCTCCAACCTGCCACCCCACCCCTCCAACCAAACAAAACTCAGCTTGGGATTGATCTCTGGTTCATGTGATGCCTTAACAGTTCAGGACAATTTGGGTATTATGTCACTGTACTCATTGAAATGGTGTTGGGGTGATCGCAAACACTATATCCTGTCATTCTGTGCTGTGTTGTCACAGTCCAGCTCTTACCTCGGTAATAAGGTCGGCAATTGCATAAGTGATGCATTGGCATTTTGTTTGTGCATTCACTTTTCTCCTGGGATGATTCTATTGCATAAAGACAATGCAATATTTTTATTTACCCATTGAAAACAGCACATGGGGAGTGTATGTGACAGTTCATTACAGACAAGATGATTTTGTTTACCCATTTCTCTTTGCAATAATAATAATAATCCTTGCATTTGATATAGCGCCTTATCAGGTCTTCGAGACGTCTCAAAAGAGCTTCACAGAATATACTGTAGTGAATTGACTGTATATTTTGTGGGTGAAACACGGCAGCAGTCAATTGCACACAGCAGTGTCCCACAAACAGTCATGAATTGATTGACCAATTTATTATTATTAATTTTTTTTAAAAATGGAAGGGATTATTACTCCCATAAAAGCGATCCGCCAATCGACTAACAACCAGGTTCCTACTTACTGCTGGGTAAGCAGAGGCAAGTGGAGTAAGGAAACTTGCCCAACGTTTCGACCTACCTGGGAATGGAACCCAGGTCCTCTCGCTTGCACAGCAAGTGCTCTAATCACTAAGCTGCTTGACTCCACGGGAGCAATCGGAACAATTGCAGTGATATTTTAATATAGGAAATTACTGATGCCCAGGAGCTATAACATGTTTATATTATAGAGATGAACCATGCTTGTAGAGAGGGCAGTACTATTGAGAGTGTAACCAGCTGTCTTTCACTTTGTGTTGATGTATACGCTTTTATTTTGCTGCGTTTTCGTATTTCCTATATATGACAGTAATTTCCCGGAAAGTAAAAAGTTAATTCATCTTTTGATGTGACTACTGAAAATCTTTCCTTTACCAAAACTTTGTTTTGATCACCGAGTCTTGTGTGATCGTATCAGATGACAACCTTTTTCATGTTTTTGTATACATTTTTATAGCTTTGCAAAGCCATCAAATATTCCACTAGATTATCGTATTTTTGAATATATTTTACTTATTCCAAATAAGTGTATGTACATCAGTGTTCTTCAGGTCAAAACCCAACAAACAGTGTGACATTATAGGTAACATGTGAAATGCAAAGATTATTATTAAACAGGTTAAAGAGCCTTTTTATCATCATTTATCCCGCAAAATGATAATGCGCTTTATCAAATGCAAAATTATTGTTATTCTGTTATTTTATGGCAGTAAAAGAAAATCCCAATGGGTCAGTCTTAACTGTGTCACATTTTGATTGAAAGCAAAATAACGGTGAACAGCAGATGCCCATATCAGATATTTATTTCTGAACAAATATCAGCAATTTGGTCACTCAATCCACAAATGTTTGTGGGAAACTGCTGTGCGGAATTGGCTGCTGTGTTTCTCCCACAAAATATACAGTCAATTCACTTTACAGTATATTCTGTGAAGCACTTTGAAACGATTCAAAGACATAATAAGGCATTATATCAAATAAAAGTTATTATAATATATTTTTGCATATTTCCATTTCGTACATTGCAGGATAAAAGACCAGCGTAAAAATAAGCTACTCTCTCATTTTTAAACCAGATTTTCATAACAACAACAAAATTAAAAATAGACAAAAATTTATAAAGCATCTTTCACATCGGGAGGACGTCCTAAGGCGCTGAAAAACTGTAACTTTACAATCGAGTTCTGGTTTCATGCCTAAAATTCAAATTGTGTGGTTGGGGGGTGGTGCCATTGGTGAAGTACTTTGCAAATGTTTTTGTTGGGACATGTTAAGAGATTTAATCTTGCTTACAATAAGAACAGAAGAACACTGGTGTAAAATTACGACACAGAACTATGCTATTGTACATTCCCTATATTTTGAGTGTTGACTTGAAAATGCTTTGTTAAAAACTTGCCTGGGGGTTCATCTCTGGGTGATTCTGGAGCAATGTAAACAGCTCCTTGAAGTTCTCCCAATTTATCCAACGTGGAGTCCTGTAGCCTATTGGTGCATTGACTTGACTCTTCTTTACCTCACAGTCTTGTACAAACTTACATTTTATGATTGACTCAGTCTATTTTTAATTTTGACAGCTTGCATTCTTTCTCTTCTACATTTGGTCTTTGTTTAATTGCCCCACGCCCGGATTATAAATCCTTTGGAGACAGAGTTCTGTTGTGGACAAGAAATGGGGACACCTGTCCCAAGGATTAGCAGGATGCCATCTTTGAATTCTGCCTTTGAGCAAGAGCGGAGTCTTTTATGCCTTTTTAGTGCTTTTCAGACTCCGTTGTCAGACTCCGCCACTGTAAGGCGCTTGGTGACGCTACCCCGTGTGAAGGGCGCTATATAAATGGAAGTTGTTGTGGTTCTCCAAAGGCATATTTGTGTGGTGAGGAATCATGGGCTTTCTTTGAGGATTATAGTATGCATTTTGATAGTACAACCAACAAAGAATGAAACAGACCCTTTTGCCCAACTAGTCTGTGCCGGCTCAACTATCTTTCAAATAAGATTTTGTATTCACGTGCAGACAATACATTTCGGGCCAGGCGCACATAAAATCACAGTAATCTCTTCCTCCTTGGGCTTTTCAGATACATTCATAAAATAATGTAGATGTCTCTGTGATGGCCAGTTTAGAGCTGGGTTCCCCCTGGTTCAAGTTGCATTCTTAAAACTTCCACTGTGAGAGCTCGCAGATTACAGGATACATGGAATTAAGTACTTTCTTTTTGAAGTTACTACTTTTGAAGTAATGACACAGTGGCAGCATTCCAGGGAAAGTCTCCAGCATTGTGCACATAAGTCAAGACGTTTACAATAGCTGCACACATTAACACTGCTGTGTGGAACTGCTCTTTCATTCTTAAATATTACATTGATCATCTCTCCCAGCAGCAGTGCAAAGTGTGCATGGGACCAAAGTCAATTGTGTGACCAGCCAATGCACATGCTAATTGTTATAAAGGATAATCTCCTGGGGCTCAATACCACAAGATTGTTAGGTGGGGGTCGGGGAGGTAAAATGCATGGCCTTTTTGTACCCCTTTAATGTTGATATATAAGTGAGTGATGATAATATTATCCAAGGTATGGAGGAGAGATTGAGGCATTGTGTGAATGATGGGCATTAGCAGCTGTGGATGCAGTCAGTCATCAAACAACAACAACTTGCATTTATATAGCGCCCTTCATGCAGGATAGTGACTCGGGGCGTTTGCCTTGCAGCCTCCAGTGCTTTAAGCAGCAGAAATGCAATTTAAAACCCCATATCTAGGGAAATGTTGCCATCTCATTTATATTATCCTGTTAGCTGTGACAAAGGTAGCACAAAAGGAATAGAGCTAGGCTATAAAACAGCTGCTATCTGAAGATTTTGCAATTGAAACTTTATTTTGAAAAAAATTACACCGACTCAAAAGAGGTTTCTGTCTGTAAAAATGTCCCACGCAAATGCCCTGTGCAAAATTCCACAAACTGCATTAAAGGAATATTGTGAATGTGCATCACAGTTGAATGATGCAGTAGAATTTGTTAGCGGTGCATTACTAAATGTAAAAGAATGGATCGCCTTTGGCGAGAGCAGGTTGTAGAGATGTAGTCTTAATGAAAAAGGTTTTAGATGACTTAATGAAGTGAGTGCAGAATGAAACTTGTAGTTTCTTGGTGGCATAATGAACTCTCATTGCCTAATTTTAGGAATTAGTATCTTATTAAAGTTTCAATCTTTAAGCAGATTTGTATTTGGTAATGATAATCAAAGCAACCAAAATGCTTTGCAGGCATATGGGAAGAGAGTGGGGAAGTGGGGTTGATTTGGATAGCTCTTTTCAAGGAGCCGGTACAGACCCGATGGGCCGAATGGCCTCCTTCTGTGCTGTATAATTCTGTGAAAACCTGTTTCTTTGATTCGGTGTGATTTTAAGGTTTATTTGCCTTCACTGTTGTGCTCTGTGAAGCACTGTTTATGTTGTAAACTGGGCTAGAAGAGCATTTTTTCCAAACCGTCGTGCTATTAAATTACAATCCACATGAGTGTGGTAATGCAGTGTGAAACAATAGCCAAGAATATTGTTACAAACGAGGTGTGTGAGGAACCCAATTACGTATGGATTGCAAGGAACATTGTTCAGGCAGGCTCAAAGCTTTGGAACACTTTTAACAAGTAGAATAATAATAATAATAATCCTTGCATTTGATATAGCGCTTTTCACGTCTTCTGGACGTCTCAAAGCGCTTCACAGAATATACTGTAAAGTGAATTGACTGTATATTTGTGGGCGAACTCGGCAGCCAATTGCACACAGCAGCGTCCCACAAACAGTCGTGGATTGAAAATGACCAATTTATTATTGCTTTTGTTTTGGAGGGATTATTATTAGGCTCTGTGTGGGGTAAGTAAACTTGCCCAAGGTTTCGTCCTGCCTGGAATTGAACCCGGGTCTCTTGCTTACAAAGCGAGTGCTCTAAGCACTGAGCTATAGGACTCCACTAGAAAGTGTTGGGTTGGGTTTGCTTCTCCCCCTACATCCATATATTAATTATATTGTTTCCCACCATTAACTGTTGACTTTCACTTTCCTAAACCTGAAGTGACCATAGAACTTGCGTTCTGACGAAGGGTCGTGGACCCCGAAACGTTGACTCACTTTCCTTTCTCCATAGATACTGCCTGACCTGCTGAGTGTTCCCAGCGACTTCAGTTTTTGTTTCAGATTTCCAGCATCTGCAGTATTTTGCGTTTTGCTCAGAATAGACGTTTGATGCTGTATTTATATCGTAGAACAGCTTCACAGCGGAAAAATACCTGGCTGGTGTATTTTTCCCACTCGGTATCCAAGGATCAGAAACGGCAATATAAAGCAAGGCAGAGTTTCCAGACGACCAGTGGACTGGGAGAAAAGGTTTGCACCTCCAGGGAGTGTTGACAAAATCATCTCCATTGGAGAGGCTAGATGCCTCTGCAGAGAACAGCATTGTACGAACACCTTATGGTGCCTCTACCAAAGTCGGGGTTGCTGGAAAAGACAGGGTGAATGCACAATACAATTAAATATAGCTTAGTTTGGTTGGTAGTACTCCTGTTTCTGAGTCGGAAGGTTGTGGTTCAAACCGTACTTTGGGTTTTGAGCGGATAGTCAGGCTGACATTCAGTGTGGTATCGGGAGGGAGTGCTGCATTGGCTTGAGATCCAATGCTTTGGATGAAAAGTTAAACCAAGGTCATGTCTGCATGTTCAGACAGACTTTATCAAGACCTCTGTGTGGATTGTGGGGAATGGGATGAGGAGAAAGCCACATTACACTTCCTGTCAATATTTTTTCGTTTACAACATTTGCCGTTCATACTTATCGCAGTCAACTCTTCAGAATTCTGCCGTTAGTCGCTGTGGCATTCTGTTGTTTGGAGGGTTAACATTGCTGTTTAACTGCCCTCAAACTTCCTTACTCTGTGGCAGGTCTTGTACTGCAGCTCTTCTACCTGCGTCGCTGCTCCTCACACCTCTGTTGCTTTGCAGTGTTTTGGCTATTTCTGGCAAATGATGAGGCTATTAAAACCTGGAGTGGAGTATGCAATGGATTATAAATTGACAGCCAGTTGAAGACTTGAGGAAACCATCCCATTTACATGCTACTTGTTCCATTTAAATTATTAGAAAATATTTAAACCATTGAGTTTCATTATTTTGCCTACTGCTTAAAGATTATTCTTGGCACCTGTGAGTGCTTATATCGACAGTTGAATGTCACTTTGCACATTACCTATTCTTTTATTTCACTGGTAATGATGATCATAATCCTTACATTTTGTATAACACCTTTAACGTTGGGAGTACATTTCAAAGGGCTTTGTGTGTTTTGTGGGCTAACGCGGCAACCGATTTTACACATAGCAATATTCCACGAACAGCCAGAGATTTGATTGGGGACTTGTTGGCCAGGACGCTGGGAGAAACTAATATGTTAAATAAGATCAGGTGAAAAGTTGTAAATGCATACATCAGCCCTGAGGGCCGTAAGCATTAAAATATCATGTTTCCTTGAAGGAAAATAGTTCTGTAGAGATTTTGTCAGCGTAATCGTGTTAGGTATACTTTTGAAATAAATTTGTGAGCTTGAGTCACTTGCTAGTACATAAATGGTTCACAGCGGTTGCTGTGTATACACAACATTTGAATTCCTTTGCATTTCCTGTCCATTAGAATATCGAGATCTGCAACATCAGACTTGTAATTGAATATATTACTGCCTGACGCATGCTCTGTTTGTAGCAAAATGTAAATTTCAGGTGTGGTGTTTAGTTAGTGAAACTATGGTTGAATGCAGTTGACTGCCACGTTTTGCCCACATATCCTGTGAAGCACTTTGAGACGTTTTAACGGCACGATAAGGGCTGTATCAACTGCAAGGATTATTATTACTATTCTGTCCCCGAGGTGAAACGAGTGATGGTTGAAATCAACAAGAGTAGTAGCAGAGGTAATTTTTTTGCTAATTGCTCACCAGTGTGCCTCTCACAGTCTGGTTTGTGGAGTTCTGTAGCATAAAGGCTAGAGCACTCACCTTGCAAGTGGTTTGATTCCCAGGTGGGGCGAAGTTTCCTTGCTAATGAGCAAGTTTCCTTACCCATTACTCCTCTGTTTTACCAAGCAGTAAGTAGGAACCCGGTTGTTAGTCGATTGGCAGATCACTTTCCGGGGGTAATAATCCCTCAAAAAAAATTTGGTCGCTCAATCCACGACTGTGGGATACTGCTGTCGTGTTTCGTCCACAAAATACACAGTCAATCTACTTTACACTGTGGAGTGCTTTGAGAGCTCCCAATGGCTTGATAAGACACAATATCAAATGTAAGGATTGTTATTATTAATTCCTCTCTTTTCCTGTGGGGAAGCCCTTGTGAAGTGACTGTGAGAGCAAGGTGCCACTTGAGTGCCTTTGCATCTAACGTGCTGTACGTTTTCCATTGCTCTCTTGTTACTTATATGAGTTTGCTGAGCCACACATGGAGCTTGTGTGACTTCACTTAACATCTGAAGTTTTTTTTAAAAGGCATTTTCTGATGCTGAATGTGGTGGAAATAAAATATTACACATTTGTATAAAATGCAACACTACCATGAGTTGTTCACACCACCTTTGTACATTGTCTCATGACTGTTTTAAAACTAACAAGTGCGGCTTGAATTTGGAGAAAGTCTTTGGGTTCTAGAAAGATTTGTTTCCACAGGATCTGGTCACTTTTAGATGTAAACTGAAACCATGCATTCTTTCAATAACAAAGCCAAAAAAATCTACTGGTTTTGACATCAAGAATCGTGCCTTCAGCCTAGATTTTAATATGGAAATGCAGGCTGCGATATTTTCAATAAAACCAGCCTTTTTAGAAAAGCTTTTGGCAACAAAAATTCTGAGTTTGCCTTCAAAGCTTTTAAAGGGCGTGTTTGTGGTTTTACAATAGTTTTACGTTCTATATAAATTCACATGACAATTCAAAGTCATTCTTCTGCTTAGGTTTTTATTTGCTTATGTTGCAAGCCCAAGTATCCGTCAAACCCAAAAAGTCACATGGTATTTGATACCATAGCTACCTGATTAAAGGACAGAGATGTCACTCTTTAACCTATTTAAGAGCTGAGGTATTCAGAGCTGTGGCATGTCCAAATCCAATGCATCCTCACGATGAGCTCTGCAAGGATGTCTGTTTGACTGCTGAGGTTATGGTGCAATGTGCACCATAACCTCAGTGTTTGTGAGATGCATTTATTTAATCATTAGTGCTGTTGCCTCTAGAGGCACCAAGAAAACTAGAGCATTTTGGAGAAGCATGGGACATCCAGAGGTGGTAGTGCCTCATTTACCTTGCAGCACTAACCTGCAGTCAGGTTGTGTTGTAAGGTGTGGCACCTCAGGTAGTTGTGCATTAACAAGTCCTGTAGTCAGTGGTTAGAGCGCTCGCTTTGCAAGTGAGAGACCTGTGTTCAATTCCAGGCAGAGGGCGAAACCTTGGGCAAGTTTCCTAACTCCACACAGAGCCTAATAATAATCCCTCCAAAACAAAAAAAACAATAATAAATTGGTCATTTTCAATCTACGACTGTTTGTGGGACATTGCTGTGCGCAATTGGCTGCCGCGTTTGCCCACAAATATACAGTCAATTCACTTTACAGTCTATTCTGTGAAGCGCTTTGGGACGTCCTCCCGACGTGAAAAGCGCTATATCAAATGCAAGGATTATTATTATTATTATTATTAAGGGTTCTGGAGACCTGCGATGCAGAACTGCAAGAGATTTATTTCAGTAATGTTAGATGAGCAGTTTCAAACATTTGTGTGTGAATTTACCTAATCATAATTGTGCTAAATCTGGGGGAGGGGGAAACATGCCATCTGTTCCAATAGAAGTAAGCGTTGGTGCTTGTTTGAATGGTCATTTTAAGAATGTTTTCCTTACAGTAATTGGAGCACATTGGAAGGATTAATTAAATCTAGCAGTGGGGGAATTACATGAAATTATATGAGATTGTACAACGTACTTGTAAAGTATATACAGTACAGCATTTCACGTAGGATAACGTATCTATATTTTGCACACAAAACCTACAGTCAATTCACTTTACAGTATATTCTATGAAGCGCATTGAGACGTCTCAATGACGTGATAAGGCGCTTTATGAAATGCAACGATTATTTTATTATCTTCACAGTGGCGAGGTTGAATGCTGAGCAGGGGTAGGGGATGGTGACTATAGACACAGTTGAAGAGATAGTTTTTGAGATGGGATTTGAAGACGGGGGTGGGGGAGAGGCGTAGGAAGAGAGACGGAGCTCGAGAAGTTAGGCACAAAGTGACTGCAGCCTCTGGAATCAGGATGGATATCAGTTAGCTGGACAATGATGATATTTTTATAACGCAAAAAACTTATTTTTGTCTGACTTTATTTTACTGCCAAGTATACCCTGCATGGCTAGAATGCCGTAAGCATAGTTTTGAATGAAATGTGATATCCGTTCAAACATATTTATGTTTCCCTCCCCTACGTGGGCCCCTCTTTAATTATCAAACTATTGGGCTTTTTTTAGTATTGTTGCAATATCTTTACATGTGGGCAATCAAGTAATCTTGGTCAACCAAGGGCTAAAACGTATGATTTGTTTCGTTTTAGCAAAGGCCAAAATTGACTCAGGATACTACTTTTGCACCCCACACCCACTCACTCGCTCTCTCTCCCTGTTTCTCCAGCCCCTTCCATTACCTTGCCTTGGGCTTCTGTACACTCGCTGTGCATGTTTTGAGAGCATACCGAGTGCTCACATCTGTTTGAACCTCTCAGCTGTCTTCCCTCTGGGGAGCATTGGTGGGTTAGCAATAGTGAATGAGTAAATCGCAGTTGATGGAGCAAACGATATGGTGTGGCCTATGGGAATTGCGAGCAGGCCTTTTTTTTTGTAAGCATTGAAGAATGAGGAATTCCAGCTCAGAATCAGTGTAATGTGTGTGTGTGTGTTTTCTTTGTATGATATTTTGAAAAAGTTATAATAACAATCCTCTCATTTGATATAGCGCCTTATCATGTCGTCGAGACGTCTAAAAGGACTTCACAGAATATACTGTAAAGTGAATTGACTGTATATTTTGTGGGCAAAACACGGCAGCCAATTGAGCACAGCAGCGTCCCACAAACAGTCATGGATTGTTAGTGCAACAGTCAACACTGCTTCAGAGAGGCAGCAGATCATTTACGTGGCAAATATGATGAACTGTTATGGGATTATTTACTTAGCCACACATGGAGCTCTAGTACAACGTCAGATAAAGACAACCGATTTTACATAACGTACATTGTCACACTATTGGCTTAGCCAGGTTTCACTGTAAACTGCTACCAGAGAGCAGAGTATGCGGCCATATACATTACACGTTGTGTGTGGCATTCTATTAATGCAGTGCAGAGCCAGAGTCTAATGTTGAAAGTTTAGATTTGGGAATTATTTTTAAACTCCTAAGTATAGAGGAGCTACTTATGTACCGTGATTATTCATTCCACTGGATCATCTGCAAATGTTTTGTTAAATCCCCTTACTCCCTTCCTAAAATTACAGTATCTCTAGGTTGTGTCAGAGAAACATAAAATTTTATCTCCTGTGCAAATGGCTGCAGCGTTTCGCCCACAAAATACACGGACAATCCACTTTACAGTATATTCTGTGAGGCGCTTGAAACGTCTCAACGACGTGATAAGGTGTTGTATCAAATGCAAGGCTTATTATTATTCTCTTGCTTGCTCCAAATGCTCTTTAAGATTCTTTTTTGAGCATTTGTCTAATTTCCTTTTAAATGAATTTTGGACTCCTCAGCAACAGTTTGTGGTAAAGAATTTCACGTTCCAGTATAAGGACATTTTTATAACCTCCCTTTAATTAGCTTTTTGTCATTATCATAAATTGGTGAAGTGTTTTGAGAGGTCCTCTTGATGTGACGAGCAGTACATCAAATGCAAGGACTTTTATATGGGTCAGTAGCTCGGATGTATACTTTGAGATGCTTTGTTTTTTTTTAATGAGTTAATAGGTTTAGTGGAAAAAAATTGTGCACAGTGAGTGAAAATCTATTGGAGTTTGTTTGCAGTTCACAGAAGCATAGCAGTGATACCTACAATAATAATAGTAACAATCCTTGCATTTGATATATAGTGCCTTATCACATCTTCGATATGTCTCATAGCTCTTCACAGGATATACTGTAAAGTGAATTGACTATGTATTTTGTGGGCGAAACTACCTCTCCCCAAGTGGACGAAATGAGCAGTGCACAAATCTGTAACATTTTATTACAGTGAAAGAAATCTATTTACAAGAGATGAATAGACACAATGTGCCTTGGCTGTAGAATTGGGATTGCGTTTCTGCATGATGATTGCCTCCAATGATAGTTAAGTCCATTTTAACACTATTTGGAGTGCAGCATAAATGTTTCAATAAATCTACCCGGATTGGGCTCATAAACCGTTTGTATTTCTAACACAAATTGCTGACATGTTCTTCCACAATCTTCTACTAATATTACATTATAAATAATAATTATTCTCTTTTGGTTGCTTTGCATTTGATATAGGGTTAGGGTTATTACATCATCGAGACTTCTCAAAGCACTTCACAGGATTTGACTATGAAGTATATTGACTGTTGTGTCTTTTGTAGGCGAGTGTATGATTAGTGGTTAAGAAATGTCACCACTCAGAAATGTAAGCAATAGCTGAATTAGTGATTGCTGTTACTAATTTACATCTTGCCTTGCAAGAGAGAGGACCTGGGTTTGATTCCTAGGTAGGATGAAACGCTGGGCAAGTTTCCTAACTCCACACGCCTGTTTACCAAGCAGTAACTAGGAACCCGGTTGTTAGACGATTAGCGGATCGCTTTTCTGGCGGTAATAATCCCTTCAACAAATTATAATACCTACTAATAATTTGGTCACTCAATCCCTGACCGTTTGTGGGACGCTGCTGTGCGAAATTGGCTGCCGTGTTTCGCCCACAGAATACACGGGTCAATTCACTTTACAGTGAAGCGCTTTGAGACAGCTGAACGACGTGATAAGGTGCGATGTCAAATGCAAGTATTATTATCTGGGTGGTTTAAAAAGTGGTTAAAATGTATAGCCATTATTATCTTGAGTGGTTAAAATGTATAACCATTAATAATCTATAGCAGAATGGAAATGATGCTGGAATAAGATTTTAAATGCGAGAGTTGCACAGTGTCATTTTACAGAGGACACTAATGCCTCTTTTCTGCTGCAGTTTTGTTTAATAATAATAATAATTCTTGCATTTGATATAGCGCTTTTCACGTCGGGAGGACGTCCCAAAGCGCTTCACAGAACACACTGTAAAGTGAATTGACTGTATATTTGTGGGCGAACGCGGCAGCCAATTGCGCACAGCAATGTCCCACAAACGGTCGTAGTTTGAAAATAACCAATTTATTATTGTTTTGTTTTTTTAGAGGGAATATTATTAGGCTCTGTGTGGAGTAAGGAAACTTGCCCAAGGTTTCGCCCCACATCTGTTTTTAAGCATTATCTTGTCTCGGTGTCACTGTGAAAGCAGTTGTGTTTGCAAATCACATATCCTTCTGTCATTCTGTTTCTGGACTGTGGAATTACGATAAAGAACCATCCAACAGCTTGCACTGACAGTCTCCCCAGCGTTTAATATTGGGAGTCAACAAGATCCACAAAGGCCTGTATAATGGAAGTCTAAAATGATTTTTTAAATAGTAAAGTAATGAACACGTGAATACTTAAGCATATATATTGGCATGGACCAGAAGCAGAATACCTTCTCTAAACTCAACCCTAGAATGAGTACACCTGTTTCATTATTGTTCGTATTCCTGCCTCCCTTCTTTCCCCCCTCTCCCCCCACTTAGGTTGAATTAAAACCTAGACCCCAAAGGTGAAAGGATGTGGTAACTTACCTTCTCTTCTTCCCCACCCTCCCCCATTAAACTTGTTTCTTTGTTTTAAGCTAACCAATGTTTACTGGGTGGAGGGAAGAATATTGACTGTTGTTCTCTACTGTTTATGAGTAAGGAAGCAGCTGGACCTGACAGGATGTGTACTTGGAGTGTTGTAATACATTGTCAGGAAAAGTCACGTGGCTGAGTTTTGCGGAGACTATAAAAGTAATTTATATCCGAGTTCAAAAGGATTCACGGTGATGCTAGCTTTTATCTTTCAGTAGTCACCTCACTACAGTAATAATATTAATCCTTGCATTTGAGATAGCGCTTTTCATGTCTTCGAGACGTCTCAAAGCGCTTCACAGAATATACTGTAAAGTGAATTGACTGTATATTTTGTGGGCGAAATGCAGCAGCCAATTGCGCACATAGCAGCATCCCACAAACACTTGTGGATTGAATGACCAAATTGTTATTGGGGTTTTTTTCTTGAGGGCTTATTATCAGGCGCCGAGAGTAAGGAAACTTGCCCAAGGTTTCACCCTGCCGGTATTTGGAAAAGATTGTATTTGGAAGCAATGCCACATTTCTTTAAAAAAAAGTTGTGAATTTTTGTTTTCACAATTAGTGAGTCCAGACACTTTGTGTCTAATATAAAATACATAAATAATGATTTGGTCTCTCAATCCACGACTGGAATAGAAGGTTATGCTTGAAGGCTTAGTTGAGGAAGGGCAGAAGGAGGCTCATATGGAGCATAAACAGCGGCATAGACCAGTTGTGCCGAATGGCCTGTTTCCGTGCTGTATATTCTAATGGATTCTTATCTGCTGTAACTTAGAAGCTTTAAAAGATTGTATGTAAACTCACCACTAAAGCGTATTGAATTGTGAATTAAATTGTTGATAGGCGTGCAGCTGGTCAGCGTGATGACTACAGTCTAACAGAGGCGCACGGGAGACAACGTGCTGAGATGAAATGCAGATGCTCCATGGCTTGTTTGGCTGACGTACTATTTCTACAGTGTTACATTCCCTCCTCTCCACCCACCCTTATTTGTCTTGTTCCAGAAGTTCCCTTTTTGCTTCTATTTTTCTCTGACTCTCTAGCTTTGCTGTGATTACAGACAGAGGCTGTTCCTACTTGTTAAGGCAACACTTCTGGGAGATGGGGGAACTGCAGCATTGCGGGGTTTCTAAGTTGCAGCTTTTATGTAAGGATTTCATTGAATCAATGCACGTGATGTGAAAGGCGCTATACAAATGTAATGATGTTGTTGGAGGACCCATAGCTGGTGTCCTTTTCACCAACCAGTATCCTTACTGTTTCCTTTTGACTTATGTGGGGTTGTTACTATGTGGTAACTGTTTCAGACCAACCACAGCTTTGTGGATGTTCCACCCACAAAATACATTCAATTCGCTTAACAATATATTCTGTGAAGCGCTTTGAGACGTCTCAACATCTCAACGATGTGATAAGTCTCTATGTGAAATGCGAGGATTATTTATAATTATCGTGACTAGACTATTAGCCCACGCTACTTTCCTTTCATACCCTTTTGCACTATTCCTCAGTCATCAAGCACCGTCCAAACTTATGGTGGCCAATGTCTGTGTATCATATTGTGTCCAGATTCTTGCTTTCCACTTTCAGCCACGCTGAGAAGCTACAGGCATAGACTTTCATCCCTCTATACAAATTTTTAAGGACTTGTGTGTGAACAGTTGCTGGGCAAATGACTTTCGGGAGCACCTCCCCCCAGTTAAATTGTGTCTGTTTTTCTGACCCAGCTGTTGTACGTTTCCAGACCTTGGATTTTAGCTAAGATTTTAGCTCTTCAAATGAGATTTTCATGTAGAAGTAAAGCATTATTGTCTTTTACTAGGCAGCATTTGCTCACCATAATTGGCATGTTTTTGACCTTTTGCTAATGCAGTCATGCGAGTGTTAGATTTGGTTGCACCTTTGGCCACGTGGTTGAGATGTGTAAACGTACAGGTATTTATTTATGTGGCTATATTTTTAATCCATCTAACTTACTTTCTGTGTTTGTTTAAAGTTCATACAGAACTTTTTTTTGTAGATTCCCGTTGAGCAGCCAGTCATAAAAGATAAAACTTCTTGTAAACATGAGATTGTGAAAAGTCCAAACGAGGCACAGTAAGAGATTGATTGATTCATTCATTTATTCAGTGCAATTATACACTGAGCATGAGAGTTATCTTCACATCTATGAGTACTTTACCACCAACAACAGGATAAAAATCTAGCCCTTATTGAAGGCTATATGTGGTTGTTTTAATATACTGTAGTTGCACTCCGGTTCCCATTATTTGTGTCTAAGTCAGAACTGCTTTGAAATGTTATTAATGCATAATTGCTGTGATACGCCAGTTTCCAGTTGAGCAAAATATTGCTGATATAAGATATAATTTTTCTGAGGTTGGGTTTATGCACTTATCAAGTAGAGGAAGATGTGGATTGTCTTTAACCTGTGCTATTCCTGACAGAGGAATGCACAATGCTGTTCATCACAGATAAGTAGAACGAGTTCTCTTGAAGAGTTGAAGTACTCCTCAGTTTCTGAAGCTCTTCGTCTCGCTGGAGAAGAAGTGCTGGTTCAGCTGGTCTCTCATAAACAGCCATGTTGTCAGATAGACATAGTGACCCAGTGTGATGGCTGGCAGTAGTAAATATTTTGGAGGTGCTAATATACCACAAAGGGATAGGGAAGTCCTTAGTTACAGAGCTAGCAGTTCACGGCATCAGCAATGTAAATCCTGTTTATGCATTTGCAAAGAATTTTCCTCTTTCTTTTCAGATTGTGTTCTGGTTTGTGTTTCTGAAGGAAAAGGTAACTTGTCTTTTAAAAACTGAAGCTGTAAATTTAACACATAGAGTTTTAAAAAGTAATTTCTTCACTCTGTGTTATAGTATTAGGGTGTGGAATCCATTACCGCAAGTAGTTATTGAGGCTGGATCAATACAATACAATCAAATCATTCAAAAAGGCACTGGGTTGATATGCTGAGAACTCTGAACGTTAAGAGATATGACGAGGGTGGCACAGACTTGAATGGCCATGGTACTTCAACAAAGTCTTTAACCTCGTCCTGAAGGAGAAATGCAGGAGTGTCTCAGTCTCCAACATGGATTCTCCAGAAGAAAATAGATTAAGCATGCTATAACATGCTCTGTCAGCACTTGGAATCTGTTGACAGTGTGTCGTAATAGTTTTCAATAAAGTGAGTAAGCGTCACTCTGGAAGGTGCCATTGCAGCAGCTCCTGAGTATTAGCAATAACCTGAGTGCTGCCCCCTACTGTTTAGATGCATATGGTGATGCCACTGCCAGATCGAGCACCTTCAATGAGCATTATCTCCGTTAACCACAGGATCTTCACCACTGGTATCTTGATGCTGGTGAGCATTGTCTGCTCTTTGGAGACCCTGAGCTTTTGAAACATTAGGAGGGCAATTGACAGTCAAGAGAAGGGGCAACGGGGCACATTATGGACGAGACTGGAAAGTAATGGTTAGAGCACTTGTCTTGCAAGCGTGAGGACCTGGGTTTGATTCTGGGCAGGGCGAAACCTTAGACAAGTTTCCTTACTCTACGCGCCTCTGTTTATCTAGCAGTAAGTAGGAACCTGGTTGTTAGTTGATTAGCAGATCACTTTTCCGGGAGTAATATTCCCTTCACAATAAATAAAAATAATATGTTCACTCAATCCACGACTGTTTGTGGAACACTGCTGTGCGCAGTTGGCTGCCGCATTCCGCCCACAAAATATACAGTCACTTCACGTTACAGTTTAATTTGTGAAGCGCTTTGAGACATCTCAAAGATGTGATAAGGCGCTATATCAAATGCAAGGATCATTATTGTTACATGGGTAGGTAATGCTAAAATTGTGTCTGGACTTGCTGTTGTTACGTGTTGCCTTTCAGAAATATAAGTGATCCCATCTTTTTCTTTCCTTTCAGATGTACTTTCCGTTTCCCCAGCACAGTCATAAAGATCGCATTTACGTCACTTCACAGCAAGAAAGAAGTGAAGGAAGAACAACCGCCATCTCCACTCCGTCCACTCCGGCCACAGATCTCACCACTCAAAATCAACATTCCTGATCCAAATATCCACCGCGTCAGTCCCATCCCCTCACCCACTGGTACAATCAGGTAAGAGGCACAAATGGCATTATAACACACTGAAATCACCTTCCCTCGTCCATATAAAAAGCCATCCACGTTAAAACTCTGAATCTTGCATTGTAGAACTACATTGTGGTGGTGTCCATCCGTCGTTAGTTGACTTGTGAATAACTTTAGTTGAAGTGTCTGAAAGCAACTAGTTTTCCTACAGTAATACTGTGATGGCATTGTGCCCACCCAAAGATGGAACTGAATGTCTGCAAAAATGGAAAGGCAACAGGGTGTATTTGGAGGGAATCAAACAATGTGAGCTAACAATAAACAGCTCCATATAGTTACAGATTACCTTAGTGTGGCTCAGGCATTGTAGTTCTGTGGAATAAGCAGTATCTTGACTTTGCAGGCTTACAGATAATAAGGGAACCATTCAGTTACAAATATATGTACTGCTACTTAACTGTAATGTTTACTGACTGTTTAATGTAAAGATCATAAACAACCATGCTTTACCAGTTTTGCAGTATACTGCAGATGTTTGTCTGATTTAAAATCTAAATATATTTTCAACACAGAAGAAAGCCTCTGTGTATTAAACACAACAGTAATTTAGTGCAGGTCCTGTAGCTCAGTGGTTACAGCACTCGCCTCACAAGCGAGAGACCTGGGTTTGATTCCCAGCAGGGCAAAACCTTGGGCAAGTTTCCTGACTCCACTCACCTGATAATAATCCCTCAAGAAGAAAAAATAATAAATTGGTCACTTCAATCCACACCTGTTTGTGGGGCACTACTGTGCGGAATTGGCTGCCACGATTCACCCACAAATGTATAGTAAATTCATTCTACAGTATATTCTGTGAAGCGCTTTGAGATGTCTAGAAGACGTGAAAAGCGCCATATCAAATGCAAGGATTATTATATTATTATATTAAGGGAAGCATCCGACAGTCTAATGGGGTGTTAGCTACTAGTCTGACAAAAGTAAATGTTATTTTCAATCCCATTGTGATGCAGTGAGTAATGTGTAGGGCTACTCATTATAAAACTGTTGAGTGCATGTGTTTTGAGTGTGTGTAGGCAATTATGTAAGGCGCAGATATTTCAGATGATTTTCTAAACTGCAATAATGAAGCAGACTTTATAGTTTACAGACTTCATTTTGATTTCCCAGACGTTTACTGCTTGTCAATACTTCCCTGTATATTATTTTAAAAATGATGAGCATTTCTGAATGGTTTCCTGGAAGTAAGTTGGATCAAGAGACAGTAACACACGGCTCAAAGCATGTTGCTGCTCTGTATAGTACATAAAATATTCAATGAATAAAGATTGAAATCTACCTGAGGATTCGGATTATGTGTGGACCTTGAGAGTTTGTTGTTTTGTACTCTTCAGTTAGATTGAGGTCTGTCTAAGTTAGAGGAGAGGTAAGGGGGGAAAGATTCTTGTTGGTGGTTTTAGAGTGTGATATTTTTGGGAGAAATTATTACCGATAAAAGATGTCGATTCTAATTCTTGGAGATTTCTCTAAGAGTTCAAACCACAAAAGATTCCTTCTGAAATGAAGCCTAAACGTGTTAAACAGAGCTTTTTAAAATTGAGAAGCTTAACAGGTATCTGTCTCCTTCTCTCACACACTCATTCCCCTTCCCTTGTCCACACAAACAGAAGCCACATTAGAATTCTGAATCTTGCATTGTAGAACTACTAGTGGTGTCTGTCCATCATTATTTGCCTTGTGATTAACTTCAGTTGGAGTGTCTGAAGTTAGCTAGTTTTCCCACAATAAGGACATAGATTTACTTGGACGTTGTATTAAAACAGAACATTATTCTTGCTTTTGATTTTTTTTTGGTCAGCTGGGTGTCTTGACTGAATTTCCATGTGTGGGTGGGATGCGCTGGTTTGCCTGGTTTGAATACTCTTAAAGATGGTGATGGGTTTCCGCATGAAGATCAGCCATCATTCAACAACTGCAACATTTCAGTTTTCAAACTCAAAAGGTCAGAAGATCAATTCGGCGGAGCTCTCTATCACCTCCAATTGTTGCAGTGAAATGTTGCAGTTTTCCCGGTGGGAAGCGCATCTCAGCATGAAATGCGTGAGAGCATTGCCACTGTCTTCATGTCCACAGTTCAGGCACACATCCCTTCCCCTTCGTCGATGATTCCAACAATTGGAAGTGATAAGAGAGCTGCACCCAATTGATCTTCTGACCTTTTGGGTTCAAAAACTGAAATGATGCAGTTGTTGAATGATGGCTGATCTTCTCAGGCCTGGGAGGAAAATGGATGAGCCGAGTTGCCCCATCTTTTGACATATGCTTCTACTTAGTATCTTTCTTACCATCGGGGTAGACGCAGCACTTTATTTTGGTTGTAGAGGATTTTATTGCTGCTGTATTAGGTTTCGGCTAAGTGGTGGGTTTAACTATAGCACAAGGAAAAAATGTTTAACTGGCTTTGCTTTCACTGGAAGTTATCCTAATAAGCAATATGTGAAAGAATGTTGTGTTTGTTTTTTTTTACTGGAGAGACTCCAGGTTCCAAATAATTAACACCCTCCATTTTCTACTTGCTGGTCCTAGTTTATTGTTTAATCTGTGGTGTATTTCCACTTCCTTAGAGCAGACATTTGCTGTCTTACAGAGATCATTTCCAACTCGATGAGTCATTAATCGCTGTTGGTTGGAGTACACAGGGGAACTATAAATGGCAATGGAGGAGGGTTTCTACAATTGCTAGATTACATAAAGAGTTTACTCTTACTGGTGATTCAACCGTAAAGCAGCTTTCTATATGCTAAAGGCCATTCTTCACCTTGACGAAAGGGAAATTAAAGCTCTGTGGCATAATGGAGACAAAAAGCTACTGATAATTCCTACAGTATTTTAGAATAATAATCCTTGCATTTGGTAAACCACCTATAATATCCAAATGTCTCAGAATGCTTCGCAGATAATTACTGTCAAATGTAAAGATTGCTTTTAGTAGGAAAATGTTTCATCAATAGGTAGGGGATTTTTCAATGAATTTATGTGTATTAAATAGACATTGTTTGGGGCTTGAGCATCCTGTTGAACTCCTAGAGTCTTATTTTACTCGAAAGAGAATCTGATGTTATTAAAGATCTGATAACCAGTTGCACACACGAATTTAAGCATCCACAAGCTGTGGTGGTGTGCAAAAAACCAACATGCAACATTGCACCCAGTGAAGCCTTGCTACCTCTTCAATATGTTTTGCGGCTAGCCTCCATTAACCACTTTAACTTCAAAGTAAGTTTCTCAAAGAACAAACGTGTGAAATAAAAATCAACAAGTTTTTCGCAATTGATAGTGGAAATTTTTATATGCAGCAATTGAGCTGGGTGTAACTTTCATGGGGTCTCGCACTTGACTGTCTAATATAAATCAACTTCTGTGATTTGTCTTTTCTCCCGGAGAGGCTGATTTATGTTTCAGAGATGCTTCTCTGTAGTTATGAAAAGTTTGAATGCAGTAGATAGCTGAAGAATTCTATTCTACTGCATTACAGGAAAAGCATTTGACAGCTAAGTACTTAATTGTTGGCATGGAAAGGAGACAAACTTCTTCAGAAATAAGCATGTTTATATAACTGTATAAATGTCTCTAAAGCTTTGCAAAAGGTCCTAAACGTAGACCGCTGGTAACTAGCTCAGGTGGAATGATATCACAGCCAAACCCCACAACCCTTAAAACAATAAGAGTAATGAAAATGAAATCAAAGGTTTATGACATTTTAGGTTCCTGAAGTGTATCCTTGGCCTCCATGTTACATTCACATTGACATTTAGAGACTAAAGAGTCTTTATTAGTAATCCTAAATCTGTTGGCACCCCTCAATATTTTGAACTATTATTTCTTCAGGAAAAGAAATTGTTTCTATAATTTAGTATGTATATTTCTTTTTGATCAAAGTTCCAGGCAACTCTGTTCAGTTTGATTTTTACAATAGCAATTTAGTGGGGTTTTTTCAATTAAAGCCACTATTATTTTCCCCAAACTAAGAGATTTCTTCTCTTCTCCTCCCACCCAACAGATTGAAAAACAAAGATTGGGATAAAACCCAGGGTAATCTATGGATAGAATCTGTTATTGACTCATATGATCCTTCAATTGTATTTAGGAATAGTGTGCTAAATTAATTTGCTCTCATTGTTGGCAGACTTCCTTGCGTGTTTCACGTGTGACGGTTCAAATTGTACACCAGATTGGTTTGGAAATGTTCGTGGCACTCTTAGCCATTGGAGCCACAAAGGATGGGGGTGGGTTTGCGGAACCTGGGCTGCAGAGCTCCGGATAGTCTGCAGCTTGAGTAGCGAAGAGCAGTGGAGTCCGTCCGCTGAGCAGCGGGTTCATTATCCAGCTTGAACTCGTGGTGCCTCAACAGAAATACATTAATGATATCCCTTGCTTTTGATGTCACACCTATAATATCTAAACGTGTCCCAAGTGCTTCACAGGACATTGCTGACAAATGAAGTAATTGTGTGTGTATTTATAATAATAATCCTTGCATTTGATATAACGTCTTATTGTGTGATTAAGATGTCTCAAAGCGCAGAACAGAGTATATTAAGTGAATTACTGTATACTTTGTGTGTGAACTTATGAAGGCTGTCTGCATATTACTGAGCTTGACTTGGGAGTTGATCATTCTTTCCTAATGGATTGACGCGCACACACACACACACTCTCTCTCTCTCTCTCTCTCTCTGAATGTGTTTACATTTAGTGTGTGTGTATCCAGCCTTCTTGTGGACAGAAATCGAGGCAGGAAACGTCTTCAGCACTTGTCTCTGCCCCTTCGAGTACCTCCTGTGTGATTTTCCCTTATATGGTTTATGTTTTGCTTGCTGCTTCTCCATTGGTCATGCCGGGGTTGCCCTATCCAGGAGCTGCTCAAATTGATAAACACGTTCAACTTCCTTTCCAGTGCCTTTGCCCATCCCCCCCGTCCCCCCCGTCCCCCACCCCCCTCGCTCTCTTACCCACCCTTCAGCGACACTTAAAACGCACACAAAACAAACTGCAATGCTATACCCTTTTGACCTTGTGGATACGGTGTGGGGGTTTTTTGTGCAGCTTCCAGCCCAACAGGTTCTGACGGGTATCAGCGGAGCGGTGGACTGTGTTTTGTCAGTACTGTTAACTCTCGACTTTGAAGTCCCTTTTCCAATTATGAATGTCACCCTCTCATGTATTATAACCTCCAAGGATTGTACTTTTTCAGTGCTAAGATGGCAACAGAATCACATAAAAGAATGGCACTTTTATGTTGTAGCTTTAACTGAATGAAAGATTTTTTTAACTCTTTGTTTTACACCGGGTTTTTAGAAATGGTTAAATGATTTGTGTTTTTTTTTCCTTTCTTTCTCCCCTTTTTTTTGGAAACCATGGAGGCCTACAACTTAGTGGTTAGTGCACTTGCTTCTCAAGCGAGAGGACCTGGGTTCAATTCCCAGGCAGGGCAAAACGTTGGGGAAGATTCCTTACTCCATACACACCTGTTTACCTAGCAGTAAGTAGGAACCCGGTTATTATTCAATTGGTGGATCACTTTTCCAGAAATAATAATACCTTTTTTTTAAAAGAATGTGCAATCGGTTGCCACATTTCACCCACAAAATATACAGTCAATTCACTTTACAGTATATTCTGTGAAGCTGAAATGGTTTAAGATGTCTCGTAGATGTGATAAAGCACTATATCAAATGCAAGGATTATTATTATATTATAACCAAAGATTAGAAGTGTCAAAAAGGATTCTCCCCCCACCTCCATTTTCAAGCTGTTTTTTGGGATGGAGGTTATGAGAGTAAATTACCTACTTGACAATATTTGTTAAAAGCAAATGTTTTACATATTGTAATATTTAATTAGAAGAACGAAGTTTCTTTCGATACTAATCTAAGCAAGCTTCAGGCAAGTTTTAAAAAACATTTACCCAAACGAAAATATTATCCTAAAATAAAAATTGTTGTAGTTATGCAATACACCTGAGTTACTCTTCCAGTTGTGCAACTGGGTTATTGCACAATACTTTTCAAACAATAAAACAACCACAGTATACATGAGAAAATAAGCTTTTTAATTTTGACTCAGTTAATGGAACTTTTGCCTCTGAATTCTCAGCCTGCGCCTTCAGGTCAGGTGTGTCTCTCTACCACTCACCTCGCAAGCGAGAGATCTGGGTTTGATTCCCAACCAGGGCGAGACCTTGGGCAAGTTTTCTTACTCTATACACCTAATAAATAAATAAAAACTAATAATTTGATCATTCAATCCATGACTGTTTATGGAACGCTGCTGTGCGCAATTGGCTGCCACATTTTGCCCACAAATATACAGTCAATTCACTTTACAGTATATTCTGTGAAGCACTTTGAGACTCTAGAAGACATGAAAAGCGCTATATCAAATGCAAGGATTATATATATTATTATTGTAGTGACCTCTTCCAGAGACTGGATTAGGGCTGGTAACCAAAACAAGTTTCCAGTTTGCAAGGATTGAAACCATGGTGCTTGTGTGACTATTTGTTTTGCTGCCGGTTCAGTGAACTGTGCCTTGCAGAGCAAATTCCGCAAGAGCCAGAAGCCTTGGTTAGCACAAAACAACTATTTGGAGTGGCTTTACAATGTGAAGACCCAGTCTGATTGACTCATCAGTCATGTATACTCAACGGCTCTATAAAAACCACAAGTTCTATTGTGGACAAACAGCAGTATTTTGAGATTGTTTGAGCCACAGACGTGCAAATTGGCTGCCGCGTTTGTGTTTGCCAACAAATGCACAGTCTCTACACTCGCTCAACGGTAAATTCTTGTGAATATGAGACATTTGGACAACGTGATAAGACGCTATATCAAATGCAAGGATTGATATTGTTTTATGAATTCTCTGCAGTCTCGTATACCTGTGATTATTTGGGGAAAGAAAATAGTTTAACACAAGTAGTTCGTAAATTTGGGCAAGTTGGAAATTTTATATTTTACTCCACCTCACCTCTTGCTTACCTAGAAATAAGTAGGAACCCGGTTTAGTCGATTGGTGGATTGCTTTTCCTGGGGTAATAATTCCTTAAAAAAAAATGGTCACTCAATCCACAACTGTATGTGAGACACTGTTGTGTGCAGTTGACTGCTGGGTTTCGTCCACAAAATACACAGTCAATCCATTTTACAGTATATTCTGTGAAGCGCTTTGAGACGTCTCAACGACGAGATAACAAGAAGAAGAAGATTACATTTGTATAGCGCCTTTCACGTCGGGAGGAAGTTCCAAGGCCTCCTCTTCGATCATGCCATCGGCCACCCCCCTACCCCTCCCCTCCCTCTGGATTATCTGCAGCCTGTGGAGGGAGGAGTTGGGAAGGCCGACACGCAGGGCGTTTGCATAGATGAGCCTGGAGGTGATGAAGGCATGAACAAGAGTTTCAGCGGCCTGAGGGGTGAGGTAGTGGCAGAGTTGGGCGATGTTACGGAGGTGAGGGAAGGCAGAGCTGGTCATGGCTTGGACGTGGGGAAGAAAAGACAGTTGAGGATAGAGATGCATCCATAGACTACCTAAATGAACTACCATGTAAATAGCAATAATTTGATATAGCTCCTTTCATGTCAGGAGGACATCTCAATTTGCACACAGCCAATGTCCTACAAACAGCTGTGAAGTATTTCATAGTACTATGGAGATTCACCCAGCAGCTCCACTGAAAGATTCATTGGTAGAGAACATTGTGTTTTTCTTTAGAGAGAGTGACTTGGGCTGTGTAAGAACAAAGGAAGTATAACATTTGGTTGGTCCTACTTCATTATCTGCGAAAGAGAACTTGTTTTCTTGGGAAGCGTCTTTGGGAAGCGCCTCTTTAACAAAAACCTTTCCGATTCATCCAGGCCTCTTCTTTCATTGGTCTCTGTGTACGTGCATAGCTCCCGCTAGTGTACATCTCGCTGTTTGCTTGAGTTACTCTCCCCTCTCTTTGACATACCTCTTTCTCAATTTGATGATAGGGCAAAATTATGAAGCATCAGATTTGCATCAGTAACTGCATTGTGTGTTTACTCTAGCTCTATCTGATAACCTTTGGAATCCTCTCATTTACTGTATGCGAAAGCCTGATATCAGCATTAACTGGCGCTATTGTGATTGCGAAAACAGTATGGATATTAGGTCATTGTGCGAAATACAAAGTAAAGTTATCTTTACTGTACTTTGCATTTCATGACAAGTTATCAGGATCGGCGAGTGAGGCATATGTATAAATACAAAAATAAATGCGGCCGGGATATTGACAGCACGTTGACGTAATTGGTCGAGACAAATTAAGCTCAGGTCAAGTTATTGGGAGTATACTATACAATACTAACCAAATCCAAATACTTCTTCCATTAGGAGTTTGTGACTAAGGTGTCGCGCCGTTTTCCTTTCTTCCCCCCCCCATAGTGCCAGCTTCCATACACAATCTCAGTCCTCGCTTTCAGGTCCCCCCCTATACACACACACACAATGCAGCCATTCGTCTCTCCTCCCTACTCCAAAAGACAGTGTCAACCCTTTGTTTTCTCAGTCACTCAGAATAAAATCCCATCACTGGATTAAAACGCGCGTGCGTTAATGCAAGCATGCCCAATTAAACATTCTCAACACCAACATTGTAGACGAAAGAATTTTAACAAGACGCATACTAAGTACGTGGGTAACGAAACGCAGTATGAACTACATTAGATGAGGGAATAGAGGGGTTTAGAACTGGAGAATAGGAGGATTGGGGGCTCGTGTGGAGTATTAAACACAGGCTGAATGAATGGCCTGTTTCCTTGCCGTATCGCTCTCTGCAACTCTATGTAACTGCTTTCTCCATTGTTTTGAATTTGTTGGCTGTACTTTGACCCCTCGGTTGCTGTTTGCACTGAACAGATTGTGGTGTTTTCACGGAACCATCAGATTTGACTCCAGCCCTTTGGTAATATTCTGCTGTTTACACCAGGGATGGATAGCGTGACACTGTAATAGCCTGAAATACGGTGATGTCAAATCGACGGTAATCACACCATCTGTTTATATACTATCATCATGATTTGTGGAGATCTGTGTTTGTGGTTAGTGCATTAGATTTTGACAAAATATAGCAGCAGCCACAACACTACACCAAATGGTGACCAGTTTACAGGAGTCATAGCCAGTTAATTGCAGTGCTTCAGGACTGAATTTGAAGGCAATGTATGGCAGAAGTCATGTTCCCATCCATCAGTGTGTTTTTTTCATATTTATTTGTGTTCCGTGTCCTGTGAGATGTTTTCACTTCTGTGCTGCCCTTTCATGCAGCACAGAAAGTACTCAGGCCATTTGCCAGCCGAGAAGACAGGTCAACCACGTACAGAGTAGTTCATTTCACGGCGGTGAATCTGGAACCTGCCGTTAACAAGTACATTCCATGACCTCACCTCATCCTCATTGAAACCCGCAGCTCCTGTCTTTATGCCTCTGGGCTGAGAATGCTAATGACAGAGTCAAACTCATATTTCGATGTGGGAATTCAGTATGTGATTTCACTATATGGGTGTCGTAAGTGCTTTCAACATCAATCGCATCTATGTTCACACATTTAACAACAACAACAACAACAAGATTCCATTTATTGAGCGCCTTTCACGTCGGGAGGACGTCCCAAGGCGCTGTACAGTTGGGTCAGGACCCGAGCATTGGGGGGAAATGGTCAGGGTGAGGGGAGGGAAGGGAGGGAGCGAGGAGGGGGTAGAGAGTCGAGAGGGGAGCTGAAGGCATTTAATTGGTATTAGTGAGATGTTTTATAATGTCACGAGGAAGTACAGAACAAGAAAGAGCCGTTGGCCCTATTGATTTGAACTATCTCCTTCCAATAGCCCAGAACACTTGTTAACTGTCAGATGCCAAAGTATCCGTGCAATATTTCTGTTGCATGTGTACAGAGAGTTTTACACATGGCCTTAGTATCATAATTAATCAATGAAAATCATTAATTGTGTAACCAAAGGCATTGTTTAATTATGCAATTAAGGGCACGTTTAATTTCCTTTCTGTACATGCATCTTTACACAAGATGGATACTGGACTCCAATATCACTTTCAGTAGCCATTTATTCCAGAGAGCTGTGTTTAACACAGGTACAAATTTCTTTATGGGTAGGCAAATTGGTCGTCTACCAATCCTCAGCAGTAAATGCATGCTGAAATATAAGCTGGATATCAGCACCAACTTGCATTTATACATTATATAGTATGCTTCACGCATGGTAGCAGAGTGCTTAACAGTGGCGGAGTCTGACAACGAACCAGGGGGAGAGGGAGGGGGAGATGACCGTAAGCACGATCAAACATGAGGGTCTCAAATGGGATTTGAAGGTTGGGAGGGAGGGGACAAGGCAGAGGGATATCTTAGCATCTGACAGTTAATAAGTGTTCCTGGGTAGCATTACATATCATTAGAAAACTGCAAGAGCTGGAACTACCTTAATTATTTTATATAAAATCCTTCTCCTGCCCCATTCATCCGCAAGCTGACCTCACGGGCAACAACCCAGCTGCAGATGACAACCATTGGCATTGCTTAAATAAGTCTGTAGTGAACGCAAACAATTGTGGGGTCGACCTATTATAGATCTCATACTTGAGAGTTGGTTTAAATTAAATATTAACAGCAGGATGGAGATTGTTGGCGCAAGCACAAGACTCCAGCCACAAATGTTTTGGCAGTTGACAAATGGTTGATATTCTCTCTTCTCTGCATTCGACGCTCAAATGTTTGTTTTGACTGCCATCTCGTGGCAGCTGTGTTTGGTGAAGAAATATTTTATCTTCTTTTTAAGAGGGACGAAACCGGATGGAATGAGGGGGCAGTTACCATGTCCATCTGTTGCAGAATTTATATGATTACCTCAGAGTGAAATGTCTTCGACATCTGGAACCTCTTATATCGGGATTGTGCAAATAATCCCAGTGCAAATACAGTATCTGAAAATTTACTGCAGTGTTACAGCAGCAAATGGTGTAAAGGCATTGGCCCTCATGCACTTTGAACTGTACGGTGGGAATGAACAGGAAGCTGGACTGACCCCAGTTGGGACATTTAACGTTCTGCTATTTGGTTTCATATTTCTGACCAATGCATAGGCAGTAACTTGTCAAAGTAAGAACTGGGCTTTTTTTTGTTGAACTTGCACAGAAAGAATTCTGTTTTTTAAAAAAAATCTGAGTCGAGGTTTGCAATGAGTACTCATTAAAAAGGAGAAAGATTTATTATATTTTTAAAAATCAGCTGGTTGATGGGGATGTTTTGAAATCACATCATAGCCCCCCTCAACAAATTTCTAACTAATAATAATAATCCTTGCATTTAATACAGCATCTTTTCACGTCATCAAGACGTCTCGAAGCGCTTCACAGGATGCACTGTAAAGTGCAGTGTCTGTGTGTTTGTCGGCAAAATGCGGTGGCCAATTGCGCACAGCAGAAATTCACTTTTTCAGAGAAAGCCATAATTGTGGGTGAACTGCTTTGGGTTTTTTTTCTTTTGCTTGTAGTATTGCCCCCTTGCATTGATCACAGCTTTCCGTGGATTTTTTTGTCCTCTAACAGTGTTCCGAATTCCTGCCCCGTGAGTCCCCGAGGCGCCGGCTCTTCTGGCTACCGTTTCGGACGCAATATCACCAGAGATCTACAGCTAGCTGCCGCGTTTGCAGAAAAAGCAGCGTCCGAGCAACAGGCCGAAACATCCGGGGGCGACAGTCCCAAGGTTTGAAAATGTTTTGAAAGTCAGTCTTGCAGCAGCCCCAAAATGAACAATAATAATAACCCTTACATTTAATATAGCAAAATACACAGTCAATCCACTTTATAATATGTACACAGTCAATCCACATTACAGTGTATCCTGTGAAGCGCTTTGAGACGACTGAACGCCGTGATAAGGCACTATATCAAATGCAAGGATTATTATTATTATGTTGCGACTTTCATGTCGGGAGGACATCTCAAAGCGATTCCTAGGGATATATTGTAAAGTGTAGTGACTGTGCATTTTTGCTATATTAGTGTAGTGACTGTGTATTTGCAGGCGAACGTTGCAGCTAATTTCTATGTAGCAATGTCCACAAACAGCCATGATGTGAACAACCAAGTTTATACCATTGGAGGCCCAGTGATTACTTCTCGCAGTCAGTGAGTTTGAGCCACAAAGATGGGGGACAGATAAACACCAGTTTTGTTTAGACCTCATTAAAGCTGCTAGATGAAATGTCTCTTAAGTTCAGAATGTTGATGAGGAGACAAGGGTGACTTGGAAAATTGCTTTACAGTCTCCTAGCTACATTGCATCATATCAATGGAACACTCGATTTTTAGTGGAAGTTTTATCATTTGGATTCCAGATTTTTCATACTTGGTTGGGAGACATTGGTTGGGGTTCTTTAAGAATGACTCAATAGTAAAGAAGTGAAAAGAATTAAGATAGTTATAAACATAAATTGTGATTAAGGGGATAGTGGGAGGAATAGTTGTTTTTGATATGTTGATGTCTGCTTTTTTTTAATCTTGTTCTTTGGTTCTTGTGTGTTTTTACCAGGATGATTCAAAGCCACCTTATTCCTACGCACAGCTGATTGTGCAGGCCATATCTTCTGCTCAAGACAAACAATTAACACTAAGCGGCATCTATGCGCATATTACAAAGCATTATCCTTACTACAGGACAGCTGACAAAGGGTGGCAGGTGAGCACGTTACATGGGTTGAAATATCCCAAAACAGAGCCTTGATGTGACTTTTTTTTACTTGGTTTTATCATGTGAATGACTTAATAACACCACACTTCAGAAGTCTCTTCCTCTCATTAGATACTGGGGATTGATCCTTAATGTTTTGAGACACGATGTCACTGCTCGTTCAGTCTTTAGAATTGAAACATTCATTTAGCATCGGCCGTTTGTTTTGAATATCCGAGGTAAAGACAAATAAGAGTTGTTAAGGAAAACATCAATTATTATTAAAAAAGACAGCTAAAGCTCAAAATACGCTCAACCTAGAGAAAAAGCAAAGGCGAGTGCTTAATCTAGAACAACTGTACCAGCTTCTGCAAGCATGAATGGGAGGCAGCAAAATCAAATGGCTAGTGGAAGCAAGCTTAGAAACGAGATATTAGGATGTAGGACTACATTGCAGAAGCAATAACAGGCTGCCATAATGTGCAGCAAGATCTTGGTGTGTGATTGAATGTAATGTGCACTGGATAGTTCCAGAGGGATATTGAGTTATAGGCCGTCTCTCGTTTGTGCAGCGTAAGCTGTTTATTACATGCGCTCCTGATATTTTGTCTTATTGGTAAATAATGGCCCTCTCCTTTTATTGCACATTATCTGATGTGCTTGCTGGTCATTCTAAACGACTATAATCCATTCTGCTTGTCTCCATTCGCACACTTGGCCACAGTACAATTCGCAACACTCTCCATTTCTTTTTGTCTGAGACAGAATTCAATTCGCCACAACCTTTCGTTGAACCGATATTTCATCAAAATGCCACGGTCGCAGGAAGAACCTGGAAAGGGCTCGTTCTGGCGAATTGACCCTTCTTCGGAGGCAAAGCTGGTGGAGCAGGCATTCAGGAAACGCAGGCAGCGAGGGGTCTCTTGTTTCAGGACACCATTTGGACCCATCTCTTCCAGGTTGGAAGCTGACCTTCCTTTTACACTTGCAATAGAATTTTATTTTCAGATGTCTGAGGATCGTGGAACGCTTTGACCATGTTCACAATCTAACCACAGATGGAGATTGATATAGAAGATGAAAGGTGCAGAGTAGCCATTCTGAAATAACCCGAGGAATCGTAACGGGACCTGCACCTGCCCCAGTAATGAGAGCGGAATCTTTGGAGCTCCCCAGACACATACTGAGGATGAATTTATACTTAAATGGTTACTTCCCACCAGTCCTTTTCTATGTCCTTCTCTGTGGTATGAGCAGGAACCAGCTGAGGAATGTTTTAGGTTTGAAGAGAGACCCCAGGCTGCTCTGATAATCAGCCAGAAATCATCCCAAGTACTTAAATTCACTCTGCTGAAAATCTTGGACTGTCTCAATACATCAGCAACAAATTACAAAAGGCAAAATACTGCAGATGCTGGAAATCTGGAAATGAAAATAGAAGTCGCTGGGAACACTCAGCAGGTTGGGCAGCATCTATGGAGAGAGGAAAGTCAGTTAACATTTCAGGTCGATGACCTTTTGTCAGATCTGTCTTCTGGCAACTTGTAGGACCTGACCCAATATCTAACCAGCTTGCACAGAGAATTGGTGTATTCATCTTAGTGTTATACATACATTTTAGCAACTGCTAGTTTATGGTGAATTCTGTTCTGGGTATTTACGGCTCTTCAATTTGAGTTGGTTTAAACCTCAACCAATTACAACAATGACATAGGCTAAAATGTCATTGTTGTAATGCAATACATAAATAACTAGAAACACCCAACACCATTCCTAACCTGCTTAAATTTGAATTCAATCACTTGAGTAATGGGAATGCACGTAGCTTTGATTTTCTCAAACTTGAGATGGTCACAGCCCCAGTCTTTGTTTTGGCACATTCCACCAGTCAATCCAACTTGTTTTGTTCAGAACTACATCGGAGCCATTCTTAAAGCTCATTTGAATATTTGACTCGTTTTCATCTTTCTTGAGATTATGGGGCAGAATTTGTTTGGTTGTTCAACTCCAAATTGAAGGCAAATTTCATTACATTTACATTCTTAGAGATCTAAGCCATTGTAATCAAAAGATTAACATTTATGTCAATCTAATAGTTTTATAATGGCAACACCACCTGAAGTTACGCATATGGTTCGATTGGTTGTCAAAAGTGCAGCTTTTATGTTCTAACAACTCATTAATTGAGCTTAAAACACATGGATCAATAGCAATTGAGTTTAAATTATTTTTTGAAGGCAGCCCTATGGAGGTATCTCGATACCTTTACCTACCCTGACATCTGGGCTTCTATCCAAAAGTGATACTGACTTTGGCACATTGGGTCTTAAGGCTAGACAGACCATAATAAATCCTTCTTAGTACTGCACATTCTATATTTTGATACTATATCAATTTTCCACTGATGTATTATCCTTCATACACCTCACTATCTTTCACCGTCAATTTTGACTGGGGCTGTTTGTTCATCTTGGCTCTAATCATTTATTTTGTTGTGTAAGCATGGACGGCAGGTTGCATCATTTGAAAAGAATGGTGGATTTGTCTATGAGTGGAGATCTTTGCACTATGTGGTTGAGAGAAGATAATCGCTTTCAAATTTAGTATAAACTTCCTGTGAAGTTCACTATTCCCAATGATTGTTTTTTTCTGCCTGAGCTAATTGTTGATCTTATTGTGAGGTGTGTGAAGGATAATTTACATTAAAGCAATGAAAGAATGCACCATGGAAGGTGGGTACTCAACTGTAGTCCCAGCGTCTTGCCCATTTGGACAGAATGGCACCACTTCCTTCCTGGTGGAGTAATTTGGGTATTTGTTTGTGACCTGACTACCTGTTATGTTTTGCTATTTCAGGAGTGCCCCCGCATCACCCAGCCACCCCGGCCTTCTCTCCCCTCACTCTAGTGGCTTGCAGACTCCTGAATGCCTGTCTCGCGAAGGTTCCCCTATCTCTCACGATCATGATTTCACAAGCTCAAAGCTGGCATCTGTGCCAGAGGTCCGTTATACACAGAGTGCACCGGGTAAGCAAGCACTCTATTTCCAAAGAGAATTTTTATGGACCCTTTGGCATTTGAACTTAGAAAACATATTATTGATTGAGTAATTGCAAGATAGTGTAGCTACTTTCACAGAATGTATATTAGACATTTTAGTTACAAATGGCACAAACACTTGGATCAAGTGGAGTCCTGCAGCTCAGTGGTTAGAGCACTCGCTTTGCAAGTGAGAGACCTGAGTTCAATTCCAGACAGGGCGAAACCTTGGGCAAGTTTCCTTACTCCACACAGAGCCTAATAATAATCCCTCCAAAAACAATAATAAATTGGGTCACTTTCAATCCACGACTGTTTGTGGGACATTGCTGTGCGTAATTGGCTGCCGCGTTCGCCCACAAATATACAGTCAATTCACTTTACAGTATATTCTGTGAAGCGCTTTGGGACGTCTAGAAGACGTGAAAAGCGCTATATCAAATGCAAGGATTATTATTATTATAAGTCTATTTCTTTATTAGATTTCTTGCCCAACCTTATTTAGGCCTTGCGTACCTTGTCTAAGTGAGAGGACAATCAGTCTCCTTCCATGCCTTTGACAATATCACACTAAGTGGACAGTGAGTGAGCTGTGAGACACATCCAGACGGAATTCAGCGAGGAGAATCTGGAGTTCTGATTAGCGTGTGAGGAGTACAAAAAGGTCAAATCACAATGTGATTGGTTAAAATTAGGGTTAAAACAAAGAAATTGTCATATGTAAGTTCAAGTGTATGAGCCTATTATTGCTTTTCAACTCTGTGGTACAGCAACGTACTATACAAATGTGTTGCAAGCAATGGATGAATGTCACCTCGATGGGTTAACCAGCAGTCACACTGGCTGAATAAAATCCAATTGTAATCTAAACTCTGAGGCATTCAGTTTAAGAATTTTGACTAGGATTAAATGAGATATAGGATAAACTGTACAATCATTTGAAAGATTGTTTTTTTTTCTTTTAAGTAATATTCTTCTGACCAGGTGATTGAGTGGTGACTGTTCAGAGTATTTTATTTTGATAAATATGATGGATTATCAACATTTGGACACAAGAGTATTTATATTCTTTTCATTTCTAGGTTCCCCAGTTAGTGGTCAGCCTGTGATCATGGCAGTGCCGCCCCAGCCATCCAGTGTTGTAGCAAAACCTGTGGCCTATTTGCCTGCATCCATAGTAACTTCTCAACAGTCCTCAGGGCATGCCATTCATGTCCTTCAGCAGGCCCCCACTGTAACTATGGTGAGGGTAGTAACCACAGCAGCTAATTCCTCCAATGGCTACATCCTAACCAACCAGAGTCATATCGGAGGTGGACAGATATTACGCGATGGCTCCAGTGACCAGAAAGGTGAGTATTGTAATTGCAGTTCTGGCTATTTGTGGTGTGTGTGTGTGTGTGTGTGTCTGCATTTGCCTTCAAAGGTACGTGGTCACTGCACTTTTAAGGTGAATCCTGTGAAGTGCTTAGAAACACCTCAATGGCGCTAAGCCAAATTTTAATGATTACAACAACAACTTGCATTTGTATAGGGCCCTTCACATGGCTAATGTCTCGGAGCGCTTAACAGCGGTGTAATATAACAACAACTTGCATTTATATGGTGCTTTCATGAGGGGTAGCGACTCGGAGCAATTAACAATGGTGGAGTCTTCACGCCGAGCGGGGAGCAGGGAGGGGGTTCGAAATATGTAAGCACATTCGAAGAGGAAGGTCTTCAGGCATGATCTGAAGAGGGGAAGAATGAAGGGCAAGACGGACGGATTGAGGGAGAGAGTTTCAAAGTTTCGGGGCGAAGTGACTGAAAGCATGGCTGCCGATGGTAAAGCGGAGAGGACTAGGGACACGCAGGAGGCCGGAGCAAGCAGAGGCAGTGGTGTAGTGGGGAGTGAACAAGGTCGGAAAGGTGTAGAGGTGTCAGGGAATAAAGGGATTTGTAGATGAAGTGTGAGGATCTTGAAGTCGTTCTGTGCTAGGGAGCCAGTGGAGCCTGGCGAGGACTGGTGTGATGAGGGTACAAAGTTTAGAAAGGTGAGTATATGGCAACAGGGTTCTGAATTTGTTGGAGTTTGTATCTAGTAGAGCTTGGGAGACCGACAAGGAGGGCATTGTAATATTATTATTATTAATAATAATATTATTATTAATAATAATATAAATGTTTTAAAAGACGGGTGGGGAATGAATGCTTCCATTCAAACTGTTTTGTTTGCAGGAGTCCTTGATGATAAATCCTTGGTGACCTTTACTACAGTACCGACTGGCAGCAGGGTGATTCAGACCGTGAGCAGTCAGATGTCCCAACATGTACCTGGGCAGATGGTCACAATTCTTCAGCAAGCACCAGCCACCTCTATGGGACAGCATCAGCTTCCAGTGAAGACAGTGACTCAGAATGGTAAACATGCGGTTCCCTTGGCAAGCCTTCAAGGAAATACTTATGGTAGGTCATTTTATTTCTCATAGAATCTTACAGCATACACGGAGGGCCATTCAGCCCATCCTGCTTGTGCCGACCCTCTGAAAAGAGCTATCTAGCTAATCCGGCTTCCCCGCTCTTACCCCGTGGCCCTGCATTTGAAATGTTTCCTTTTCAAATACCTATCCAATTCTTGGTTTGAAGGAATGGTTGGGCATTATAACACTTGAACACACATGAAAACATGAGTTATTCAGTGCCTTGGAACGTGATGTGAAAGGCGCTATACAAATGTAATTTGTATTGTATTATTCAGCAGCTAATTACTGATCAGAACTAATGGCTGTTGTGCAACTGAGCAGCAATCCTAAACCATAAAAATCAATTGGCCAATTTTTTTTCAATGAACGTCCGAACGGCTTTAAGCTTAAATTACCGCACTCTAATAAACCTAGGATTGTGTTACAAGGCAGTGCTCCACCTCAAGTTTCAGATTGTCTACAGCATGTTTATCAAGTATCCTCTAAACCTGTTGGACATTTTACTGTTCAGAAATGAACACCATTATTTTTATATAATTCTATATAAATATAATTTTATAGTATTCCTCTCCACATTATTTCAGGGTATGTTTGCAGTGGAGATCGGGTAGGGAGCTCCAATGCCTTTCCATGTCTTGATAAGTTCAAAGTATTGCATTGCTGTTGGATCATATGGTTTACTAGCTTCAGTAAGTGTTGCAGGATAATAGTATAGTAAAATGCTCTTGCATGTACTATTGAAATCTTGCTGGAAAAATAACACAATTTCTTGATAAATATCAAAATGTTATTAAAAGAAATGCTCCTGTTAGTGTGGATATCAGGTGTACGGAATATGGATTGACAATTATTGCTTGGTCTGTGTTTTTCTTCCCTAATAGCACCGATCTATTTTTCTCAGACAGCGTTCAAACACCCTTGTTTCAGGAGTTTCGATCTCCAAAGTTGCTTTGCACCAACCGGGCAACTTTGTACTGTGCAGCTTTATACACATCTTAACCTCAGGAAACATCAGTGTGTGCTACCCAGAATATGTGTTTTGTTTTAGAGCTTTGCAGATTCTGGCTGAGGCTTAGATTGGTATTGTGGTCAACTACATAAAGTGCCTTATCGCTGCTCCTCCTTTTTAATACTAATCCTTGCATGTGATATAGCGCTTTATCATGTTTACGAGCACTTCACAGAATATACTGTAAATTGAATTGATTTATATATTTTGTGGGCAGAACGCAAGCAGCCAGTTGCGCACAGCAGTGTCCCACAAACAGTTGGGGATTGAGTGACCAATTTTTTATTATTTTATTTTTTTGAAGGAATTATTATCCCTAGAAAAGCGATCCGCCAACTTTCTGCTTGGTAAACAAACGAGTGTGGAGTAAGGAAACTTGCCCAACGTTGCACCATGCCAGGAATCGAACTCGGATCTCTCGCTTGCGAGGCGAGTGCTCTAACCTCTGAGCAGTGTTTTTTTTATCAGAGGTGTATACTCTGGATTCAAAACCAGAGAGTTGTATTTGAACTCTGAGTTGTATTTGTGTCAGCTTTGACTGACACTTAAACTTGGATGCCTTCAATGGTGGAGTTTCCACGACTTCTCAAGCCGGACAGAAGACGGAGCAGTGGAGCACTCCATGGAAAGGAAATGCTCATCAGGTGTAGGCTTGCCCCACAGATGCAGACTTAATGTCACTTGACCACAGGGTATCATTCACAGATGCCTTAGAGAAGACCTCAGCAACTCAAACCTGCTGCCACTATCCCTCTGAAACAGGAGGTGTCATTTATCATTGGGGGAAACCTCTGTAAAAAAGATTTCCACCTCCCCCACCCGCCAGTGGTGTACTGTCTTAACAATTTCCAAAGATATTTGTAAGAGGTTTCAATTTTAATAAAACTACTATAAAAAGCAAACTTTAATTGTAACTTTCTTTCCCTCCTCAGCTATAACAAACCCACTACAGATCCTGGCTGCTCAGGCCACATCCTCCTCTCCTGTAGTTGTGAGCAAACACCTGACCACAGAGCCACAGCATTCAGCAACGTCTCTAGGCGAGCCCGAGGCCAAACGACCTAAGATGGAGGAGTCGACAGGCTCAGGCTCCGGCCTTGCTGTGATCACATCAACGCCACAGATGCAAGGTGCCAGCGAATAATGCAAACGGGAATCGAGGAAACAGATTACAATCTACTCGGTGTGTTCCACACAAAAAAAAAACACAATTCCTAGGTGCCAAACTGATTGGGGGGTGGGGGGGGGTGGGTGGGCGCGGGGGAAACCTACCTTGAACTAAAGCTTGTGTTTTTTTTAAATGTAAAACAAGACAGCTGATTGTAGGGTTGGGGAACGGGTGAGGTGGAAATTACAGCCACCCCGGTAATCTGGGCCTATGTTGGTGTTTTACAAGCCTTAACTTTTTTAAACAAAAAAAAGTCCAAAGGATCGGTGGGAGGGAAGCAGATGTCTTCAGTTATTCCTGACAGAACAGAGGTGGGATATTGCCAAGAAAGTAACTTGATTGAGGGTGAGAGGGAGGGGAAAGATATTGCTCATTCTTGTTTTGCCCTGGTCACATTACCTAAAGAAAGCCCCCTCTCATGTCCTGGTGGTTGGCTATTTGTTATGTGTACGCTCTTTCCAGAAGACTGAGAATTGAACAGTCTTGATTTGAAACATGGCTGCCTCTACTGGTGCTCCCCCAGTGCCTATACAGTTTGCTGTATTATGCTGTAGCCTGGCTCATTAGCTTGTGCGTTGACAGCGTGCCTCTGTTGGGGCAGACTACATGAACAGCCACTCCCATGGTTGCACAGGAGCGAGAAATTGTGAAATGCAATGACCCTCAAAATAAAACAGCCGATGTAATTGATACTGGCCAAAGTTTTCACATGAACCCACCAAGGGATGCCTTGGTGACCTGCACTTTATGTCATTGGAAGAAGAGAGGAGAAGAGGCAACACCCCACACCACCACCTCCTTCCTCATTCTATGTCTGTCAATTGAGACAGGATCCTATGGTCATTGTTTGTTTTGTTTACTAGCCAAGGCCCCCAAAATAGGACTACAAAATATCACTCACCAAAAACATATGTAAACATGGCTGTTGACAGGCTCTGCAGTGTTGTTACAAATAGATTTACCAAACGAACCTGTGGCATAGCAGAGCCCTGATGGTCCATGTAACTTAATGGGTTGGTGAAGATCAGTGCAGTAATTTGGATGCTGTATTTCTGACCTTTTATAATGTATTTTGAATGTTTTTCCCATTGCATTGTCCAAGTGAAGCAGTATTCATTTTGTGTGGTGAACACGGTAAACTGTCTGTCTAAGGGATGGTTTGTTTTCTTTTCAAATGTCAGGGGGAAGAAATGTAATTGTAAATCTGAAGCCAACACAGATTCACCACTTACATTGTTGGGATCATTCTGTATTTAATCCAGAATTAAATTCAATGAACCGTACGGACTTGACGCAAGTTCATTCCGAAATTGGCAGCCCAAAATGTGCCACTGAGTCAATGTAGGTTATATGTTCCAGATCCGTACAAACATCTTGCGTACATAAGTAGCTTAGAAGTTGAATCGAGTGAGGCAGATTCACTCAGATCCACTTGATTCAGAACCTGCTCTAGGTTTCCCAATTAAATCAATGAGATTGGGACACTACATCACTCCCCCTGTGCCCTGACCTGACCAGTAACCGAATGTCTTCATTCACAAAAGAAATCCTGTTGACTCAACCATCCCACGTCTTGTGGTTTATGATCATTAACTGTGCTGTCACACTCAATTTTACTGTCTTTTTCCAAACTTTTCACTTGCAACACAGCATAACTTCAGAACTTTGTTTTTAAATATTTTGCACCAATGTAGCTAGCGAAAAGCAGTTGATCCATTCTTTATTTTCTTGGGCTAATTTCCCGTTATCTTCTGGAGACAGGGGTCCTTTTGCTTAACTGGCTAACCTTTGTGTGTGAGCTTCACTCGTGGGCCTGTGAATATGGGAGGGGGAATTACAACTGAACCTGATGCTGTTCTTGTCTGATATCCATATGTGCACAGTTTTCCAGAATAGACCACTAAATAAGAGACAGGATGTCAGGCTGTTAACATTGGTTAATCTGTAATAGATCAGTGGAACTTGAACTTTTCAAGTATCATTTCTTTGCAGAGATTAAATTCCTCCCTTCCCCCCACCTTCAGAAAAATCCTGGAAACTCCATCCAGAATGATCCAGTCTTTACAAAACAATTAAAAGACCTTTGATCTTTTTACGGGACAACTGAAAATGCAGTTCATGGATTCCACTCACAATTTCAACAAAAGGGCACATCTAAAATAACAACAACAATTTGTATTTATATAGAGGGGCAGAGTCTCGGAGCGCTTAAAAACCTACCCACCCACCACTGCTCCATCTTCCCTTCTCCCCTACTTTTTCCAGCCTTGGCAATGTGCTGTAAAATAGCCTTAACCCATCATCCTTTCTTTTTATTTTTTTAAAAAAGCAAAATAAATATAAATGCAAAACTTTTCAACTAAGACAGTGTTATTGAGGTGACCATCTGAGCTTTCAAGGTAGTGGGACTTTTTTCGAAAAAGTTTCCATCTCCAACCTTAGCTCAGTTTTAATGTGTGCAGTGGGAAACCGTTAAACGTATATGTTTCTGCTAACTTAGGCATTTTCGAGGTACAGTTTGTATTTTATTGCTAAATGCTCTATAGCAGATGTTTATTTAATGCGTGAAAGTGCTGTCTTTAAGTATTGTTTTAACAGTTTCCCACTGTATTTGTATTTTATTGAGTTTCCGCTAAGAAGAAAACTACATTTCACAATTTTGTGCTCAGAAATGTAGTTTTTGATATAACTTGTATTTTCTGTGGTAAGTACAAAACGTACACCCCTTCATCAATTTTACTGCAAAGATTACTCCTGTAACATGTTACCTGAAAATCTCCCAAACTTGGGTTGAGGGTGAGCATTACCATCCTCAATAGTCTTAAAGCAAATCATTTTTACAACTGCGGTTCTGAATTACAGGTATTTGAATATGGGCTTTAACATATGAATCCTAGTATGTTTTATATTTTTCTTAAGGCATCTTGCATTTGAAGATGCAAAGACCAAATAAGCTTAATTTTATTTTATCTTCCTAAAAGCTCTCACAAAATCTAAGGGAAAAATTAATTAAATAACCTTGATTGCATTACTCTGGAGTAAAGGAAGTATATGTTGTGGGTGAAGCAGCAATGCACCACCCCTCCCAAAAACATGTATACTATATGCATTGCTGCTTCACCCACAACATAGAGTATACTTGTTGTTAAAGGGGTGGTTTGATGTTACATACACGTAGAGGCGGAGGCTAATGCTTTGAGGTTACATACATTTAATATGGTGATTTCTCACACACTATCAACAGTCCCACGTCTTTCTGAAAATATCAGGTTGAGTGTTAGCAAGGGAACAGTAATATTCAGAAAGTATGCAAGGAAAGATGTCTTATAAAAGCAACAATTCTGAACAAAAAAGCATGACAAGACAAGCTGGGAATATCTGACTTGGGAACAGCTCAATTTCAAACTCAAAAGATTTCGGGTTAGGGGCGTCAGTTGCAGGTCAAAGAAGTTGTGAACTTTGGGGGCAGAGAATTTAGTTAAGAGTAGTATAGTTGACGGGGAGTGTTGGGGGTTGAAAAATCTGGACTTTTGACGCACATATTTCATGGAAGCCCTTTTAAGCTAGAGAGGGTAATTGCCATGTCTCAAAACAAGATGTTACAATTTTATTTTTTTAGACCAACAACTTATAAGGTGGCTTTTTTTTAACAAAAACTCCAAAGAGACCAGAACCTGAGGTACATACACAAATCAATTTTTTGATATTTAAATATGTAGAGTTCTATGTTTTTTTTTAATCTGTATATTATCCTGGATGGAATAAACAGTTTCTTGTATCTGTGTGGCAGCCATTGCTAATCACCTCACAAGACCATTGATTGCATTTAGTTTAAGGAATATAGTTAAATCTGCCCAAATGTTGGTGGAATTTGCATCAAACCTGCACTGGTGTTTATATGAACAATTTAACATTAGATTGTGGGTTTTTTTCAAAGTTAACATTCTTGTGAGTATCCATAAGCAATTCTGAGTTCTAAAACTGCATCAGATGATAATTTGTAAATTAATATACCTTTTAAAAAATCATGTTGAAATTAATTTGGGTTTAATGCAGGGAGAGATATTTTGAATACACAAGGGCCTTTCACTTTAATGTTGGCTGAAGATCCTTGTTAGATTTGAATTGTTAGGAATAATAGTTGCTTAATTATCCCCCGCGCTGCCCGCCCCACCATCAATGGTTGGACCTTCATCTTTCTGTCCCCACACACTGGAACTCCATCCCGCTGCCCCTTCACCTCGCCCCCTCCCTTGTCTCCTTCAAGGCCTGTCTCGGGACCTTCCTCTTTGACCATGCCTCCAGTCACTCTTTACCCTTCGCCCTCCACTCCTCTTGACCCCAACCCCCAGCTCAGGTGCAAACCCTTGACTGTCCAGCGCCTTGGGACGACCTCCCGATGTGGAAGGTGCTTTTGTTGCATTTTGTTGTTAAGGCTAAGTGGAACATTCTAGAAGCTTTTTAAATCTGTGTGTAGCATTTTAAAAGCTCTTGAGATGTAAATAACGCACATTCACTAGTGAGTTTTATCAAAAGCTTAGTTGCATTTTAATATCAAAAGCGGCAGCTTAATACAGTGTCAACATTTTTAAAAAAAATTCTTGCACAAATCTCAAATGCCGGTATTATTTAAATATGTTCATGTTGTGTACAAGAATTCCAGTGTAGATTTTTGGTGAACAATAATGTAGCCTGGAGAGGGTTAGGAGAAGTCAATCATTTGTTAGTCGCCTGCTCCCTGATAGTCTTTTGCTGCTCTTCATGTTAACTTCAATGCTGCAGTTGTAATGAGTAATGCTGCAGTTTTTCCACCAGTGGGTTGGCATTCTTTTTCTCTTCCATTTCCACTAAAGCTACTTGGTGGCCAATATATGAATCATTGGCAACCCAAAAGCATAAGGAATTGAATGAGGAAAAGGCCATTTAGCCTATCAAGCTCGCTACTTACACAGGCGCTACAACACCTACCTAATCATGCACTTATCCCACCACTCTTGTGGGTACTCTATGAATCCCAAAGGAAATCAAGCAGAAACTATGGAGGATCCATTCACTGCCAGCTCATCATTATCCCATCTTTCCTGCACAAACCTTCCCACTTCCTGCAGCACTTAAGCTGCAATCCCTCATCGAAGCTTTGTTTATCTTTGACCTTATTCTTAAAGCTTCCAATATTGAACCAAAGCAGATACTTGTGTTAAGGGAGAAATTGCATCTCAGTTTTCGAGTGTCCAGACTTCATCATTTCATAAATACAACGTAATTTTTGAAGCCAGTTTTCTATGAGTTCTTTTAAGAACCACAAAAGCCGACGTCAAATTTTTGATTTAATCCATCGATTTCCCAACTTCTGCACATTTTAACATGCTGCGTAGATTGAGTCGATCTAGACTCAGGTGGAGTTTCTCACCAGTAGTTTTTGAAGGAATTATTGCAGCATTTGGATCTTGTGCAATTAGGAGTGAGCAGCCCTCTGAGTTGATAATATAAGCAGATGGAATGTTGCTGCTTTTGTGGTGAAAAAATGGTTGTTTGGGAAAGATTGATTGCTCGATGGGGCCGCGTAATAGCAAAATGGGTTCTGCTGGTAACACTTATTGAAATGTCTTTTTATTAAAATATATGGTGAAGTTCTCAGATAAATTAGCAGTAACCAGCTATGTGCTGCCTTGTAACGCAAAGGCCGGGAGTGATAGAAAATAATTTTTAAAAAGTACTTTGAATGTAGTGCTGACGTCTAGGCAGGAAACTTTAAAATGTGCAGGAGCCACATGACATTCTTCTAACCGAGTTAAGCAATGCAGTTCCCCTTTTTGTGTGAAAAGCCATATAAACGTACACGTACCTTGTGAGTGAGTTCTTTTCCGACCTTTCTTGTAAGTGAATTTATGAAGACTTCACACAGCCTGTCCATTTAGTGTTCAGGTTATTTTTGTGTGTGTGACAGAAAATAAAAATGGACTTTTTGATATTTTTTTTCTAAATAATTGCAGTTGTGTCTTTTGGTCACTCTCCTACCTCTATCCTCCCTGCCCTCCACCACTCCTGATCCCAACCCCCAGCTCGGGTCAAAATCCCTGACTGTCCAGCGCCTTGGGATGTCCTCCTGACGTGAAAGACGCCATGTAAATGTAATTTGTTGTTGTTTACCTTCTTTGCTTCATAGCTGTTTTGCAAGCTTTCAGCATGCACTTTTTTGAAAGTACATTATTAAATCCTCGGTACCACTTTTAAGGCCCTCAATAGCTTTTATTTCCAAATAATTACCAAATAACTGGGGCAATGCTATCTAAAACTAATCCAGAACCTTATCCCAATCTGTTTGTCACAGTGACTAGGAGATATTTTATCTTTGATCATTTCAGCTCTTAACTTTTGAAAAATATACAGTATATTTCACGGCCTGAATGTTTTTACTCACTGTGTGGGTTCCCTTAGAGAATTTTAATGATATCATATTAAATTGTGTCAATTGTGAACAAACCTTTTCTTTAAAAGAACTTTTTAAATTTTTTCATATTTTTGTAAAAGAAAACTTTAAAATTTTTGCTTTCCTGTTTTTTTCGGGGAGGGGTATTGCAAACAAAATGTAAAATAAGCATTTTAATGTTGACGAGGATTTAGTGTGCAAACTGGAACTCAACCTGCAGATACCCAGATTATTTTCTGTTACTGACTTTTGAAAGTCATGCATTCAGAGCTATGATGGATGCATTCTCTTAAAGTTGTCTGATTTAAAACAGGTAGGTCAATTCTGACTTTAGCTAATGGTATCAGTGAGCATTGGAATGCTGCACTTCTCAATTGGCACCAGCATAGCAAATAATAATATCCTTGCATTTGATATAGTGCCTGATCATATCTTTGAGACGTCTCAAAGCGCTTCACAGAATACACTGTAAAGTGAATTAACTGTATTTTTGGGCGACATGTATGAAGGCCGTTATATAAATAAAGACACTTGTTGTGATTTCTCCCAGTTCCACTATATGTTTGATTTACTGATTGTCTTTAATGCCTTTTTTTAAAAGAATTTTTTTTTAAACATTGGCTGTTTTACAAAACTGTTAACTGAGTGCAGATGCCATTTGACGGGGATTCTGCTGTCTTTTGGAACGGGAGAGTGGGTTTGTAATTATGCAGATTATATGGGGCAGACTGTGAGCTGGTCAACAAACTAGCAGAACCTTTGTACAGGAGTCTTATAAGATAGCTGATGCCTTGTGGTAAGGATTAAGTAATGAACTTGGTCTTTGGTTTAAACGTTAAGCATGAAAGGGCACTTCTATGACTTCCTGTTCACTGTTGTGATAATAATAATAATGCTTGCATTTGATTTAGCGCCTTATCTGGTCTTCGAGACGTCTCAAAGAGCTTCGCAGAATATACTGTAAAGTGAATTAAAATCTACAGGTGAGGTTTTATCCCATCATTTTGTGGGTGAAGGGATAGAACCTTACCTGGAGATTTTACGGTTATAATTTTCCCTTCAAAGAAGTTTATTGTGAAAGTGGATTCACCATTTCAGACCTTGCACCAAAAATCCGCTGTGCTGTTACCAGCTGGAGTGCAGTCTGACTGTTACTATTTGTCCTTTAACACTTTGAGAGTCAACAAAGGACGTTCTGACTGTACCATGATTTAATTGCATCTTCTAATCAATTAATTAAGTGAGTTTCACTCCCAGAGTATACAGTCAATTCACTTTACTGTAAAATGTTTTGAGACATCTCAAAGTCATGATAAGGCGCTCTAACAAATGTAAGGATTATTATTATTCTATGTTAAGTTTGCAGTTGTTATTGCTAGAAAAGCTTTCATGATTTGAAACACCATTTAAGATCTCGCTCCATACTGGCAATCTCTGCTTCTCTGAGGACTTGGGAGCCAGAACTGGAGATCCTTTAAAGCATTACAGTTATCTGATAATTATTTGGGGAAGACAAGTTTGTAGGGCTATTGGGAGAGAGCGGGGAGTGGGATTGATTTGAATATCTCTTTTCAAAGAACCAGCACAGACATGATGGGCCGAATGGTTTCCTTCTGTGCTGTTCTATGATGCAGGAAGTTTCTGAAAGGGTTGGACATTAAAAAAAGAAGGGTGGTGATCAAACCTCTGTCAACAGCAACAACAACAAAATTACATTTGTATAATGCCTTTCATGTCAGGAGGATGTCCCAAGGCTTATTGTATTATAGACACAGACTTGTACGTTTCAAGCTCCAAAGATTCTGAAGTGTATAGAATCCTGCATTTGCATCGTTTGAATAAACCGAGGAGAGAGAATTGTTACTGTACAATTCTGATAAGCATAGATCTCTCATTTAACACATTCACCACCTTACAGCAACAGCATTAAATGCTTTTGTTTTGAGTTCTCGTTAGATAAAATACACCGCTTCACCTCTTTGTATTTACCCCAATGGTACACAGTGAATCCACTTTAAAGTATGTTCTGTGAAGCGTGTTATGGCGCTATATCAAATGCAAGGAATATTATTAGGTGTAGTTCAGGACCAGTTTGTTACCGTGGGCAGCAGACAAGGTACCTCACTCTTACGTTCTGCTTCTCTGCTCATTTCTACCTGTGATAACCTAGTACGCGAGAAAACTACTATGCACTGAGATGTAAGTTACATTAATCCAAACCAGTTGAGTTGGCTGTGGACAAAAGAAGCTGTTCAACTTTTTTTTATTATACAAGCAATTTACAATTCTATATTTTAATGCTGACAGACTTATAAGACTATAATATTAATCCTTACATTTGATATAGCGCCTTATCACGTCTTTGAGATGTCTCAAAAGCGCTTCACAGTAAAGTGAATTAACTGTATATTTTATCGGCGAAAAGCAGCAGCCGCACAGCAGTGTCCCACAAACAGTTGTGGATTGAATGACCAAATTATTATTTTTTTTGTAGGGATTATTATCCCTGGAAAAGTGATCCGCCAATCGACTAACAACCAGGTTCTTACTTACTGCTAGGTAAACAGAGGTGTGTAGAGTAAGGAAACTTGCCCAATGTTTTACCCTGATGAGAATTGAACCCAGATCCTCTCGCTTGCTAGGCGAGCGCTCTAACCATGAGCTACAGGACTCCACAAGACTAGATTGTACCTTCCGTTTGTTTTTCTGGCACTACATATGAGTGACATAGATAAAACGGTGGCTCATTTCTCCTCCCCCCTCACATCCCGCATAACATTGAGCTACTTTACAGCAAATCATCCTTAAAGTTCCTTGTCTATGAAAAAAGCTCTTTTGAGTCGGCACACAATCATAGTGAATAGTTTTGTTAATGAGCTGAGTTGAGGAAGTTTGAATAAAATGTTAGACTGCTTACTACAGATTCTTAAAGCTGTGTGTGTGTGTGTACAACAAAATCAAAGCATGCAAGATGGCAGCTCCATGTTGTACCCAAAAACCTTTTGATTGATTATTTAGGTGACCAAATGCAATTATTCTTCAGGTACTTTGGCCTCCATTTGTATTGTCTGTGGCACTTTCTCTTGTCCTCCGTACCTTCCTCCTCCCTTGTTTTGACAAATTTTGGACTGAAATGCATCTTTTTAATGAAGAAGCAACCAACTCCTTTTTGGAAAATAAATTTCCCAAATTGTCTAAGTCTGAATAGGATATTCCCTCACTACCCCACTCCCTCCTGCCCCCTCCCCCCCCTCCCTCTCTCTCTCTCCACCACCCGCCTTCTCCTCCCCCTCACTTGCCCCCCCCCCCCCCAGCTGATGAGACTGAAGCTGTTTTGATTACAGCTGTTGTCAGGTTATTAACTAAAGGCAAACGTTAAAATAACTTAATAGCAGCAGGTAGGACATTGTCATTTAACTTTTTCTTGTGAGCTCATCTTTGTATAATGTGTGTTTTAAGAAAGAATAGGAATGGACATAAAAGTACATTTTTAAGCCTCACTAGGCTACAAAACATTCAGAATACCGTTGATCAAAGTCTTCATCGAACACCAGCCCTGGTAATTGTACAGAATTAACTTATACATGCAATGCAGTAATCTATGTCATTTAAAAGCCACAGAAGCGAATCTTGTGTGTAGCCTGTATGGTACTGTGATCACTGGTTAAGTCTATGGAAAAACTTTCTATGGAATACTTACTTACCAGTGTAAAACACTCATGAATTTTATACTCTGGACTTTTTAAAGCTTAATTTTGCCCTTGATTTGGGGTTGAGTACATGGCATGAGTTTTATTTTTTGGTAATATCCCAGAGTTTATAATGATAGGAATGACAATTTGCAAGGAAACATTACATGTTTTGCTTTTCTTGCTTTGGAGAAATCAACTGAGCTGTAACTGGGTTTGTTAAATCATTGGGATTAAGCTACTATATTGGTCTAATTGGGTTTAACCTGAGCTTTGTTCCTAGCTCATGAAAAGCATTGAAAAACAGAGTGTTCTCTCTTCTGTCAGGCAAGTCTAAAGGATCACTGCATCAAACACTGCTTCCCTTTCCCATACAGGTCTCATTGAGGAAGCACCTAGGGCTTGTGTGTAGGATTACTGAAATATTCACATTGTAATGTATGGTCCGAATGTTTGAACTTTACCGTCATGTTTTTTTGTGTGAGGAAATTTGACATTGGTAGAAATTTGACATCACTGCTGTTTTCTTGGCTCCCCTAAAGAAGCGGGGAGTATGGAAATACACTCAACGACCAGCATTAATAATGAACAAAGAGCAGCCACTGTGTAGCGAGATAGTTCGCACAGGGCAGACACTACTGGTTATGTCACTTCTTTTCCCCCCATCCCTAACCCCACCGCTGTGTCGGTTTGGCACTTACTCACCAACAATGAAATCAAGTTTGAATTCAGTATGTAAAAGAATTGATGAACTTGAGTAAAACTGAGAACTCTGTTTCCGAGGATATATTTGCATTTTATTCTGGATGTTTGTTAAATTGGGCTAAAACACAAGGAAGAGCCGTACCGGTTTATAGCAACTTGAATGTGATTATGATGCAAATGGAGGGAAGGCGACGAGACTTAAGGAAGAACGTTTTTTTTTAAAAAAAGCAAAATTGTTTTTTTGTTTCCTTTTTTTTGTTTGTTTCCTGTTTCTGTTCATGGTATCTTCATCATGAGAGAGAGAAAAAAGCTGCCTGAGCTGCAGAGGAGGTGCCGTGGGGAACCCTGCAGCATAGGTTTTTATTGACAATTAAAATATATATTAAAGAGAAATCTCTACCTGCTTGTTCTGTGGTTTAATTTCCTCCCTCTGGTCTCCTGCCACTTGTGACACACACCTTTTTTGAATGGATCGCTACGGTGTAAGTGAACTAACAATTGAAAACTATTACAATTCATAAATACTTCACGTCTACAGAAAAAGAGTCAGAGTAAAGGTTATGAAGCTCCACCACAGGTTACTGTAAGGTTGCTGGATTTATGAATGGTACAATGCAATGTGATTGTACTATTAGGAAAACAAAGCGTCTTCTAGCAATTTACTGATCATATAATTGTAGTCTGTGCTGATTTAGTTAATTTCAGGCTTGTTGCTCGTCTCAGTTGCTGTCCATGACCCTGTTTTAGGAAGAGAAGAATCAGTCAAAATTGCCATTCTTGATGGCTGTACAGAAATTTGTGCTGGAAAGTAAGTGGGTGGAATATTGGGTGGTATTTGGCAGTGCCTATGTAACCTGCCAATACAGTCAATACTCGCATGAATAATAATCACTTAGATCAGGTACCAGAGGAACCATTACTCATTTGAAAGGAAAAGAACTTCAAGCACCTCAACAGAACGGAAAGTGGAAGAAACAACTGCCCTCAGAACCCAAAGTGTACAGATTCTTGAATCTTTTTCTAAGGTACCAAGGAGATATCTTGCCAAGTGGAGAAGGAGTTAAGGTGTGTCCATAGGTTAATTGATCTTTCATTAGTCTGGATCTAGAAAGAGGTTCAAGGATATAAACTTAACCATTGCTTTCTGATCCTGAAATATTAATAATAATCCATACATATGATATAATGTTTTAAAGCGCTTCATAGAATATACTCTAAAGTGAACTGACTGTATATTTTGTGGGCGAAGCGAGTAGCCAATTACACACAGCGGTGTCCCACAAACCGTTGTGGATTAAATGACCAAATTATTATCTTTGATTTAAGCTTTAACCTATTCTGTTAATAGCAACTTTCCGCACAGTTTGTTAATGTCCATTTAGTACATTTAAATGGATGTACTATTTAAATCAGTTTTGTAAGAAGGTTCACGGTGGTGGGGGGGAATAAACAAATTGCAAATGTTTGAATAAATATTTTGATGCAACTTTGAAATATAATGTAAATATTTAACGATTTTGCTAAGAATTTTACCCGCTTTGGTTAACACTGTACAAGGATGTCATGAAAGGGATCTGGGGACAAAACAAAAAATGGCAGAAAACTGAGTGAATGTTAAAACCAGTGTTTCAAATAGGATTTTGAAAAGTTTGCTGACTGTTCTTCAAGAAAACAAACAAATGTTTTGAGGTAATAGGAGACCTGCTTGATTCTTGTTTATGTTCCTTCGGATAATTCTTTGCGCTGGAGGTGAAAATGGCTTGCACTGGCCAACATCCACATTTCAGCACATTGCAATCCAGTACATTCTTTGAAAGCATACTTCGTCTTAATGTTTATTTCCAACCAGGAACTGGGTACTGCCAAATATCCGCCCTCAGATATGAGGCTAGGTGCCAGACTACACAGCCCACTGGAAACATTTTGTTTTGGTCAGAAATCCACTTACCGAATAGAGTCTGAATACATCAGCTGTTTCCCTTTGTCTTCTCCGGACAGTGAGAGTTTAAACATAAGAATTGCTAGCGAAAGAAGACCAAGGTCCTTCCAGTTCGCCTTCCATCATCCTGGCAGTCGCATGCATGCTTGTGTCATGTTCCAAACAACTGACTAATGCACCATTGCTCTGCGCAGTCTCTGAAGAATGTTTGCTGATCGTGACCTTCTGTTGACTGGTGAAACGTTCGTTATAAGTAAAGCTCAACAGTAACCCTTCAATGTATCCGACCAACTTCATATCCTCTCAAGTTTTAATAATAATATTAATCCTTGCATTTGGTATAATGCCTTATCAACTCGGAGACGAGTCTCGAAACGCTTCACAGGAATGAAGTGACTGCATTTGTAGGCAGATACGGCAGCACAATTGCACACAGCAATGTCCCACAGACAGCAATGAAAGGAATGGCCAATTTTATTAGGGGACACCAGGAGAAACCCCCTTTTCTTTTCGAATAGCGCCATGAGATCTTAAACATCCACCCGAACAGGCAGACGGGACCTCAGTTTAATGTCTCATCCGAAGAATGGCACATCCAGCAATGCAATACCCCACCGCCTGCCCCCCGCTCGCACGCTCGCACGCACACACCCCAGCACTGCGCTGGAGTCCCAGGTTGTACCACACCAGCATATTTGTGTCATTGTACAATGGATGCGGTCTCTCTGTTTCAGGATCCGGGTCCTTTCCACCGCATCAAAAACAAATGCCCATCAAGTAGCTGATCAAGAAACTCAGGCTCGAAGCCGCAGCTGCCGGGCGTTCTCTCGCTATTTGTTGGCATCCAGGTTTCTTATTTTTTTGTTGAAAACATTTGGCAGCTCCGGTGATTTTTTTTCTAAAAAAAAGAGCCATTTTACATTCGTGACCAGACTTTAAACCAAAGGGAACTTCGAGGGGTGGGAGACAGACAGACAGACAGACAGACACAGACAGACAGACCAGGTCACTTGGCTATTCACTGGAAGTCCCCGGAACCAATCTCTGTGGAGGCGGTGTTCCAGCCGGACCGCCAAGCGGGACGGTACAGGGCAGTGCCTTGTGTGCGCCGCCTCTCCCTTCCCCCCACCATTGCAGAGCCGCAGTTGAGGAGTTGGCGGAGAGATGTTTTCGGCCTCAGCTGAGAGTCTCCTGAGGCAGGCGAGGTACCGGGGGGGGGGGGGGCGCAGGTACCGGGGGGGGGGGCGGGTACCGGGGGGGGGCGGGTACCGGGGGGGGGGCCCAGGCCAGGCCGCGGCTATAGCCGGTTGGGCGGCAGCAGTTGCCTCCTCACGGGGCACTCTGTGGAGGGAGGTCCCCAGAGCCTTGGCTCTCGCCAACCTGGGAGGGGGAGGGGGGCATTGCCGAGAGGGGCCGCACTGGGGGTGAGACGGTAAACCGAGGTAACGGTGATGTTTACGTGGATGTTAATGAAGAACCCACAGTCCACCGGAAAAAACATAGGAGTCTCTGCTGACAGATCCCCCAAAACGGTCACTCACTCCACAGCGGCCGATGGGTTGTTGATACGCACCAAATTGGCTGTGACTTTGAATGTACAGAAACTCCTTGAAGTGCTTCCAGATAATCTTGACACTGTGGGCATTGTACCAAATGCAAGGATCGTTATTATTATTAACACCTTCCAGATACATTTTCTTCATCGCTGTTTCCGGGTCCTTGTTGTGCCAATGTTTTTTGCGTTATTTAGGCTCTTTTGTATGTTTGAATCACAAAAACTACCTTATATTCATTAAGTTATTACTATAGAACCTCGGCTACTGTCAGGGTGGAGGAATAAAAGTTCTTTTTTTTTCCCATATGTAAGGCCATGATAATAATCCTTACATATGATACAGTGCCTTAAAACATCATCGCAACATCTCAAAACGCTTCACAGAATATATTGTAAAGTGGGACTATTTTGTGAGGGGAAAAAAGCAAAAGAAAACCACGTGAAACCGTGTCAGCAAAGAGTTCAGAGATGCGTTTTCTTCTTCAGGGAAGTACAAGATGAAGACCTGCAGAAATTCTGCTGCCGCATCTCCACTTTGCTCCACAACAAGGAATACAATAACGAAACTGTTGATTCCCTTCAGAAAGTCTTTCTGATTGTCTCGGTTACGAAATACGGCAGAAAGTAAGAACTTTCGGGGAATTGTTTTAAAACAAAAGAGGAAGAGTAGGGGGGAAATTTCAGCATGTGATGCTAGTTTACTTTATTTATTTATTTTCGGGTTGGATTGTTGAAGTACAGTTAGTTATTTCAGTTTTATGATTGACTTAATATAATAGTCAGATTCCATTTGACCCATCAAACCTGGGATGGTTCTGTCTCATCCACTGGAGCTAATTGCTCACAACCCCAATAACCTGCTCCTTGCTGTATTATTTTATTGTCATAAAATCTATTTTAAAACCTTTAATATAAAATAGCTGGTTGGGAGTGAGGGGGAGACTTACAAGGTAGTTTCTCATTCATTATATTTTAGATGTCTATGACATATTTTTGCAGCATTTTGTTGTCTGGTCTGGACACTTGAGGGTTAATCATGGGATAGAAGTGTTAACAGCATGGATGTAACTAGGCTCCGGTTATTTAATTAGCATCTGAGATTGATCTTTTGTTTGTTCCCGTAAGTTAATGTTTTATTTGTCTCTTTCATTTTGTGTCTAGACTTCCCAGTGACGTCCTTCAAAAACTCCTGAGCACCTTGTGCTTGTCGAAGACCACGCCTCCAGTGCAGGTCCTGTGCTCAGCCATTCTGCGAGAGGTGTTGCCCTGCGATGCTTTGACTGTCTCATGCAATGAGATGGTTGATACGAAAACTGTAAGCCTCTTGTTGGGAGTGTTGCTAGCCCAGGTAAGTTAGATGCCAGATCACACTTAGAATCATGGAATCTTACAGCACAGAAGGAGGCCATTCGGCCCACCGTGCCTGTGCTGGCTCTTTGAAAGAACTACCCAACTAGTCCCACTTTCCCCTCTCTTACTCCATAACCCTGTAAATTTTTCTTTTTTAGGTACCTATCCAAATGCCTTTTGAAAGCTACTCTTGAATCTGCTTGCACCATCCTTTCAGCCAGTGCATTCCAGATTGTAACAACTCTCAGGGGGAAAAAAAATGTCTCCTTGTCTCTCCTCTGGTTCTTTTGACAATTATCCTAAATCTGTGTCCTCTGGTTACCAACCCAGAGGATACAGTTTCTCCCTATTTACTCTTATCAAAAGCCCTCACATTGTGCTTGGATTGTTTATAAAGCTACATGACTGCAAAAGACCATTGCAGTCCCATCTCCGCAGTCACAAAAAAATCATAAGTATTCCTAAACCATAGCCCAGAATTCCAGACAAATCTAGAATCAAAGAACTCTGCTGTACTGAATAGACAAAAAAAGTTTGCACTTTGCTTCCTATTCTATACTGAAGGCTGACAAACATTGAGGTTGCAATTTCCACCCACAGGGGAACAAGGAAGATGAGATTGAGGGTGTGTGTGGCCGTGTTCTGAAACTGTTAGAATCCCGCCAGGCTGAGGGACAAAGTTTGCGGCACCTGTTACCTATTCTATCCAAGGTCCTTGATCTCACACCTGAGGCTCTGAATGAAGGTAAATCCTCAGATGGATAATGAATGGCACAGATAACTATTCTTCCTGCGGGATGGGCAAAATGTAACTGTTGCTACCCGAAAGCACGGAATGGTTGCAGCAACCATTGATGACTTGTGGAGTCCTGTGGCGTATTAGTTAGCACGCTCGCCTCACAAGAGAGAAGACCTGGGTTCAACTCCCACGCAGGGCGCAACTTTACACAAGTTTCCTTACTCCACACGCCTCTGTTTATCTAGCAATAAGTCAGAACCCAGTTGTTAGTTACTTGGTGGATCGCTTTTCCAGGTTGTTTGTGCGACATTGCTGCTGCATTTTACCCACAAAATATACAGTCAATTCACTTTACAGTTTTTTCTGTGAAGGCTTTGAGACATTTCGAATACGAGATAAGGTGCTATATCAAATACAAGTATTATTATTACTTAGTCTCTGGAACAGCCTTAACATACCTGACTTGAGGCGTTACAAACAGTACGACTGACTCAAGGGTATTTGTGCTCTTCTACACTGTGCACTACTTGGTGGCAGTATCCTGTTCAGTGAAATATTTGACAGAGGGACTTGCAAAATAATTGTACGAGCAGGCAACAAAATATTGTGCAGGAAAAAAGGGCAGACAGGAAGAGAACACGTATTACAGTGTCGAAGTTGTCAAACACCATTCCATTATTTTGAGAAAGTGTTCAATTGAAAGATATCTAGCTTTTATGAGCCCCAGTATGTTGTTTTAGAAAGATACATATTTACTCTCTCTCTGTCTCTCTCTCTCTCTCTCTCTGTCTCTCTCTCTTCAGACACACTGATTTCCCTGTGTTTGGCTCCTCAGAGCAGGTGAATACTATGAGTAGGAAACTCGTTGACTGGCTGAGATATGCAAGTACAGTGCAGGGGATCCCCATTTCCTCCGGAGGATTCTTCTCCAGTCCGAGATTGAGACAGGTAATCGGGAGCTGCGGCCAGATTAATGCCAGTCTGTATTAAGGTTTGGAATGTACCCTATTCTCTGTTAATTATCGTACAGTCTTGAGAAATATAGTGCCCAATGGCTGTTGAGGCTAAATCAAAAGATCATTCAAAAGGGAAATGGATAAATGTCTTGATTGATCTGGCCCCAATGAACCAGATAATAAATTAAGAGGTATTACCAGGTAATAAATTCTAAATACAAACAAATTTGCTTTATAAATAATAATAATAATTTGGTCACTCAATCCACGTGTGGGACACTGCTGTGCGCAATTGTCTGCCGCATTTCGTCCACGAAACGTACAGTCAATTCACTTTACAGTATATTTTGCGAAGCGCTTTGAGACTTCTTCAAGACGTGATAAGGCGCCTTATCAAATGCAAGGATTGTAGTTGTGTCTCGTCTCAATGTGCTGTGTGCTCCATTGGAGGAAAAAAAAGAACAATCTAGCCAGTATCAACCCAGTGAATTTACGTTGCACCCTTTCCATCCCTTATGTCCTTCTGGGATGTTCTGTGACCCAGAATCATGTCTGTTTCTGTGCACCCTTGTGCCATGGTTAGCTTCCAGTGCTTAACATTGATTTTCACCCATAAAACACACAGTCACTACGCTTTACAGTATGTTACAAGTTGATAAGGCGCTATATCAAATGCAAGTATTATTATTTTCTTTCTGCTGCAGCCTGCACCTGTTTTGGAGGTAGATGGAGCAGTGGCCGGGGACTTTTTCACAGTGCTCTCCATTGGTCAGTACTACACAGAGGACCAATGGCTGAACATGCATTCCTTCTCCATGATCAAAAAGTGGCTGCTGTGTTATGAGGCGGAAGGAGCCAGCAGCCCCGAAGCAGGTACAGGTTTACTACTGAAATCGTGTGATCGCTTGATTCTGCAGCGTGTTCTGCTTCGTGACGTCGAAACAGATCGACAACCAAAGAGACGTTCTGGAAAACCAGATGCAACACTTGCGGGATTTGCTAAATTACAAACGGTGTTGCAGATCTCGCAAAATAGAGTCAGTGTAACTCAAAGAATGAAATTTCACTTTGCGCGAAGATGGATGTTAAAGATCCGGAGACCCGCTTTGAAAAGAGAAGAGAGTTTCTCCCGCTGTCCAGGCCAACCTCCCCAGATAAATCCTCTTGTTTCCCCTTTGTGGGACCTTGCTGTTCATAAATTGGCTGCCTACAAATACAACAGAAATCCATGGATGATTCTTATTACTATTATAAAGCCAATTATAATGGGTAAAAGTTGCACATTTTTAAATACGCTTAACCAATTGTGATTCATTTTCCATTATGTCCAGGAAGATTAGAGTTTGAATATTCATCAGTAACCTTGTGCTTTTTTCTCCTCGCAACTTTTACGACATTTAAATAATTCTGGCTGCTTCCCCTGCCCGTTCATTAAAGTATTTCTCCCAAGTGGGGAGGACAAGTTTGCAGGGCTATGGGGAGTGAGATTGATTTGGAAGCTCTTTTCAAAGAGCTGGCACAAGAGCTGGGCCGAATGGCCTCCTGTGCTTTATAATTCTATGATTCTACGACGCGCTTACCTGAATCTTATCTGAATTGCATGGAAGAGCTGCCTCTTGATGTCACACAGTTAATCTTTGTAATCCTGCTTTCCAGACGAGAAATCAGAGTTGGACAGCTCTATAATGTCAATGGTTTCTGCTTGTTCCACCTCAAGCCGCCTGATGCCCCCTAAGGAGCGTCTGAGGGAGAAGGTATTTGAGTATTGCAACCGACTTATCGAACAGAGCGACAGAAGTAAGTGTGAGATCAACAAAGGGAGAGTTTGGACTGCATTCAAAACTTGCCCTCCTCTGCTTTACTGCCTGCATTCTGTTACCAAACGTACATTTTTTCGGTTCAGAGATTTGCCAATGTCACTCGTGCACCAACGCCTCTCCTATTGTCTGGCACGAGCAGCACAGGATTTGGACTGTGTGTGTGTGTGCGCGCGCCCACCATCAGTCATCTTAGACAGTGACTCCATGGAGAGGCGACCAGACGTATGTGACCAATACTTTTGAGTGTGAACTGACCAGAGGAAATGGTGATATTCACCACTAGAGGGGGGTAAATAGCCAATAATCACATCATTCAATATAAGCGATTGATCTGCTGAATCTTTCTCCGGCAGTGCTTGATTGTGCACCATTAACAACGCCTTTCCTTGGGGTGGGGGAGGAATATGAGGCTGTGAGCCTGGCTCAATTGTACCGCACTTGCCATTGGGTCAGAAACTTGTGGGTTCAAACTCCTGGCTGGGATTCAAGCTCACATTTCTGTGCATTGCTGAGGCGAGAAGAGTTTCTCTGGCTGTATAAAACATTTTTTTTTTATTTTTATTTTGCAACAGAAGCCCTAAAGAAGTCAGATTCGGATCTTCAGAAAGCGGTAAGTAACTTGAGAACCCAGAGTGAGAATCGTACAGTAAAACCTGTTCAAGAGTTTATATTCTGTATGAGTTTGACATAATTCATACTTTGCATAAGTCATATTAAATATATGTTCCAAATTGTACAACTTATGAGGTTTACTATATTGGGAACAAATTCTTTGCAATAAAATGTATTCAGGAAAGTGTCTGCTTTAGTGTCCACGTGGCACCTGTACGACTTTCTCTGTCTCTATCTCTCTCTCTGTGCTAGTACAGTTTCTGTCTCTTTTAGTGTCTGGTTGAAGCGGTGATCTTGCTGGACCTCATCTGCCGACAGGATATGTTGTTTGTGTATCGAGCCTTTCCTGTGGTGAAAGCTCTGTACGGGAGGATCTGTGCAGACTCCACCTTTGCTAGAGTTTTGCTTCCAGTCGCTCAGTTCTACCTCAATCACAGTAAGTAATAATCCCTTACGTTTGATATCGCGTCTTTCACATCAGGAGGATCTCATTAAACAACACTCAATAATAAATTCAAAATGATCAGCTGGTCACTCAATCCTTAACTGTTTGGGACACTGCTGTGCGCAATTGGCTGCCGCTTTTCACCCACAAACTATACAGTAAATTTACTTTACAGTATATTACAGCATACATATTCTTTCAAGTGCTTTGAGACGTCTCAGAGACGTGGTAAGGCGCAATCTCAAATGCAAGAACTATTATTATTTATAACAGTCAGTTAGTTCTCTGGCTAATATTCATTACAAAAACAAGTTTGAAGGAAACAGACTTGTCTGTTATTTCGCATTGTTTTTGAGATGCTGCAGACCTAATTACCTGTATAATAGTCACTACACAACAAAGTAGCTCATTGTGTGAAACTGAGCTGATTCGGGGTGATGAACCAATGTTTTAAATGGAAATATTTCATTACGCTCAGTACTGTGTACATATTGTCTCCATGTCTCAGGTGAGACGGCAGGAGTGGACTCGGAAGCTGTTTACAAACGTCTCTTCACTAAGATCCCCACTGAGCTCTACCAGGACCCGATGATGGCCTTTGAGTTTGTCCAGTTTTGCAGAGAAAATGTAAAAACTCTGAGCGAGAGCGTTGGCATCTTCCGCAGGAGCTTCCCAAGTTTGTTGAAGGCAAGACCGTGATCTCACTAATTCATTGATTTTATTTTTTTTAAAAAAGGCCAACAAGAGAGACTCGTCCCTTAAATCAAGGTGGTCCTAAATGGCGACCCACAGGCCGAGTTCCTCCCCTCTCCCACCCTTTTTTTTCAGCTGACCCAACCGCTCCCTCAATAACCCGTTTATGTTATGTTTCTGGAAGGAAAACACAAAAATATTGGATATGAGGCCCTAAGACGTTTCTCAAATAGGGCATCCAGCCCTCAGCAGCTAATAGGTTGCTCCCCCCACACCCCACCAGCCCCCCACTCCCGCCTTAAATTATTAATTTGGAGCCAGATTCACAATACAGAATCCCGTTTCCTCTTCTCCCATTTTCTCTTTTTTTGCCTAGTGTAACATGATATAATTACAATAACAACAAATGACATTTGTATAGGGCCTTTCATGTTGGCAGGACGTCCCAAAAAGCTGGACAGTCAAGGACTTGCATCCATCTGGGGTTTGGGATGAGTTGGGGGTTGGAGTTTGACTGAAGGTCAAAGAGGAGGCTCTTCAAGGAGGCAAGAGAGTGGGGTGGGGGAGGTGAAGGGACTGTGGGTTTGAGTTCCAAAGGGTGTTTTTGGAATGCGTGGGTTGATTGATAGTAAATCGACAGCATCAGGGCAGTGAGCCGCCCTGACACACATCAAACTCAGCTTTTGAAACTATTCGTGGTTGTTTTCTTTCAGTAACCGTTACTTTCTCATCTGTCACCAGTTTGTAGCTTGGAACAGCTCGTCTTTGTTCCCCGAGTTCATTGACCTGCTGCCTGTGCTGATTGACTACGACACAGCCATTGAGATGCTCCATTCACTCCTTGACCTGCCCTGCTTGACAGTGGCACTTGACGCTCAACTCAGGTACTCACTGACATCTGTGTATGTCTGTGCGTCAGCACCAGCTCAGGTACTAACTACCCTGTGTGTGAACATTGATCCAACATACTAAAATCAGATTCAAAGTAACGATAAGGAATCCATTACCTGTAAGTTGGACGAGATTTTAAAACTTCATTCCTTTTGGTGGCGAATGCAGATTTTTGAATTCTTAAGAGAACAAAAGTTCAGTTTTTAAAAATATTTCTCCTTCAAATTACAAGGTTACTACACATTACAGTAAACCTCATGAAGCACTTTGGGGAGGACAGGTTTGCAGAGCTATGGGGAGAGCGCAGGAGAGTGGGATTGATTTGGAAGCTCTTTTCAAAAAGCCAGTCCAGACACGATGGACCGAATGCCCTCCTTCTGTGCTGTATAATTCTGTGATTCTATGATTCTATGCCCTCCTGACATGAAAAGCTCCATAGCAAATACAAAGGTTATTAGTTTATTGTTATTTAAACTGAACCAGTTTGTTTCCTCATGAACCTGCTCCACTGCAGCCACAACCACAGACTCATTCCAGCTCATTCCCAATGCGCGTGTGATGCTGGTAGTGATCAAAGCTTTGTGACGGGTGCGAATTGTATGGTGAGAACCGATGGCCGAGTTTCTCTGGCTACTTGTTGGGCGGCTCGAGTTCATGCTTGGACCGACTGGCTACAGCTCTGCTCTCCTCTCATCTCTAGGTCAGTGAGTTCTGTGAGCGAGAAGGGGACTGATACGAGCAGGAAGCCAACGAACTGCACGGAAGCTTTACGGCACCCTCACTACAGGAGCATGTTTATGTATATTCTCCGGCCAGAGGCAGGGACCGGAGACACCATTGATAGGTACACACGCACACTCATCAATCAGTTCACAGGTCTTTAACTGGAGGATAAATGTTGTCACTATTCTGGTCCCTCATGTTCCTGGAGATTCCAGGCTGGGACACAGGTCTGGGCGGCTAAGCCATTCTGCGTCAGGTACAGCGGCATTGACACGGACCCAGGAATGTGGGAACATTGGAGCAGGAAGCTTGTTTGTCTTCCATTGGGGAATGCTCCTTGTGGGAGATTAGGGCAGAAAATAGGAAAAATAGTCATATTATTAACAGCATTGAGAATATTCCAACAAGTATCAACCTTATACTTCACTTCAGACTTGAATACAATACCGCATTCCAGTCAGTGATATCTCACTGAATCCCCATGTCTCGTGTTTACTCTCCTTATTCCCTGGTCATCGACCAATAAATGGTATATTTGCTGCCAATAGTTGTAACCAGTAGCAAAGTTTCCCGTCTTCTGAAAAAGGTGTAACTTGGTATTCAGTGTAATGTTTACCAACCGGATCAGGGCAGGTGTTAGTGTGGAAGTCGACTTGCAACTAAGTCTTCAATGTTGAAGAAAGGAGCTTGTTTTGTACAAGGAGCTAAAATGGCCCCTCTCCTCCCCACTGAGGGTCACTTGAGGGATTTTGCCACTATCACCTCCTACAATTAGGGGTCTATTAGGTGCCAAGCATAAAGAGCATGTTTTTTTTTAAATAAATAAATTTATAAATTGATGGAGCGAGAAGTTTTTTTGCCACATATCAGAGAACAGCAACTGTGGTGGATTATTGCAAACATTGAGTATAATGGACTACACATCATCTCGCTTGATGTCTCCTAGTTTATTGGAGGGAAAATTTTATTTGGTGTTCAGACAAGAGTGATGTATGGATATATGTATAGTGTGCAGTCATTTCAAACTGAAACCAGGTTTAATCAACAAAGCTTTTTTTTATGTAAAGCTGTAGATACACTTTCACACACTCACCCACTGTCCCATACACACGTTCCTTCATTTCCAGTCTCCTATTCGGTCTCTCTATCCCTCTGTCAAACACACACGGACTCACACACACACACACATAAATATACTCACAGCCGTCATTGAGGATGTTATTCTTTCCACAGGTTAAACCTGCTTCATGAAGTTCTCCTAGACATGGCTGAGCGACCGAGAGTTGTGCAGTGCGCTCAGATTGTTCCCATTCTCCTACAGGTTTTCTTCAATGCTATCACTGAGGTAATGGGTTTTGCTTGTTGCCATGGTATTAAGTACGGAATCTATTACTTGAGTTATTTATCATTGTTGTCCGCTCGACCGTTTCCCTTTGAGAGTGTAGTTTGTTTAAGGCTCTCATTCTGAGCCCTGCCTCTGTAGCCAAGGTAACCATGGAAAAAGCTTCCTGTAAATAATATGCTGAATTGACTTGTATTTTCATAGCTGTTTGCTAAGGCAGTTAAACATAGCTTTCCAGAAATTTAAAGAGATGTATACTGCAACTATTTTCCTTGCTGTGTACGTGTGTCTGAATATTAATACTACGCTGAGTAATAAGGTCCCACAAACAGCGAGGAGTTGAATGGCCTATTTGGCTCTCTGGGCTCAAACATTGGATCTCTACAGAGATAGGTTTCAATTACAATGCAACCATTGTTCTCGATAGGTACCTCGTCCCTGTTTGACAAAGTTGGTGTTTGCTTCTGTTTGTTTTGAAGCTGTAGGTTGTAAAACATTCAGACACTTAATATAGTCAGTTCACTTTATTGTATATCCTGTGAAGCGCCTTGAGATGTCTTGAAGATGTGATAAAGTGCTGTATCAAATGCAAGGATTATTATTACATTATAGGTAGGCTTCCAGTTACCTCAAGTCACTGTCTTGGTTCCTTGTGTTTTCCAAATTGTTTGATTACCCTGATGCATGGCTCGCCCCATTATCCATTGATCCTCGGAGTTGGGGGTGGGGGTGCTCTAACCTGGGCTCAGCACTTATTTTAATAATACTGCTTTGTGGCTCCTTTGGCTGACTTGGTCTGCACCCAAAAGGGCTGTTCTCACTCCTCTCCTGCTGTTACCAGCTGATTGCTTACCTTCTTGTTCTGCTGCTTCTGTAGCAGGAAGCCAAGTTTATTATCCACAGCGTGGAAATTATTTTGGATGGGTTTGGGTGGCACTCGCACTGTTTCCAAATAAAATCTTGTTTCAAGTTGATTTTCAGTGTTACCCTGAATATTGTGCCCTGACTCCCGAGCTGTTTTTAATAAGGTGTTAATAAGATGGTAGTGTTTTTAATAATAATCCCTTCAAAAAGAAAAGTGGCGACTCTCAGTGGTGTGAAAAGGCACTGTATCAAGTACAATTATTATTATTATTAATAATCGTGTCTCGCATTTTAAGATGAGCTGTGATTTCAAACCAGAATCAGAAGCTAGCTTATGATCGACTGCTGGTAAATGCATGACGTGTGCCTGGATTTCCAAATCCTCAACCACTTTTCCCTTCTGGCTCCAGTTTGCAGACGGGCCCCTCATCAACCAGCTGGTTTTGGTGATCCTGGAGAGGAGCAGTCTGCTGTACAACATCCCCAATTTCAAGGCTGAAGTACAGCGGTGAGTGAGGAGAGGCGAGGGAAAGAGGATGGAAATAGGTTATATCCACAGGAAGACTGTTGAACTTTTCTTTCTTTCTCTCTCTCTTTCATCCACCTTTCCAATTCCACAGAGTGTTCAGCTCACAGCTGCTGGTGTTATGCAAGCTGCACCCGGCCCTCATAGTGGAACAGTCCAAAGAGCTGCTGGAGTTTTGTGGGGCTGTCAGCAACATCAACCACAAGGAAAATCTGTTCACCCACGTGGTAAGTGAACAGAGGGTAAACTCACTGCTTCGATAACTCATGTCCAAGCAAGAACTCTTCCCAGAGTAGCACTGCAGCACATTAACCCTGCACGTCAGTCGTGAATTCATAACAATAATACTTGCATTTGATATAATGCTCGATCTCAAAGCGCTTCATGGAATATACTGTAAATTGACTAAATTAAATAATTTATAACATAACGGAGGGATCTCAGCATGAATGCTTAACGATTGGGGTAAAAATCATACATTATAAAAAACATAATTAATGCCCTTGAGGATTGCATTAGAATTTGTTGGTGCAGTCAGCCCTCGGCTATGTTCGATGCCTGCAATATTGTCGGCTCCTTGCTGGAGAGGTGGTTACCTTGGATGTGCTTTGCAGTGTGTTTTATTTTGAAACTGCTGCACAATGTAAACCTGTATTATTCCATCTGAACACTGGCTTTTCCCACAAATAAAATGGGAGAAATCAAATTCAATAAAACTTCCTAATAGGACAGTAAGGTCTGTTGCTTCAGTGCAGTCTCTGAGTTAAACTGCACTAAACCTTTTCTGCTTTCAGATTTGGGCCATCGGGGAATACACATCTTTGTCTTATGACAGGCGCTGTACAGTTGAGCAAATCACCAAGTTCTTCGAGACACTGGAGGCCTTGCTGTTTGAGATCACGCAGCTTCGAGCCTCCGCCGGTGTGCCCAAGTACTCACCCCGCATGATCACCGTGCTCATGACAACACTGGCAAAGCTCGCCTCGAGAAGCCAGGACCTGATACCAAGGTACCAGGGCTATGTCACCAATCTTAATAATTGTGATAAAGGCTGGGTCGTGCCCCTTTTTTTTTTAGTCAGCCAGGTATCTGACATGTGGAAACCCATCCATGATTACGTCTGGAATGCACGGCCTGAAAGGGTGGTGGAAACCGATTCAATAAAAACTTTTAAAAGGGAATTAGATAGGTACTTGAAAAGGAAACATTTGCAAAGATATGGGAAAAGAGCGGGAGAGTGGGACTGATTGGATAGCTTTTCCAAAGAGCCGGCACAGGCACGAAGGCCGAATGGCCTCCTTCTGTGCTGTAATATTCTAAGAGTATCCAAACCAAACTGAGAAGTCCATGCATCATAATAATAATCCTTGCATTTGATATAGCGCTTTTCACGTCTTCTCGACATCCCAAAGCGCTTCACAGAATATACTGTAAAGTGAATTGACTATATTTGTGGGTGAACGCGGCAGCCAATTGCGCACAGCAATGTCCCACAAACAGTCGTAGATTGAAAATGACCAATTTATTATTGGTTTTGGTTTTGGAGGGATTATTATTAGGCTCTGTGTGGAGTAAGGAAACTTGCCCAAAGTTTTGATCTGCCTGGAATTGAACCCATGTCTCTCACTTGCAAAGCGAGTGCTCTAACCACTGAGCTACAGGACTCCACCCGTACACCAGATAGATTGTTGGAATGGGATGCACACTCTCTCCCTGGAGGAGAGATGCTGAACATTTCCACCCGCTCACGACTGCCCTACCCTCAGTCCCTTGTAGTCCCAGTTTATACAGGTTCTCTTGGATTAATCCTGGGGCCCAATAAACTTCCACTTCTCCGCTTTATAGATTAGGGGGCGGTTAAAGTTTACACAGGATTTGTTCAGACCGGTTATCGGTGAATGTGCGAAGTTGAGTGTAATTAATTTCTCTTTCTGCTTCAGGGTGTCTCTGTTTCTGTCCAAGATGAGGCCATTTGTCCGAAGTGCTTTGATCTCTTCTCTATACCATGAGGATGATATCCAGGAAATCCTGGCACATGCCAATGAACTCAACAACTTGCTGAAAGTGCCCAACGTGGCCCAGCTCACCCTGGGACCCTCCGCAGCGATCACTGACCCCAGGTGGTACAAGGACACCAATGCTTCCTTACCACTAGCCATGAGGACGGTCAGCAAAGTGCTGCAGAGAGGGGCGGGGCCTGCATTCTCCCCGTAGGAAAAAAACGCTTTCTCCGGCTGTCATGTCATTAACTTTCCAATTGCCAGCTTTCCGAGAGAGAGAGGGGATGCTTCACAACATGCCAAGTGGATAAACGAGAGAATTTCCTTGGCAGCATCGAGATCCAGAAATGGCACAAAAGGATCCAACACTGGATTTGAATAAAAACTTCCTGGTGTCAGCTCATGAGCTCGGTAGATTCCAGCAGTTTACACACTCCGGGTTCCCAAGCTTTGGGAACCTGGTTCTCAATCTCAAATCATTTAGGAATACTCACATGTTGAAATTAATCAAAATCAATCAGAATTTTTTATTTACGGAAAAGTAGAAAAATCATTTATACAAAAAAGGGTCAATATTATCCTGTAAGTAAAGTATTAGTGTAACTATTCACAAAACTAAAATATACAGCTCTGTGTAAAATCAGGTATAACACACTTACTTGTGCTTCACTAATCAGATGTGTGACATCAGAAGCTATGATTTCTGAGAGCTTTATAAAGGGGGGGGAGCAGTCCATCTATAGTGTTTATTTTAATCTTTCATTCTTCATGTTTTCTACAGACGTTTGAAAGTAAGTATCAGGGCTTCAGGGAATGTTTCTGCACTTCCCAGATAAACACCTCATTGTACGATGTAGACAGGAAATATTTCCCAGATGGTGTGAATCGACTGAATTGAACAGTATCACTGTGCCCAGGCAAATCCTGGAAATTTCCACTTGGATATTCAATCAATCTCAGAAGTCTCTCTGTGCAAAAAATAAATATTAATGATACATTAAACATTTATGGGTGAAATATTTTTTGAATAGTTAAGTTTCCGGAAGGGTGCTGACCCTGCCATAATGTTAAACTCCAAACAATGTTTAAAACACTAATTGACACTTATCCACACGTTAACTATACTGGCGATTTACTAACTACAATAGGCTCAAAGTGGAAGTAAGATCCCAGCAAAACCCTGAGAGAGAGAGAGTTGAGCCACCAAAACAGAATGAACTCACTGTCTTACCGTTCGAGCCAACAGCTATAAGGTGGCCTTTTGGAGAGATACTCAAACAGGTGGCCCAGTGAGACAATGTCATCGTTCTAATTATCTGTTAAAAAGAAAAACCTTTGGTTAAAAACAGAGGTGACCTGACTTCGAGTTTTTAAAACATATATTGTAAATATCTTTGTCATTGTTGGAGAATAGATTTTTTGATTCACTTTAGCACACAGTACAGCCCAGAGAAGGGTAAAATATTAGTTCATTCATTGGTCTCAACTCACCAACCCCATCATTTTAACCCCTCTGATTGAGCTTTTCAATGTAATGCCAATTAGTCCCAGATGACACAGTATTAGAGACAATCCATTCGACCCAACTAGGTTGTTGCAGTGTTTGTTCCCCACACAAGCCTCCATTCCTGCTATTCTCATGTATGTATAAAGTTTTCTCTTTAATACATTGAAGCACAGTTCACAGCAGTGAATTCCACTGACACGATAAGGTGCTACATCATATGCAAGGACTTTCAATTGTATATTATACAATCATAAAATATTTCTTTGGTTCGATGATGATGTGCACCATTTCCAACACGATGAGAGTAAAGGACCCTTTCAGATCTTTGCAATTACACAATGTGGATTCCTGGGGTTGCTTTCTGGAATACTGATCCTCTTAAATCCTTTAATATAATATGACAATGAGAAATGTTCTGTGTGAGAAATTAGAGGTTCGTCTGCATTGTACAACTACATGGTCACATACAAATGCACCGTACGTGTATTGCAGCTACCTTACGATTAGTTTTGAACAATTCTGATGCAGGTTTGTTGATTGTTGGGAGATACCTGTTTTACGTGTAGACTGTAGAAGATGATCTCTGGCTCCACTCCATATCCCACATAAACCACTTCACCACTTTGACTCGGTGAGAAAGCGGCTAAGCTTGGCGGCACATTACTCCTGTCACACGCCTGAGAAACACAAAAGATTTCCAAACGTGCATTTGCAAGTTTCATCATAGCAAGTATTTTCGGTTTATTCCGAACTCTGCTGAGCACCCAAGATACAGTGTCGTTTGTACAAAGTGGGATGTGATGTCAGCAGGACCTGATGACCTGGAAGTCAACCATTGCTTTGAAGCTAAAATGGCTGACAACTTTCAGATCATCAGGTATCTGCCGCCATCGTATCCTTAGGTCATTAGGTTGCTGGCATCGTTATTTTCTGTTTTCTCCTTGCTATTGAGCCTAACTGTCCTGCCATCAGCAGTGCCCTGGAGTACACAAAATGAAGACCATCCTCTCGTGTCTTCTGTACCAGGTTCCGCGAGCCTGTTGCCCCCATCCAAGGCCAATGACTCCCATCCTACAGAGGGGATCCTCATCCTCTCTTTTAAATCCCTCCTGTTCTTGCCCCACTCCACCTCTGCGAACTTCTTCAATCCTACCAACCTGCCCGCTCCCTGGGCTCGACAGGCACTGACCTGCTTCCTGTCTACCCGACCATTGGTGATTGGGTTTTCAGCCTATATGCCCACACTTTCTGCAACTGCATCCAACATTCATCATACTGGAGCCCTTGCCCTCATCTCCTTCAAAGTCCATCTCAAGACTTTCCTCTTTTTGATCTTTCCTCCCTCCCTCCGCAGCCCTCCCGAATCTACAAACCCTCAACTGGGATATCTTCCCGACATAAAAGGCATTGTATCAATGCGATTTATTGTTTTGGTGGATCCAATCTTCCAAGACATCACCATACATAAAGGGCTTTATATAAATGCAAGTTGTTATAAGACATTACACCCCATGCATGAGAAGGAACAGAGCCTGGTTTGTAGAATGTACTAGAGATTCCCCCCAAAGTAAAAGAGTAATCAGTCTTACCCCAGGATCAACAGGCGCAGGAAACGTCAGCCAATCAATGAGTTCACATTGGTCTTTAAGCCAGTCAGCAGCCCAGACACTAACACGTCGATCGGAGCTGACAGACAACCACATTTCACATCCTCGAAGCCCAAATTCATCAAACTGGAAAAGAAATGCAAATAAGTCCAGTGTTCTACATTTAGATACTAACTCTCCTGGCATATTAGCTAAAAGGGAATGGTTTTACTCAACACGTTCCCAGTGGTTGTTCATTTTCTCAAAGTATCAGTCAGTAATAATAATAAAAATAATAATCCTTGCATTTGATACAGCGCTTTTCATGTCTTCTAGACGTCTCAAAGTGCTTCACAGAATATACTGTAAAGTGAATTGACTGTATATTTGTGGGCAAAATGCGGCAGCCAATTGCACACAGCAGTGTCCCACAAACAGTCGTGGATTATTATCAGGAGTGTGGAGTAAGGAAACTTGCCCAAGGTTTCACCCTGCCGGGAATCGAACCCAGGTCTCTCACTTGTGAGGCGAATGCTCTAACCACTAAGCTATAGGACTCCACTCTTCCCTCTGAGTCAGTCTTTGTGTCGTTCAAGCCTCAAGTCATGACTTTGAATTCAGTCTAGACTTACACTTCTATACAGTGGTGCTCAATCGCTGCAGTGTTGTACTTTGGATACGAGGCCTGTTTAGACGATTGTTAAAAGATCCCACAGCACAAATTGAAAAAGAGAAGAGTTTTCCAAATTCTGGCCTCTGCCCACAAAATATACAGTCAATTCACTTTACAGTATATTCTGTGAAAGCGCTTTGAGACATCTTGAAGATGGGATAAGACCCTACATCAAATGCCAAGATTATCAATATTATTTACTGAATGTAGCAGGTGAGTAAACAAGAGAGTACTTTGCAACTCTGGAAAGGGATGTAAACATACCATTAGATGATATAATGACTATCATGCAGGAGTGATGTGCGGACAAATATATCCAAGAACTACATTCAGGACAATAGCAGAACCTGCTGGATTTGCCTCACATTTGAGGCTATCACAAAAGATTTGAAAATCCCGCTGAAAACGATTGTGTTTCAAGGGGAGATGGATGATAGGAAGAAAGGACTAAAGAGCGGGTAGGCCTAAGAGAACCAAGATTAAAACAATTTTAAAGTTAAAAAAGATTAAAAAACAAGTGATGGGTTTACGGGTGCAGAGTTTAGTACAGGTGATGATATGGGCAGCAGAATTGAATTAACTGGATTTTATGAACGTTTTTTTGCAAGGAGGTCATAGAGGTGATGAATGCGTGGGTAAGGGTTTCAGCTGCGTTGGGCGTGAGGTATGGTCAGAGGCAGGCGATTTAGCGAAGGTGGAGAAAAGTGATCTTGATCAGGGACTGGATCTGGGAGTCCTTGAAAGTGACAGTAATGATGAAAAGGGCTGTGAAAAATGCTAACAGTATTCTGGGTTTTATAATGAGAGCATGTTTAAACGGTGCATGTACACAGCCCATGACCCAGTTTTCTGTTAAGTTCTCAGACAAGCCAGATGAGCCTGACATACGCCTCTGTGAGTGTATGTTTGATGTTCAGATTCAAACTCAAGAGTTGTAGCTATGGGCTACACACATTTTTTCTTTGAAACATACTTTTGGACATCTTTCTTTTTTGAAACATACTTTTGAATTTCTCTCACCTTGGGACAGATTAACCTTGTGACAAATTTATACTGAACCAACCTTTTTCAATGTACACTGAATTGTTGTAATGGGGGAACCCCTGTGGTCACTGATAACACGGACTGTCAATCCTGTTCGAGGGCTACTGATGGCCACAAGGCCATCTTTATCTCCTGAAAGAATAACCTCACCTGGGGAAAAAATGCATAAAGATTTGTCAAACATGAATTGAGATACATGTTGCTAATGCAAAGACAAATGGTATGTGTTGATTAGCTACGTATTATTGTTGCATGTTTGTGATCAGGGATCCAGTGCGTTTTGAAAGGAACATTGCATTCTGCATTGATATTCCCTACAACAACAAATTACAATTGGATAGTGCCCTTCACATCAGAAAGACATCCCAGAGCCTGGACAGTCAGGGGGTTTAGGAACCGAGCCTGGAATTGGGGTCAGGGGGGTGGCAGGGTGGTCGAAGGCACGGTCGAAGAGGACTTGAAGGAAGCAAAAGAGGGGTGAGGCGGTGGGATTGCAGGTTAGAGTTCCAGGAGGTAGGTGTACAACATACATGCAACATACCATCCATGGAGTAAGCGATAGCACTGACTGCCACTGGGTGTGGATGGATCTTCAGTTCCATTTCTGTCTTTAAAACGTTGAAAAGGCGAATCGTGCCATCGCTGTATCCAGCCACTAGCTGTTCTTTGGCAAGAAGCTCTCCTGAGTGATGCACTGGACTCCATGCCATGCACAGACAGCTCTGGGTTAAAACAGAGAAAAGTACTCACAGGATGTAAAGGATTTGATAATTGACTTGTAGTTGGATAGCTACTGTGCCCAATATTGCCTCTAAATGAGCCAAAGTGATCATCTCCAGTGCAACAGCTACAGTATAACAACGTCACCTTCAAAATTCTCATCATAATAGGATACAAATCAGTATAAATTTTGCATTATTTAAAAAAATCTAAACCTTTATCTCCTGCTGGCATTGAATACTGTAACAGGGTTAGGTGTTCTGAAGAACAAAGCAGAATGAAGTCCAGACATGTTGAGGAATAACAATGGAACTTTACTGAACACAGATTCGGGAATCACATGTAGCCCCCACCCCATTTCATGGCTATTGGAGATCAGTGTATTTCTTGGGACATGAGGCTGGATCCTCATTTGAAGACCTGCTCCACCAGGGCACTGCCAGATCTCCTTACAGCCTGTGCCAGTCCTAAATATTCCCTCATGCTACAGCTGTGGGCTTGGCTTTCTGTACTTTTTCTGTGAATATTCTTATTTAAAATCAGAGTTCCACCTCTGTGGAAATTTCCTGGTGTCTGCATTGGAATGCATACTGTCTCCCTGGATGGATGCACCCTGATTACCTAACTCTGGAGAGAAAAATGTAATTCCCTTTACTTTTCAAATCATGCCAAGGGATCTTTAAAGTCCATCTGAACAGGCAGACATTAAAGATCTATCTGGCAATGCAGTGCAGCCAGCACAATACAAGTTATTGCTGCATGTGTTTCCCAACGATGATGAGAAAAGCAGGGAAACTGGATTAAAAGATCTGCCATGGTCTAATAAAATGGTAAAACAGACCCAACAGGCTGCATGCTGGAGTTCTATTCCTATGTTGTCACTCCTCAGTACTTGAGATAGCCAGTAGCTGTGAAAGGGTCTGGTCGCAGTTATACAACTAGCCTCTATTCAACCCTCCCTAGCCCACTTTGTGTTCTTTTCCATTTAGTAACATACCTGATTAAGCACTTGAAACTGTACAACCAGCTCAGTACTTTGCATGACCCACACCCTCAAGCTGCCATCTTCTGCACATGTGGCAAAATGTCCCTCATTAGGGCTAAAAATCACTTCATTCACCTAAGTGAAGAAAGAAGAAATGTTGTTTATTCACAGGTTATTTATGCTTTAGAGATTTTACAGCGAAGTGTAGTGACTGTGTATTCATAGGTGAACACAGCAGCAAATTTGCAAACAGCAATGCAATTTATGCCCAATTTATCTGGGGATTGTTGGTCGAAACTCACTTCTCTTTTTGAATAGTAGCATAATAAAGGGACTCGATAGGGTAGCTACAGAAAAACTATTTCCACTGGTGGGGGAATCCAGAACAAGAGGCCATAATTATGCAACTTTTCTATGTGCAATAGAGTGGATGCCAACTGACCTGGTTTCTATGGCCGCTGATCAGACGGATACTGGTGTTCTCAGCCCAGTTTATATACCACAGAGTGCCTGCTGTGGTTCCCACAATACCCATATCCATGATATCATCAAAGACTGCACTAATCACTGTACCATCCAAAACCATTTCATGTTCCAGGAGCACTGAACTTGACCTGGCAGTGAAAAGAAAACAGTATGCGTGAAATAGTTAATTTACACATCAATGAACAAAAAAAGGGTATTCTGACAGACACTACATAAAATATGGAGGAGGTCAGATTATCTGGCAGAGTTACATAGTATCTCAAACCTCTCCTTCTTCTGAAATATATCATCTGAACCAAATGAAAATCAAAACTTTCTGTAAGCGATGCAGTGATGGGATTTATTTTAGGATGAGATTGAGCAAGCACATTTCTTAAGAGCAAAAGCAGCAAATTAGTGGTAGAAAAGAGGGTTTGGCAGAACTATTTCATGAGCTTTGCCTCAGTATTCACCAAGGAAAATTTAAAGCAATATGGAATAGCCAGATAATGCTAAGCTTGTACAAATCACTGAGTAGGCTGCAGATGTGTTCAGTTTTGGGCACCTCACTTCAGGAAAGATGTTAAGGCCTTGGAGGGAGGGCAGAGGAGATTTACAATGATCCCAGGGATGAGGGTTATAGATGTGAGAGAGATTGGCGATGTTGGGTCTGTCTTCAGAGGACCTGATGGAGATGCACAAAATTGTAAATGGTTTTGACAGGGTGAATAGGGAGAAGCTATTTCAAGTGTTTCGAGTCAGTGACTGGAGGCATAGTTGTAAGGCAGTCACAAGGAGTAAAAGAAATTTTTTTTTCCCCACTCAAGAGAGTCCTTGAGCTCAGACCACACCAAACTCCATGACCCTATCAGCCCCACCCTCACCTGGCTGCACTAGCCCCCACTATCCCCCAGAGGATAGAGTTCAAAATCATTGTCGTCGCTTTCAAAGTCCTCCACTGCTTTGCTTCTTCCTACCTCTGCTAACGCCATATAGACCTGTTCGCTCCTTCTGCTTAGTGGGCTCCGGCCTGTGGGCTCCACGTTCCCCGCCCAGCCCGCCCCACCACCAGCGGCCGGGTCTTCAGCCTCTCTGCCCTCACCTTTTGGAACTCCATCCCAGTCAGTTCGCCTCGCTCTCTCCCTTGCCTCCTTCTAAGGCCTGTCTCAAGACCCTCCTTCGACAGCGCCTTTGGTCACCCTCCTACCCCCACCCTTCCTGATCTCCACCCCCAGCTTGGGTCCCAATCCCTGACTGTCCAACAGCTTGGGACGTTCTCCCGACGTGAAAGACACTATACTCATGTAATTTGTTGTTGTTGAGACGTGAAATACACTGACAAGTAGAAGCCAAGTATTAAGGGTTTCACAAGGGAAATAGACAGGTATATGAAAGGTAGAGGCTTGGAAGGGATAACGCAGGGCAGTGGGATTGAAATTTCTCTGAGAGCCAGTGTAAACAATAGACCGAATGGCACTGTGATTTCTAGCTGTTATGCAACAAAGTCACATACTTAAGAAAAAGAACCTAAAATGACATGTCAAATAGATTTAGACAATAGCATCACCTTGCTCCTGTACCCTCAAGTCTCATTTCCTGAACTGCTGTGACTGTCCATAACCGGACCTTCTTTGCGTTACTACCGGTCATTAAACGGTGTCCTCGACACTTCACAATCCCTACAACAGAAGATCAACGTAGTAAATAACATCGTAGTCTCATACTCCAACAGAATGCTGTTTTAGCTGAGACTAAAACCTACCAATCTCTCCGTCATCTGCATCCCAAACCATGAAGCACCGATTGTACTGGGTATCCCAAGCACAGACCTTCCCTGTGCTGGTAGCAGTATAAAGAACAGAATCTGTGTTGTAGCACAGTGCAGTGAGCTCCACAAGGCCCACCTCATCGGGGACTGGGACTCTGTGAACCTGCGATACAATCACAAACATTAAGACAAGCCCAAACATACAGTAAATTATTTTGAAAAGCTGAGTGCCTGACACCTGTGGAAACCATGCTTAAAAGTTTCACACATGTATGTCACCTACACAGGGAAATTCCAATGTTTGGATTGGAACGTGCACTCTCTCAGTGGAGACACAAGTGTGTTAGGTGCTGGTTGGCAAGAGCCAAATTTGAGGGACCCCAGAGTGTGTATTAGGATACTGCTGGAGTTTAATAAACTAAAACCACATAGCTTGCCATTGAGAGCAGTGTGTGGCAGATTTCCTGCTGCGTCTCCAGCTAGGACCTCCCTAACCATCAAGGTTTCAGCTTGCGAGGTTAGCAGGAGCTGAGTCGGAAGAATCCCTGATTAGTCTGCTCCTTCAAGTCCTACCAACGAGCTGGTTAGTCTGTCATCAGCAGTGCCCTGGAGTATAGTACTGCGGACCTGACTGGCTCAGGAACCGGACTACTGAGGGTTGACTCAATTCCAACAATCCATTGTCAGACATGTAGCCTTGTTTTTACTAACTCCCCCCTCCAAACAAGGGAGGAGGTTGTACAGTACTTATTTAAGTAAACTGGTTTGAACACTACAAAATATGGAATGTTAGTATTGATGGAAATAAACCAATGTTTGACCCATACTGGAAAGTGTCACATGTGTATATTCACTAAATGAGGACAGCAACAAAGTTGACTCTATTAAATATGATTGAATAGCCTGTTAACAATAAGGACAGGAGTCTTGGGCTTCAGGAGAGAAGGAAAGTCAATTGGAAAAAATTGATAAAGCAGTTCGATGAAGTGACGGAACAGAGGCTCAGTCATGCAGATATACAACGAATCATATAAGACTGTACAACACAGAAACAAGCCATTCAATCCAACTAGTCTGTGACAATGTTTATAGGACAGTCTGTTCTCATTTATTATTATTATTATGATTATTGTCAAAAGCCTGAAGGTATTTGCCTTCGCAGCTCACACTGAGCGGAGAAAAGGTATGAAAAATTCAAACAAACATGGATTTTACCTTGAGTTGTACATCACTGCCATTCTTTTCCAACAACCAGAATTGCACAGCTCCCACCCCAACACAGGCAAATTCACAGGCAGTTGTTGGGTCAAATGCTATTTCATGGACAGCATCCAATACCTTTGTCATGGTTAATAGCACATAATCACTGGTATCCCACAAAGCAATTGTGAGATCTCTGTAATCTCCTGGAAAGGATATTAATCAGTGTTAATAAGCTGCAGTCAGTTCTCATTTACACCCTTGCTGGTTGGAAGTGATATTTCTTCGACTAATATTTTGTTCAGTAATAATAATCCTTGCATTTGATATATTGCCTTATAACATTGTCTCAAAGCATTTCACAGGATTTTACTGTGCAGTATAATGACTATGTATATGTAAGGAACATGGCAGCCAAAATGTGGAAGTTAAATTCATTTTGGACCTCGGACGTGTTCCTGATGTGAAACATACAACAGTAAAACCTCACATAAGTCATATCAGGTGGGACCAAACATTTAATATCACTTATGCAAAGTATGAAGTCCTGCAGTGCATTGGTTAGAGCACTCGCCTCGCAAGTGAGAGGACCCGGGTTTGATTCCTGGACAGGGCAAAACCGTGGACAAGTTTTCTTATCCCACACATCTTTGTTTACCGGGCAGTAAATAGGAACCCGGTTGTTAGTCGATTGGCAGATCGCTTTCCGGGAGTAAAAATCCCTTCAAAAATAATAATGATCATTTTGTCACTCAATCCATGACCGTTTGTGGGACGCTGCTGTGTGCAATTGGCTGCAAGGGAGGGGGCGAGACAGAGGGACGGTAGGTTGGAGTTCCAGAGGGTGGAGGCAGAGAGGCTGAAGGCCCGACCGCCAATGGTGGGGCGGGCAAGGCGGAGGACGTGTAGCAGGACGGAGTCCACTGAGCGGACAGGTTGGTAGGGGGTTAGGAGGTCAGAGGTAGGGAGGTGCAAGACTGTGGAGGGCTTTAAAGGTGAGGACCAGGATCTTGAACTCTATCCTGAGTGGTGGGGAGCCAGTGGAGCTGGGCGAGCATAGGGGGGTAATAGGTGCGGGAGAAACCTGGACTCAGTCCCCACCCTTCCACCGATACAGTCTGAAGAGCCACACCTTAAATGGGCTTCCACACTGCCAGTATTCAGAGTTGGTTATATACAAATGTGACGTAGACAGTTCAAAGTGAGTTCATTTTCAAAAGAAGCACAATTGGACAGAAATGCTAAAATCAAAAAGTGTTTTGCTGAACAGTCTTCACAATACTGATGTAAATAGTATCCATTGTCACATGAACCAACCACATGTTTCAGAACTTACCCACAGATATCAGTAACCGATCATCCCTGGAGTAGGCCATAGCTTGCACCTCAGTTGTATGTTGAGAAAGTACTTTCTTACAAGTGCCACTTGTCACATTCCAAATAAAAATACAACTGCTGGCCTGACCTTGGCCGCCAGAGGCTGAGGCGAGATCCTTCCAGATAAAACATACACCAATAATTTGCAGATGAACCATTATAATTCAACAAAAATGATGAAAGCAATAAATCATATGTGAACTCCACTCAAGGAAACATGATTGAGCTGCACACATCAAAGACTTGATAATACATACAAGTATATCACAGATATTTTGCCATAAAATCTCAACTCCTCTACAACACTAAATTGAACTGATATAGCACCTTACATCTTCCGTGGAGAGTGCTATATAAATCCAAGTTGTCATTGTGGTTGTTCATCTAAGAGCAAGTCTCAAAGCACTTCATAAAAGCGGAACGGGAGTCTGAGCTGGGAGGGTGAGAGGGTAAGGAGGAGATGGTAAGGGCACAGTTGAAGAGATAAGGTTGTAGACAAGTTGTGAGTCCAAATTGTTTTTTTTTTGAGTCAGCTGGCCTCAACAACCCTACCTGGTAACTTGTTTCAGTCAGTAATTACCCTCTGCATAGAGAAATACTTTGTGGTATCTGTCCTGATTGTCCTTTGCAACTTTAAACCCATGTCTTGTTCTAATGTCTTGGTGTAGCCTAAGGTATTGATCTAGGTTTTCTTTTCAATCCCGTTTAAAATGTTGTACATCTCTATGAGGCCCCCTCTGTGTCATCTTCTCTTAGCATAGTCAAGCGTAATAAAGGCATGGGCGAGCCACAGGGGAGGTGGATGGGGGCAATGTGCCGGAGGTGGTGGAAAGCTGAGCAGGTCAGAGCACAGGTGTGCTGTTTAAAACAATAGTTCAGAGTCACACAATAATAATTTTTTCTCTGAGCAGATCAATTCTCAGCAAAATCCAGACTAGGCATACCTGTGCATCATGGCTCAATGCAAGGGTGGAGACTTCTTCAACATGACCAGTTAAATGTCTTTGAGACCCAGAGTGCAAGTCTTCAATTATCACCAAGCACCCACATGAGTAGGCAAACAGAGCTGGAGATAAACACACAAAAACCATCAATGAAGAAGCTGAAGCACTATCCAAAAAGCAAGCTACGAAAGCAGACTTGGTACATATGATAAAACGGCATTAAGTTAAGCTAGAAAATCAGATACAATATTAGACTAGCGACTCTTGGTTTGAAGAATATAATATATTTCAGCAAAAAATATTGTGAAGTTTATAATTTTAGTTTTCATTTTGTTTCATCAAACTGATTGCATAGAACAAAAGTTTCAGTTTACCAACCTACTAGAACAATTTATCCCACACATTATTCAACATTTTCTCTGTGAACTATAAGTCAAAATACAACTTTCTCCAAATTCCCCATTCGCCCTTCTGAAGGCAGCATAGATAACAGCGCTTATGCCAGGTAGTGAAAGTCTCCACTTGATCTCAGTGATAATTTCTGTCCATCAGAGCTGGATAACCCATTTGGAAATGCAAGATCTTGATTAGCAACTGTACACTGTACCTTCCTTTTCTCCTGATCAAGTATATTCCGATTCCAAACAGTGTTTTATGTTGGATTGATTCCATATTCTTATTATATTCTTATTAATTACCTGTATCAGGATTCCAGACCATGTTTCCTCTCCCATTTCCATTATATCCGTTGACCACTTTCAATTTCAGTTTCTTCTTGCCAGGAGAGGGAACTGCATTCTATAAGGCAGGTTCAGAGTGCGAGTTGATCACATTACTTATTACAGTATTATAGCTGTGCTGGAGCAAACTATGGTAAGATTAAACTAAACTACCAATGTGGATCATTTTCTTGGTCTCCTCTGTACTGCCTCTAGATTATGGACAGCCCCTTATGTCACGGTGACCAGAGCTGTCTGCAGTATTCAAGGCACACTGTACAGCCAGAATGTGACACCTCGGGATCTAAACTCAACTGATTTAGCAACATAGCCCAGCATCCTGTTTGCCTTATTTACTGCTGCCACCTCACATTGTTTTGACATAGTGAGCAACAAGTCAACTAACACCCCAGATCTCATTCAGCTTCCCCCTTGGCAACTTCTATCCCATCCATGGAGTACTTATGTTTCCTATTCTTAGAGCTTATTACAGGGTTAACAGGAGTTTAGTGGGAAGAATCTGTGATCCCAATGACTGGTTCAAGTCCGGCCACTGATTCCGGATGGCCTGTCATCAACAGTGTCCTGGAGTATTGTGGATCTGCCTGTCTTAGGAATTGGACTACCAAGAAGACCACAGGGACATTGACTCAATTATGACATTGCATTGCCAAGTATGTTACCTTAAAGCCAGCTCAGCTCCAAGGAAATCCGACTTATACCTAACTTTACATAAGTCATATATATTTGCAAGTTTGACATAACTCATATTTATTCACAAGTCGTATTAAATATATGTCCCAACTGATACAACTTGTGTGATGTTTATTGTAGTTCTGGATTTGTTTGTAGCAAAACAACACTTATGAAATTCACTCTTTGGGATGTCCTCCCAACATGATGGGCGCTATATGAATACAATTTATTGTTGTTGTTAATAAGTGTTAACATACCTGAGACACAAACGAGGTCTTAAATCTAGCAGTGAAATGTTTGTATGAATCTGGCTGTGCACAAGATTGCAAATAATCTCCATCTCCAACTTGTGTTGCTATGAGAGAAAAAAATATATGAAATCAAAACGTACATCAGGAAAGTTTCTACAATTCCTTCATGAGTTTTTTTTTAATGAGATGTGTGTAACTGTTATTAATTTAGCTGCTGGTATTTTGTATCAATAGCAAAGCATTTAGTTCCAATATTAACAAATATATTCCATAATATTTTTAAAAACTGACCTTTCTATTGCACTGTGGTCATATTATTTTTTAATAATAATTCTTACATTTGATATAATGCCTTTCACTTTAGAAAGACGTCTCAAAATGGATATTCTGACTGTGTGTTTTGTAGTCAAATATTATAAGCGAGTTGCCCACAGCAATGTCTCACAAACAGCCTTGAAGTGAGTGACCAATTTTATTAGGGGGATTGTTAGCCAGGACACCATGAGAAACTCCTTTCTCTTTTTGAAGTGTCATGGGATTTTTAACGTCCACTTAAACAAGCAGATGGGATTGCCTCATCCGAAGGATGGCAGTTCCGACATTGCAGTATACCCCCAGCACTGTACTGGATTAGCAACATAAGTTCCAATTCTTGATGTGGGGCTCCACATCAGGGATGCGAATGTGAGGACTGAGCAGCACACGTGCTGTTGAAGCAAATAGTTCAGAATGAGAGTAAACCACTTGATAGCATGCCACCCAGCACTATTCCTTGCATGCTGCCTATGCTAATCTCATAGTTGAGAAGAATATCAGATGCAGAAAACAAAAGAAAACCTGCTACCTGCTGGTCCATCCGGCTCCAGCTCCTCCTGACCACAACTGGACCTCAAGAAAGGCGACAAACTTTCCTTGTATATGCCTTCACGAACATGGAGGAAAGAGTTTTCATTTCTCCTTCGGGAGCCACCCAGCTGGCTGTGGCTACATTTATTCTCAGAATCGGACAAGAGTTCTGAAGAGGAAAAAACAATTGACGAGAAATTGCCAATAAGAACCTAATTAGTGACAGAAACAGATATATTCACACAGAGCAATGTCAGATATAATAACCACACAAATTCCAAATATGTATTCTACTCCCACACATGGAAATTTCCTGCCTGGAATGGAATGTGCACTCTCTCCATAGAGGAACCCGCCTGGGTTATCGAACACCAGAGACTATTAGGCACAGGTTGGCAAAAGCCAAGGCTTGCAGTCCCCAGAGCTTTAACTTGTAGATTTGCACCTGCCCCTACAAGTCCTGCCAATGAGCCAGGTTGGCTAGTCTGCCATCAGCAGTTGGTTGAAGTACTACGGACCTATCTGGCTCAGGAAACCAGATGTTGAGATTGTTACAGAGGGTTGATTGAATTACGACATTCTGTTGCCAGTTTAGCACCACCGAGACCCTGTAACCACCCCCGCCCTAGGTCATTGTGGTTATTATTTATACAGTATTATACAGATAGCTTTATACACACACACAGTGTGCTGCTCGGAACAATGATTTTTATGAAAATAGCGTTTAATATTTTAAAAGAACCAGCAGGACACACAAAAAAACTTATATTAAATCAGACATGATTTAAACTCTTTGCTTTGATAAGCACAAAACTGATGAAATTAAATGGTTAACTCAGAGAGCTGGCAATAAGTGTTTTTGTCATTTAACATATTTAGGTGACTGAAGTATATATGGTATAAACCAGAGGTTCTCAAACTATGTCTGTGATAAAGTTTGAGAATCCCTGCTATAAAAACACAGATACATCTATATATGTAGCTGATACTTCTTTAGATACTCACCGCCCTGGTGATTAGTTTCAATGCCGCTGATATCAAGCCGGGGTGGGGAGGAACTAGGAAACGGCACCGACTGACGAGGCATCCCACTGCTCATGAGCAGTTCTCTGCCATCTGCCTTTGAGGAAGCTTCTGAAACAAAGACCTCAAATCAGTTTGTTTGTTTTTATCACGATTGCAAAGAAACAGGGTTGCAATTTTTTGCAGTCGCTTACAAAGCAGGTTACTTGGATTGCGCTGTTTGCTTTGGGAAGGTGGAGGGAAATGGAAAAATAAATTTTACAGCACCACTTTTGGGCAATCTGATACATAACCCAGTGGTTTCTGTAGAACTGATGACGAGCTTTCTTAAAGAGATAACAACAACTTGCATTTATATAGCGCTCTCCACGCCGGGTAGTGTCTCAGAACGCTTAACACTGGCAGAGCCTGACTCTGCGCTGGGCGGGGGGGAGGGGGGGGTTAGGTGACCGTAAGACACTACGCAAGGAGCAAAATATAATGATAATAATCCTTGCATTTGATATAGTGCCTTATCATGTCTTTGAGGCATCTCAAAGCGCTTCTTAGAATATACTGTAAAGTGAACTGACTGGATATTTTGTGGGCGAAACGGGGCAGCCAATTCCGCACAGCAGTGTCCCACAAACAAATGTGGATTGAGTGATCAAATTTTTTTTGAAGGAATTATTACCCCTGGAAAAGCGATCTGCCAATCGACTAACAACCGGGTTCCTACTTACTACTCGTTAAGCAAAGGAGTGTGGAGTAAGGAAACTTGCCCAATGTTTTGCCCTGCCGGGAATCAAACCCAGGCCGTCTCGCTTGCGAGGCGAGTGCTCTAACCACTAAGCTAAAGGGATGAATGAATAAAATACTTACCATTAGATTACTTCAGATATTAAGATTTTTTAGAATAATCCAATTACATAACTGCTCCATGAATTTGCAAACATTAATCGGATTGAAAACAATATCGTCTGTGCTGAAAACTCACCAGCTCTAAGAGGGGCAAATGTTTCCACCGGCAAATTGTCACTAGAAGAGTGGAAAAAATTAATAACCCGTCAGCAAACCAAACACGACAATTTTCTAAATCCAATATTTATGTAGCTGGGTAACTGTCTGAATCCCCTTCTCATTGATACAACCTGACCTGGCCTCCCCAATGCACTTCCATTAGCTCTAGTTTACGTCATCTGGGTAAGAGAAATTAATAAAATAATAATAATCTTTGAATTTGATATAGCGCCTCATCACGTCTTTGAGACGTCTCAAAGCGCTTCACATGATATACTGTAAAGCGTAGTGACTGTATAGTTTGTGAGCGAAATGCGGCAGCCAATTGCGCACAGTAGTATCCCACAAACAGTGATGGATTGAGTGACCAAATTATTATTTTGTTGATTTATTTTTTGAAAGGATTATTAACCCCGGAAAAGCGATTCGCCAATCATGGAAACTAAAAATAAACATCTAATTATTCACAACATTTGAATAATAATTGGGCAAGAAGTCTGAGTGCCTCAACACATGAAATAAAAAACAGTTCAATTTATCATATAGAAACTACCTCACTTACTTACTTAGTCTCCTTCTGGTCTGATAAACCAGCAAGAAAATCCCAGATAAATATTCCATCTCCAACACTTATTACACTCAACTGATCTGGAGTGAAAGCGACTTGTTGAATTGCTTCAGAATGGCCAATAAACACCTAGTAAGGAAGAAAATAACCTGAAGTTCTTCAGAGATCACCTTGACCACATAACAGTTAAGTTTGAAATGCTATCTCATCATGAACACACACAGTAAACTCTTAGACAAAGTGCAGTTAACCCATAATAATCCCTCAAAAAAGGAAAAAAAAATTGGTCACTTCAATCTGTTTGTGGGACACTGTTGTGCGCAATTGGCTGCCGGATTTCTCCCACAAATATACAGTCAATTCACTTTACAGTATATTCTGTGAAGCGCTTTGAGACGTCTTGAAGACGTGAAAATTGCTATATCAAATGCAAGGATTATTATTATTATTATTATTATTATCACCTGCCTGCTCAGGCAAACATTAAAGATCTCTTGGCAATATTCGAAAAGAGAAAGGATTTTCTCCCAAGTTCCTAGCCAATAATCCCGATACAGTTGGTCACTCATTTCATGACTGTTTATGGGACATGACTGCTGCATTTGCCTACAAAATACACAATTACTACAGTTTGCAGTATATCCTCTGAAGCTCTTTGAAATATCCTCTTGACATGAAAGTCGCAATATTAAAGGCAAGGATTATTTGTTCATTTACATATTGTAAAGAAGCTATACAAAGTTTAGAACCATAGAAATGTATGGCTTAAAGTTGCTTACAATCGTCTTCACTGTTAGCTACACTCCCTACTTTTGTATTGTCTGCAAATTGAGAAACTGCCCATTATTCAGAATCCAGATCATATATCTAATTCAAGAAAAATTTGAAAACCAGAGCATCTCCGATAGTTAAACTGCACTTTGGCCTAGAGTATCCATGTGTGTGTTCATGCTGAAGTCACATTTCAAGTTTACCCGTTACAGTCTTTTAACACTTTAACAGAAGTTCCATACCTGAAAATTAGTGTCCTGTTTCATATGGTAATCCCAGACTTTAATGACCTTTTCTCCAGCAGTCAGCAGGTACTGAACATCCTCACTCACAGCTATAGCCGAGGCGACTTTTTTGTGTGCATTACAGATCTGTGTAAACAATAGTTTGATACAATACAGGCAAAACACTTATTTGCTGTTATACAACGTCCAAGACTAGAGACTAAGTACATCCAACCACAACGTTTATATATATATAGCATCCCTCACGCAGAGTAGCGTCCCAGAGCGCTTCCAGCATAATAATATAATAATAATTCCAGTACCAAATATTGCGGATAATAATAATCCTTGCATTTGATGTAGCCCCTTCTCACATCTTCGAGATACCTCAAAGTGCTTCACAGAATATATGGTAAAATTAATTGACTGTATATTTTGTGGGCGAAAAGCAGCAGCCAATTCAGGCACTATCAGGGCTTACTGCTTACCTTGGTGGAGAACTTATTATCTTGAAAATAAGATACAAGCAAATCAATGTAAGCAACTCTTTGTGTTCATCCAGGAAGAATCCATGAGAAGAGTTGCTGATCTTGAAACTCAGTATCGGCATTAACCAAAACCAATAACTGGGTATTAAGTTGACCAGAGTAATGAAACACAGACTTTGATCAAATAACTTAGAACGTAGAAGTAGTAAGGCATATTTTGGGCAAGTTTTCAGGAGAATTCAGCTAAAATTAAAAACTCAACAAAAAACTTACGAACTTTCCAAAAACTAAAAAAAATTCCACTAAGCTCAAGTGTGATAATGGCCACTGAGACCATACAAGATCGGCTTTTGTTGGAGGCTCGATAGTGTCCCATCCTGGACCCTTTCTTTAATTAAAAAAAAGGCGACAGAACAAGAACTGGTCCTAGAACAAGTAAATGCTACGTTCCTGACTAAGAAATCCAATTGTTCATATTATTGTACTCTGTACCTGTCGAATCAGTCTCCCAGTCCTTGGGTTCAGCCATAGGATCTTATTGGAAGATGTTGTCACCAGTAGCTGGTTGATTGTGGCAGGTGCGTAGCAGACTTTGAGAGCAGTATCAAGAGTTGAGGTCTCCAGGTCGAGGATACTAACATCCACACGCATTACCTACAATAGAAAGGACATATCACCAGCTCAGTATAATGCGGTCATTGGGGTTCAATGTCTCAGGTGTTGCTTACAGTGAAACTGACAAATGCTCGACTTCTGGGTCATCAGGTGGCTGCAGGCAATGCACATCACAGGCTTCCCGAGCTGAGAAATGGTCAATTTCTGGATTGTTAGGTGGGTAGGTGTGTGGATAGAAACAAACAAACATAGTTTTACTGGTAGTACAAAGTGTACAAAATCTTGCAAAGTAGTCTCTCTGAGACTACATGGGAGACAGTCACAGCCAGACACTACCCCAGGGCTCAGGAGCAAGACCCAGATATTTTATAATTGGCACTGATCTGAAAAATAACTTTTAGATGACCAACAAAATATGAGCTTGGATTGCACACAGGTAAAAAGGCTGATCCATTTCTCATCAGAAGATGTGATCGTTAACAAAGAAGAAAACATAAAATACAGAAAAAGAGTTTCACCCTCACCAAACCAATTCACTTCTCCAGATCTTTTTTGATATTTTTTTTAGAAGGAAAGTTTTAATGAAGGTTAGCAGGTTACCTCATCCAGTGAGCAAGCATCCATCACAGTGACAATGTGTTCAGTTGGGCCCACCATAGCCAAGTAACGACCATCACTGCTCACTGTCAGTGCATCCGGGGCACGATCACAACCTCTCGCTACAACATTGCCTGAAGGGAAATACAAAGTGTATGTACAGTAACACAAACTTAGCTGGTATTTTGCCGACAAAGGCATTCAGTACACTTGACAATTCCAGAGAGTATTATGCGCTGGTTGGCAAGAGCCAAGGCTTGGGTGTGCATTGGGATACTGCTGCAGTCTAACCAGCTAAAACCGCACAGCTTGCCATTAATATCAAACTTTCCTGCTGCTTGTCCAGCTAGGACCACCCTACACTTTGTATTGCAGGGTAATAATAATAATTACCCTTGCATTTGATATAGAGCCTTATCACATTGTTGACTGGGAGCTGAGTGGGAGGATTCCCTCCCCCCAGTGACTAGTCTGACTTTCCAAGTCCTGCCGATGAGCCAGGCTGGCTAAGCTATCAGCAGTGTCCTGGAATACTGCAGACCCTCCTAGCTCAGGAACTGGATTACTGAAATCGAGGGGGTGGGGGCTTGATTCCATTGCCAAACATGTCACATTTGGACCAGTTTAGCTCCAAGGAGACCCCGCTTATCTTTCCCACAGGGAGGATAGCCACTAGTTGGTCATTTAACATCTGAAAGCACGAGTTTGAGCCTCACTAGGTGGATGGCAGGTACCAGGAACTCCCTGCAAGCTTTCTGGTGAGAGCAATACCACCATCTTTCTGCTCGCAACTCGGACACATATCCCTTCTCATTGGAGGTGCAGAGCTTGAGCAGCAGCTGCTTACTTCTCTGCAAACCAGTCAAGCTGGATTCCAAACGCTTGATGTGCAGACGCATGCTCACGAGGTAATGCCTTCCAACAGCTGTCTTACTCAGAATTTCCTCATCAGCTATCTGAGGGACATCTGCCTTCAGAGTGATGGGAGGACCTTGATGTTCTCACGGTTCAAGTCAGATGCCACATCTCACCTTGGTTTTCTCACCAGCACCTAATTAATCACCAATTTATTTGGGGATCGTTGACCCGACACTGGGAGAAATATTCTCTGCGACACTAATAGTACTACTTACCTAGAAGCCTAATGACATGGTGATCCTCCTCTGTGGCATTGTATAGAGCCAGAGAACCCAAAGAACCAGCGCTATACAGATATTCTCCATTAGGAGAGAACAGCAGTCCAATCACCTGCCCTCTGTGCTGTCTACAGACACACAGTAAAAAAAAGGTAAGATTTCCAAAAATATCACCTTGGCTATTCAGGCATATGACAATACTTCTACCAAAAGGTCCTTTTCCAAATATAATTTATTATTCTGCACCACAAACCACCTCCTTCACCCAACTTCTCATGCCTCAGGCAGTGCAAGGAAAGGATAGAGGGAAGCAACGATTCAATTCCAGTACCTTACAGAGAGGAAAGGCAAGTTGGAGATGGGAGACTAGCCAGGGAGTTAAGTAGTTAGGGAGATAAGACATACCTGTTTGACTGCCCTTTCGTAATGTTGCCCCTCCCTACCCCATTCAGCTCTCACCCCCAGCTCTTTGGGACATTCTCCCATTGTGAAAGGCACTATATTAAAGTCAATTATATAATTTCTGTTCCTTCCATAGTCTCCAATGTCTGGACCCTAAACTCAAAGTTCAGTATATACAGACATATTCAGAGACTATCAATCTTACACTGTGGCTAGCCTACTGAGATGCTGAAGTGAAGTTCAAGTAATCTGTTCAGTTTTCATTGATATCCAACCTGGAACTGAAACCTGGATCACCGAGGTCATGCTAAAGTGTAGTCCCTCCGAGAAATAATTTCATTATAAATTAAACATGACATGAGACAGTTGAGTACTCACCGCTGTTCAGACAGGAGACTGGAATTCTCAACGTTAAAGATTCGCACCACTCCACTGTTGAATCCACAGGCAAAAATCTGCTGTATGGGGTGATAGTTCACAGCACATGGGATCTCTCCGGGACTCACAAAGTCATAGAACTGTTAGCAATAGATACGTAGCTTCAGTTATAGAGACACTGAACATCTCCATTACATGACAACAATATTACCACTTCCCTTTGAATGTATCCCACCCATCTATACTACTACTAATAATAATCCTTGCATTTGATATAGCGCTTTTCACGTCGGGAGGACGTCCCAAAGCGCTTCACAGAACACACTGTAAAGTGAATTGACTGTATATTTGTGGGCGAACGCAGCAGCCAATTGCGCACAGCAATGTCCCACAAACAGTCATAGATTGAAAATGACCAATTTTTATTATTATTTTTGTTTTTGGAGGGATTATTATTAGGCTCTGTGTGGAGTAAGGAAACTTGCCCAAGGTTTCGCCCTCTGCCTGGAATTGAACTCAGGTCTCTGTCTTGCAAAGCGAGTGCTCTAACCACTGAGCTACAGGACTCCACGACGAAATGTCTGTCTATCTGTCCACCAAGAATGCAATAACCAATCGACTTAGAGACATGAGTTATACCTCATCAGAAAGGTCCTGCAATTGTTGATGAGCTATAAAAAATGCTTTAATCAGCCCCAAAATATGAGGTACTATTACACAACAAAGTAGTGGCAGAGGAAATCACACACCTTTCTAGAGATACATCTGTACTAATATATTCTCTAACAAAGTAGCAACAAAGAAAATTTACACACCCTTCTAGAGATACATCTACAACAACAACAAGATTGCATTTATATCTGTACCAATAAAGACAAAATGTCTCTGTGTCTGTCCACCAATAACGTAATAATCGATTGATTTATGCCTCATCAGAACGATCTTGCATGGGGGAGTCTCCTATCGTTATATAAAGTCTAATAATGTAATATAAAGTCTAATAATAATATAAAGTCTAATAATAATATAAAGTCTAATAATATAATATAAAGTATCATAAAGTTTAATAATATGATATAAAGTATAATAATTGTATAAAATATAATACAAAGTATAATAATACTGAAATCTACATTCCATATAGGATCCTTTGGTTGCAAGCGTAAATCTATTCGGTCCAAATACATAACGTAAGTACCCAGTTTTATTTACCGGATTATCGACCAGGACACAGGTAGAAACTCCATTCTCTTTTCTCCCCAGTCCCAGAAAATTGAGATCAAGGTTGCAACGTGAGGCTTGAACCCACGATCTTCTGACTCAGAGGCGAGAGTGCTACAAAATGAGCCAGAACGACACACAGAAACATGCTCCACTACCACAGCTAAAGTAACCTTCCTCCCTAATCTTAGAAAGGAACTCGTGCTTTCAACAATCTTTCCAAATCCCACTACTCTTTTGCAAATGAAGCTTTCACGCACTTACTTGCTGCATGGAATCCAGTTCCCACACACGGATGGTGCCATCTTCAGACACCGTAACAAGATGTCTCCTTATTCCATCCATGGAGGAAGCCAGGATTCTGTCCGTGTGTGACCTCATAAGAGTAGTGTAGCCTCTGCTTGATATATCCAGGTATCCCAGGTTACCTGTACATGTTGCAGCGAGGACCTTTAGTCCATTAGGATCAATGTTTACCACACTGACAGGACTCTCGTGTTCTGTGGACGGTTGAAGCAATTAGGAATTCAGTAAAGGTCACTTTCTCGATCCCCGTTTTGTTACATCTAGTTTCGTGCTCTTCCGGTCTGCGCTGCGCTGTGGTGAGACCTGATTTCTTGCAGTGACGCTCTCCCACTAGCGCTGTCAGTATTTGGTTAGTAGGGGAGGTGGCCACCTGCCTCTTATCTGATGCTCCTCCTGAGTTGGCGAGGTGTCACACTAAAACTTTGCACTTCACCCTTGGGCTAGGACGGAGGCGCCATTTTCAAAATCCCCCCCCTAAACCAACAGCAAAATTCCTCTGGGTGACAGCGAAATAGATTAAGGGGCTACTAAACTTTTTAAAAAATGAATAAATAAAAGTCAAGTAATAAAACCTAACCATTAGCATTGAGTAAATAAAAATCAATCAATAAAAAATAATTAGGTAAATAAATAAGTCCTCTAAAGAAAAAAACATTAAATAAAGAGTGGATAATGTGTCGAGGCTGCAGAATGTGGGAATTTGTGGAGTGAGACAGCTGATCATATAGGTGGTGGGAAATACCTATGCCTTGAGTGACTCTGGCTCAGAGTCTTAGGGAATTTTTGGCCAGGATACTGGGAAAAACTTCCTTCTCTTTCGCCAGGAATCTTTACTGCATACCTGAACAGGCAGACAGTACCTTGGCTGACGTCTCAACCAAAGATCTCACCTCCAGCACTACATTAGAGTGTCTGCTTAGACTTTGAGTTCAAAGTCCCGATGTAGGGCTTGAATCCACAATCTTCAGTCCTACCAACTGAACCAATTGCAACAGAAGAGATTATATTTCTAAAATATATTTCAAGGAATAAATAATTCCTTAATTATTTAAGGAATTTTAGCTTTCAGTAAAGTGAATGTTCGTTCAGAAGAAATATCAGTGAGCTCCTGATAACAATACCCTGGCTTAAATTGTCACTGCAACTTAAGTAGCCATGCTGTTAATATCCCAGCTGCAGTTTTGATCTGTTAGACTCCAGCAGTACCCCAAACCACAATCTGGGGTCCCCAGGCCTTTGCCAGCATGCGCCTAATACTCTTCGGAATTAGGTAAGCAGGGTACTCCATACAACCCTCTCTATTTCATTCCAGAATTAGAAATTTCCACATGTAGGTGTGGCATGCATGGAACTATCAGTTTGCTTTGAATAATCTTAAACACAGTAAATGGGTTTCTACACGTGGCAGACACCCAGCTGACTAATGCCCACCCTTGCCCCCAGCCCCCCAAATTAATTACCGGCTTCAAGAAAAACAGTAGAGAAATCTAGGGGCCAGAGACGCAAGTAACCATCATCAGACCCTGTGGCACAGAAGGCAGCAGAAACACTGATACTGTTGATCGCAATAGCAGGACCTGTAAGAAAAGAATAATACTATACTAATCTTGGTTGATTAAAAAATGGTTATACCAATACGTCTGGACACTATGTTGCACATTAGGCATGAGAAAACCAATGGTAAATCCCTACACATGAAAGCTTCTGCATTGTCATTCCGAGCTCATTTGTATGGCAAACATGTATGCTAAATCTGAATGGGAGCAGCAATATGACTATTTCTGGTGGGTTCTCTGTAGGAAGGCCCACTTTCTAAAGGAAACTCAACCAAAGCGTTTTTCTAGACAGCCTGATGTAGCACACTGGGTACCACATTCGCATGAATCTAGGTAACTCCATGTTCGATAATTAGTGTTTCTATTTTTTNCTCAATTAAATATTTGTTGATTTATAGCTTAAATCAAGAAACATTCAATCAAGGAAAATATAGTTTGTTGGTTGATCATAAAGGTTGACCGCCGCTTGTTTACACTATACAAGTTCCAAGTCATGAAATGGGGCTTCACCCCATAACTTTCTGACTCAGAGGCGAGAGTGCGACCAATTGAGCCAAGTTGACACAACAGGAGTATGGGGGGAGTGATTAGGAAAGGTATATTATGAACATTTCGCAGCACCCTCATAGATATACAGTATATTATGCACACAAGGAAAAGTCACCTCTCATCACCTGCACCCCATCATCAATGCACAAGAAAAATAACATGCAAAACATGTTGTTGGAATGTAGTATTGTCAAAATAGCAATACTAAGGGAACACATTCCCTTACTGATTCCCTTACACATTCCCTTCCCATACTGATTGCCCCATGATTTTAAATATCACATTTAACAGAGTCAGTACTTCATGCTGCTATAATCATAAGATAATTCTTCGACCAGCACAGAAATGTAATCCCTCACCAGAGTTGAACGTTGACTTTTCCCTTCGATGTGAATGCTTTGTTTGTGAAGTGAATAACCGACGAGCATTCTTAATCACAACATTTTTGTAGTCAATCTCGAGGATGTGCCCACTCTTACTGCATGCAAAGCTGCAAATGTATAAGATAATCACATCATGACTGACCAGTTATATATAATATCCTAATTTTCCTTGCATTTTGCTAAAATACGTCCCGACAACAATGAAGAAATATCTTGCTGGAATTAATGATACTGACGGTGGGAAAAAGCGAACGTGTGTTTAAAATTTGGATTTGGTACATTATAAACTTGTCCCATTCATTAACATTTGTGTTTTTTTGAGAAATCGAATCAAAGAAATTTACACAGAAGAAAGTCATCAGGTTTGGCTCTTTAAAAGAACAATCCATTCAGTCCATTTAACATGTTTCACCCACAAAATATGCAGTCAATTCACTTTACAGTATATTCTGTGAAGTGCTTTGAGACGCCTCTAAGACGTGATAAGGCTCTACATCAAATGCAAGGATTATTATTATTATTTATCTGCCTTTTCCCCATAGCCCTGCAAATTACCCGAGATATCTAATTCCCTTCATTTATTTTAAAGTTTCTTTGTTTTCTTACAGTGTCCTATCCTCAGGATCTTTGTCAGCTAAGTTTCCCTCCTCAAATGATGCATCCGTGAATTCTAAACTGTGATATTCACTCAGATTTACTGGACAAGACCGTAGGGCCCCACTTCTGATCCTCCACAAACGGATGTTGTCTCTTCCGCAGGACACCATCCTGTTAGATAAAAAACAAAGCATTCACAGATATACAGTCACATAAAAGAGAGGCTGGAGTAACTATCAGGGTTTGTACTTAACAATTCACCTGCACTAGCTTTCATGTTATTCTCTAAAAGCAGGCAAATATAATTTAACCTAACACTTATTGGAGTTGAGGAAGGGAGTAGTGAATGTAGAACTATTTTATAGGATGGGATGGAGGAAAGATCACGCACTGCAAAACAACGGGAAGAGGGCGATATTAAGGCATAAACTGCTTTACCTGGTATCATCAAAAGATGCTATTTTCATCATCTGAATATCCACCTCAGTATGAGCCTTCGCCATCACCACAACTTCACCATCTGGATTGACCTTTGCTGTGTTCCAAACCACCACCATCTAAACAAGTAGAATTTAGAAGTGGAGGGGGCTAACACCAGAATGGGGCAAAATAATAAGCATCTGATATAGTGCTTGATCACGTCTTCAAGATGTCTCAAAGTACTCCACTCCACAGAATATACTGTAAAACTGACTGTACGTTTTGTGGACGAAATATGGCAGCCAATTCTGCTCAGCAACGTCCCACAAAGAGTCGTGGATTGAGTAACCAAATATAATTTTTTTTAATGGACAATTATCCTCTGGTGGGGGGGTGGAATTAGTCGGGTCTCCCTGGAGCTGAACTGGCTCCAAGCTGACATGTTTGGCAACGGAATGTCGGAATCGAGCCAGCCATCCACGGAGGTCTTGATAGTCCAGTTCCTAAGCCAGCCGGGTCCCCAGTACTCCAGGGCACTGCTGATGACAGCACAGCCCAGCCTGGCTCATTGACAGGACCTGGAAGGGCAGACTAGTCACTGGGAACATGGAATCATTCCTCTCAGCTCCTGTTAACTCTGAAAGCCAAAGCCCAAACGAGTAGGGTGGTCCTAGCTGGACAAGCAGCGGGAAAGCTTATCAGATAGTGATATCAATGGCAAGCTATGCGGTTTTAGCTGGTCAGACTCTACAGTTACCCCCACGCACACTCGGGGGTGCCCAAGCCTTGGCTCTTACCAACCTGTGACTAATACTTTCCGGAATTAGGTAGGCAAGATGCATCCCTCCAGGGAGAGAGCGCGCATTCCATTCCAACAATCTATCTCTGGAATTTTCACGTGTAGGTGGGAAGCATGGAATTCTCAGTTTGGTTTGGGTACTGTTAAGCATGTTGATGGTTTCTGCATATGTCAAGACACCCGGTTGACCCCCCAAAAATATGAGTAAATAAAAGAGTCTCGGTGTGAAGAAAAGCACCAAGAGATCAGATGTGAGGGTCTAATATACTGATATTATTATAATGAATGGTAATGGTTCTATCCGATATTTTATTTGCCCGTTAATCATTTCCATATTCAATAATGGGTGTGACAAGAGATTCTCTACACATATAATTAGAGTAATATAACTATTGATAGTACTTACAGTTTTTCCATGTCCATCCTTCCCAACACCACAGAGCACTGCCCCACTGAATGAAAAACTGAAGAAATAGAAAGGAAACATTTTACTTCCTGCCTAACGGCAAAGCACCAGAACAAACCAATTTCTCGACGGTATTTTAGGTGTTAGTCTGGCGAAGTTAGTAGCACTCTTGCCACTGAGTCAGAAGGTTGTGGGTTCAAGACCCATGTCAGGTGCTGGAGGTGGGCTGTATTGTCAGAGGTGCTATCCTTTGGATCAGACATTAAATCCTGTCTGCTTGATCAGGTGAGCATTAAAGATCCCATAGTACTATTCAAAAGAGAAGTGTCCTGGCCAATAATCACCAGCTTAAAATGGTCATTTACTTCATGGCTGTTTATGGGACAGTTGTGTTCGCCTATAAAATACAGTCATAAGTACATTAGATACACATTATAAATATTGCCGTTTACCTGAGACACGATACTGAATGCACGTGGGTTCTAAACATGGCTAGGCAGCTCCCTTTAAAATAGTTCCAAACTCGGACCACACTCAGATTTCCAGTTTGCGCCGATGCCAACAATGTTGTGTTTCCATTAAAAGACAGAGCAGAAACCTGCAGGCAGGAGAAGAAAAAGGGTTAATTTGTTCAGTAGAAAAATCATATGTATTTAGTGAGACATTGATGTCGTTGGGCAGCACATACTATATTATTGTATGTATTATACAGGACAGGCTCATTATAAATAGGTTAGAAATTAAAGATTCATAAAATCTCAAATCATGTTAAAGCTTGGCGCAACAGTGGGTTTTACTGCTGATGGGATTTCCGATCGCTAGAGTTCGAAATATGACCCAACAATCCAAGATGGTGCAATAATTATTTTATCTGATTAATCTGCGTAGAACAAAAGTGGAAGAAAAATTTCTTGGCTGTCATCACGCGCTTGCCCTGGTTTTGCTGGTGTAATTCCCTCGCTCCCCTCCTGCCAGCCAGGCCTAACTGACTTTGCTCTCTCTCTCTTCACTAATTATACTCTTCTCTGGACTCTTGCCAGATACCTTCTTCCCTCTCACAACTTGTCCTGCACGTACTCATCCTAATCAATCATTGGCCTGGCGCCAGCCTGACCAGTGTTGATAAGGTGAGTCTCCATTGTCTTGTCTATAATGATGTTATTCGGGACTGGCCTATTGGGAAGTCTACTCCTTATCTTCCTAGGCTTGCCACATGATGTTTTGCAGACCTTTTTCTCTCTATTTCTAGCTGGTACCCAAGGTTACAATAACACTTAGGACTCTGCATCTGGAGAGAGGAAAGATAACGGGTACCGCGGTTCCAGCCTGTGCCACATTCCGTTAGTAAGAAAGCTAATTTGGTGGCCATTTTGACCTGTTAATACAATTAATTAAACATATCTTAAAAGAATGGATATAAAAATCTTGTTCGATTCTAAATGATTATAGGGGAATCCCTATATCCTAACACTGCGCAGCATGCAAGTGGCCGACGGGTATCTCTACTGGTTTTAGTTACCGTGCTAAAATAAAAAATTGCCAACTTTCAGGTGGATCACCACAACATCACTTCCTATAAGCTAAGTGGCTAACCTCGTGGTAACTAGTTATACCCACAAAACATACAGTTACTACATTTTACAGTATATCCTGTATATTGCTTGGAGATATCCTCCTGATGTGAAAGATGCCATACCAAATGTAGGTTTATTATCATTAGATCGCCATGACCATTCCTACTTTAGGCAGCACAGTAAAGTGGGAGGTGATGTTGGCTGCAACCTAAACTGGAAGTTGGCCATTTCAGCACATGGGATACAAGCAAGCTGTCTGCGTGCATAGACAATGAACAAGGTCCACAGTGCAAGCAAATTCCTGCTATTGTGAAGTGGGATATAGTGGGGCAGCATTGTGCTATCAATAGCCCCTAAACTTAAACTTCCAACTGCAACTCCTAAAACATTAAATTCCAAATTATATATGAGCCAAGCTGAAATCTAGATTGTCTATGTTTAGATTCTCTGATACACGTCCTATCAACCGTCAAGAACGATAATAGTCAGAACTTCTGAGTTGAGTAACTAACTCTCTTTGATGTTTTTGACAACAGGACTAGAAAGATCAAAAAAAAGTTACCCGGTCAGTGTGTCCAATGAAAAATTTCTGGCGTCCTGTCTCAATTTCCATTGCCACAACTATGGCATGACATGGGTAGACCACAGTTGATCCAGACTTGGTCCATACAGCCTTAAAAATATAATTTTTTTTTACAATCACTACAGTTGGAATCGTTAGAGCTTATATAGTCTACGTAATAGAAGAGCAGAAAGGAAATGTTTATATTTCTAGATTTTCCTCAAGTTATTAGCCAGGTTATTATTATAAATTAGAAAGCAGTAATGTATTACCTATTGATAAAAGGAAACAATCTCTTCACATGAGTCATCTTGAGTTTATCTTTTATAAGTTTATCTTTATGTAGATAAAAATGAAAGCAATATAGAAAGGAAGCAACCAAGACAAAGATTTCACGTTAAAATAAATCTCACATAAGTCGTATCAGTTGGGACCATACATTTAATATGACTTGTGAAAAGGAAGAGTTATGCCAAAATTGCATAAGTAGTATCATGTATGACTTATGTTATGTATATATGAGGCAGATTTTATATGACTAACACATAACATGTGTGATGAGGTTGATGTTAGTTCCCGGGAGGGAGGGTGCAGAAAGCGTTGGGCTGCAAATGTGTGGTGTTCCAATTGCGGCAGGCGCAAGAAACAAAGTTTTGACCCGAAAGCAAGTAAGTTTTGCGATTTGCACAATTATTAACACAACTATTGTAAGTCTTGTGGAGTCCTGTAGCTCAGTGGTTAGAGCACTCGCTTTGCAAGCGAGAGACCTGAGTTCAATTCCAGGCAGAGGGCGAAACCTTGGGCAAGTTTCCTTACTCCACACAGAGCCTAATAATAATCCCTCCAAAAAAAAACAATAATAAATTGGTCATTTTCAATCTACGACTGTTTGTGGGACATTGCTGTGCGCAATTGGCTGCCGCGTTCGCCCACAAATATACAGTCAATTCACTTTACAGTGTCTTCTGTGAAGCGCTTTGGGACGTCCTCCCGACGTGAAAAGCGCTATATCAAATGCAAGGATTATTATTATTAAGTGGATTTAATAGTTTAATGAACAGGACTTGGGTAGTTTTACAACTTAGGTGATAATATTTTTCAGATCAGACTTGTGCGAATTTTACAGCGTTACAAAGGTTCAGTACACACTTACATATTTCAAAGTGCTTCCTCCAAATCCAATAATTTTCTTCAATTTTAATATTGGATCAGGCTGCAGTCCCTTAAAAATATTAAATAAAAATAATATTCAGAACTTATCTTCAAAATATATAAATATCTTCAGACGATTTACAAATAAATATGAAAATATTAATATCTTCAAACAATTCACCCCTGAAATACATCACCCAGGATAATTTAAGCATTTACTTACAGGAAATGCAAAGTTAATGAAATACCAATCAACCAGAGCACTGGAAATTCTACAGTTCCACTTACATTAGAATGCTGGGAAAATTAGATACTGCTCTAAAAGACGAATACAGACTTGGATGACAAAGTTTCACACAGAACAAAGCTCCACACAGATTAAACACAGTGGTAGCTAGAGGAACCAAGACAGAGACCATTCACAGCAATCTCAAACTGGTGGAACTGACAAAGATTAGAATTACTGCTACAGGAAAAATAAATATCATTCAAATAACACAGAAATCAAAACAGTAAGCAATAACAACAAATTGCTTTTATACAGCCTTTCACGTCGGCACTGGACAGTGACGAGATGCTGTTTATTGCTTAAAAATAAATTTTAACAATCTCTCCCAACATGAAAGGCGTCCTACCAAATGCAAGGATTACTATTATTAGAGCAATCCTTTAAATGATCCCTACAATTTATATTGGTACAAAAGCCTTTCAAATCGGTAGGAATGTTCTGGAGTGTAGGAGCAGGTAAGCACGCACGGTCTGTTGGGACTAAGCTGACAACTAGACGATATGCTTGTTAATAGAATGGTGGAGTTGAGCCAACACTTTGTGGCGATCTAAGTGGATTGGTCCACAAGCCAGGCAGGTCCGCAGTACACTTCATGGCATTGCTGATAACAGACCAGTCAGCTTGGCATGACAGCAGGACTTGTAGCTGGGATGCACCATTTGGCTCCTCATTAACCCTGCAAGCCAAAACCCTAACAAGTAGGGAGTGCAAGTTGGACAAGCATCGGGAAACCTACCAAACAGTGGTATGTGTCTTTAGCTGGTTAAACTCCAGTACCCAACAAACACTTTGGGTCTCCATACCTTGGCTCTCACCAACCTGCACTGAATACTCTCTGGGATGTATCCCTTAAAGGAGTAGGCATTCAATTTCAGACATAGGGAACTTTCCATTTATAGGTGGCCTACGTATGTGGAACCCTCCGTCTTGGTTAGAAGTTTCTCAAGCACAATAAATCTATATAAGTGTTAAAAATAGATGTGACAGGGTACAGCACTGCTCTTGTAGCCACAAGGCTGTGCTCCAGTCATGACATGAATGGGCAGAGTTCCCATTCATAATACACGGAGAAGAGAATAGTCACGAGTTGGCCATTTGTCATCCAATAATTGCAGGTTTGAGCCCACAGGTACCAGCAACTCCCTGCAAGCTTCGTGGTGAGAAACACAGCTCAGCGTGAAATGCGTAAGAGCATTGCCACCATTTTCCTGCCCACAAATCGGACACATTCCTTCCCATTGCACGATGGTTCCAATAGATGAATGTATTCAACCCAGAAGACGTAGCATGGGTTGGGATTCCAACCAGCGAGCTCTTGGTCCACAACCTGCAGCTCTATCCACTACACCATCAGGGCTGCATATTATAGCTCACCTCACCTCGTCACTGCTGTGTTTATGGACTGCAATGCCAACTCCTCGATGTGCAAACACATGAATCCCACCATCTTCCCTTGGAATCACTTTTACAATCCTATCGCTCTTTGCTGCAGGTGCTTCCTGGTCATTTTCCTTCCAATCTTCAAACCTTTCGCCTTTATAAGGAGAGAACTTTGGCACAGTCTCTTGAAAGTGTATTTCTGGGATATTTTTTGTCACCAGAGGGCGTCTTTTAGATCTATAAAATGCCTAATAGGAAGAAATATATTAACACCTCTAAAATGTGAAGATGTTAGTTACTCTGAAGGATTTTTCCCCAGGAAATTTGGGGCACAAGAGAGTGTAATTTAGAGAGACTGAACAATTCTTAATAGAGTAAAGCTCACATAGGTCGTATCAGTCGGGACCGTAATATGACTTAAGTGAAATCCGATTTGCAGGCAAATTGTATAAGTCATAAAATCCAGTTTAATCAACAATCATCACTGCGCATGGGTAATTCAAGCAGCATTCTTCAGGGCTCTGTCCTTGGTCCCCTCCTTTTCAATATCTATATGCTCCCTCTTGGTGACATCATCCGCTGACATGGAGCCAACTTCCACATGTATGCAGATGAGACCCAACTGTACCTCTCTGCCTCCACTCTCGACTCAAGGACCACTGTTGTGCTGACGGAACGTCTGTCAGACATCAGGTCCTGGAAACGAGCTAACTTTCTCAACAAGAATGAAGCCCTCCTGAATGGCTCCTGTCAGCGTCTCCACATCTCAGGCACTGGCAGCATCACCATCCATGGATGCACACTACACCTCACTGAGCCAGTCTGGAACCTTGGCGTCTTGTTTGACGCTCAACTGCCCTTTCATACCCCACATCTGTGCCATGACCCGCTCAGCACTTACCCCACCTTCACATCACCCGGCTCCTCCATTGCCTCTCCCTCCAGGCCACTGAGACCCTCATCCATGCTTTCATTACATCTAGACTCAACTACGCCAACTCCCTGCTTCTTGGCCTTCCCAACTCTTCCCTCCACAAACTACAGATCATCCAGACCTCTGCAGCTTGTGTCCTCTCCTGCACTGGCTCCGTGATTATATCATGCCCACCCTCGCCAGGCTCCATTGGCTCTCCATCCCCCCTCACTTTCAAAGCCCTCTAGTCTCTCCCCTTCCTACCTCTGTGACCTGCTAACCCCATATCAACCTGTCCACTCCCTCCACTCAGCAGGCTCCACGTCTCAACGCGCTAAACACATGTAATCTATTGTTGTTTCCTGGGTTGGTTAAGTAGATTGTATGCCAACTAACAGTGCAACTCAGCATTTTGGATACACCAAATTGTATAGGTCTGTATTTGGTTTTTACTAGTCTGTTTTGAGAATTTTTGTATGTTTGATGTCTTAGTTTATTATTAATCTGCTATTTATGGCAGGTACTCACTGCTTCTGGACTGGTAATCTGCTGGATGAGGGAAACACGGTCTTGAACTGTCTTGCTAACACTCAATGTGCATGGATTTGTTCTAACTGGACTGCGATTTGTTGGAAGACCTAAAATTCCAGAAGAAAGTACATTACAGGTGTATCTATCACAGGCTCAAATTGTAAATGACACTATTAACTGTTCACGCACAAAGCACACAGTCACCCCTCTTTACAGTATATCCTGTATCCTGACGATTCAACAACGTGATAAAGCACTACATCAAATGCAAGGATCATCATTATTATTTTTTTATTATTATTAATAAATAGTTTTGATGAATTGTGATTGATCTTTTCTAGGAACAAGCAACTGCTAGAAAGCTAATTACCCAATTCAAAACAACTGAAGCATTGGTTCAAATTAAGAAACTATATATTTTTGTAGTAATAGAATCAACAACCAACAAATTACACTTGTATAGCCCCTTCACTAGCTCTCCATCCCTCAGAGATTTGAGTATAAACTCCCCGTTCTCACTTTCAAAGCCCTCCAAGGTCTTGCTTTCCCCTATCTTTCCGATCTCCTAACCTCATATCAGCCTGTTCACTTCTTACCCTCGGCAGACACCGGCCTGCTTCAGGTCCCTCGCACTTCCTGCCCCACTATTGACAGTCGGACATTTAGTGGAAAGCAACACCGCTTAAATCTGATCAAAGCTTCTATTTTGCAGCTCCAAAGAATGTAGCTACATGTTCTTTGCGCCAGCCTGGTTCAATTTTAAGAATAATCCTTGCATTTGATATAGCATCTTATCACATCTTCAGGACATCTTAAAGCGCTTCACAGAACATATTGTAAAATGAATTGACTGTATAGTTTGTGGGTGAAACCCAGCAGCCAATTGCAAACAGCAATGCCCCACAAACTGTCATGGATTGAGACCAATGTGGGCCCACAACCTTCTGACTTTGATGTGAGAGAGTAACTGTTGAGTTGGTTGCAATCTCACATCAGTCAGAAGGATTTGGGCCCACAGCGGACTTTGAACTTGTATTACCCAGGCTGACATTTCAGTGTAGTGCTGGGGCCATGCGGTATTGCTGAAGGTGCCACCCTTTGGATGGGTATTTAACCGAGGTCCTGACTACTTGTTCAGATGGACATTAAAGATCCCATGGCACTAACCAATACAATTTATATTTACATAACGCCTTTCACTCAGGAGGACGTCTCAAAGCATTTCACAGTCAGTGCATGACGGGCAGCCAAACTGGGGGCGGGATTCAAAGGTATTGGAGAGAGGAAAAGTGACCGAAAGTGGCACATTTTGAGACATGCCTTGGAAGCGGTGAGGGAGGAAGTGAGAAGAGAAGTGTCCTGGCCAACAATCCCCCCAAATAAACTTGGTCATTCACTTTATAGCTGTTTAGTAAAGTCGGACATTTCTATGGAGAAATTGTATACCTTCACAACAGTCACTCCACTTTACAGTATATCCTGCCTGTGAAGCACTTTGAGATGTAAAAGGCATTATACTAAATTTAAGGATTATTATTACCTGAAGTTTGACACCATTCCAGGTAGTGCACAGTAGATGTGATGGACTTACTATGGCATTTTAGCTTTCCAGGGAAAAGGGCTACAGGATCGACTTTGGTCAAAGTATTTAATGCTGGATTGTTATCAACCATTCCCAATTTTGTTTTGGAGGCAGAAGACTAAGACCACAAACACTTTCCAATGCCAGGGGTTGAATGGAGTTTCTGAGATAACAATTCATCTTTAAAATTACATTGAAATTACAAAACCAAAACAGAATGTATTCAAAACACAGCTTACATTTTAGGATTTTTAAAAAAAGTTAAAGCTAGGTGCTTTAGCAAAGCGCTCCAAGACGCCGTCCGGCATGAAGGGCGCTATATAAATGCAAGTTGTTGTTGTATATTACTAACCTTTTCCACTTGGGCTGCACTGTCCCTTTTGAATGGAATCAAATGGCATCTTAGCTCCACTTGAAGGAAACCTGGGTACAAACAGATCAATTTGAACCTGCATTCAAAGTGCAATGCAAAGTCTTGCAAAAACAGCTGGAAACAAATTAATTTGAATACAACCGGAGGCAATAGATCTTGTGGAACACTACTGCCATTTGCATCAGAAAATTAAACTATTAATGGAGAGCTACTCAAAGTTAAGTACAATTGCATTTCACAATTTAAGGTGGGCGACTGAAGCTAGATAGGTTGATGCCATCAAGGTGGCTAAATTACAATATAAATACAAAAAATTATAAATAATTAACCTAGGAAACTAAATTAACTCAGTGCTCAGAGGCATTATTCTATGCGAAGGTCGTTATATAAATGCAGGTTGTTGTAAGTTAATTTTTTGTTTCAGAATAGTGTTACGCTGTTTTATAGGCCAGATGTTCATTCCGTACTCTTATCACTCCCACAATTAGAAACAATTAAAATAATTTCTTGATTAAAGAATCTTGTACTAGTAGAGACAGATCCACTCATTATAAAAAGAATGTATAACCAGTGTTATCTATTGTCACGCGATTTTGCTAACCTGATATAATCGTATATATCATGCCAATTTTCGCCTTTAGGCGCAAGGAAAGCCATTTCTCGTGGAATTGGACACACATCTTGAAGAACCAACCCTTCCCGTTTTGCTTTGGAGACAGTCACACCTAGAAAGTGCAGGTAAATAATTTGATAGGTCAAAGCCTGACAAGGTGCAGGTTTGCTGTAGCATTTAACACATATTTTACACCCAGCTGATTAATGAGAGGAGTAAAGAAGTTAAATTTCCTGCCTGTTCAGCTAAGCTATTATGGACCCGAGTGTGTGTTGGGATACTGCTGAAGTTTTCTGTCCTTGTAGCTCAGCTCCAAGGAGACTCCTCCTCCCCGGTGATAGCATGATGATGGGTGACATCTGGACGATCCCCCAAATATCTCACTCCACTGAAGCAGGGCAGAAACTAGAATTCTAGCTTAATTTGCTACAATGTGGTGCCTTTGCGATTTATGTAGATTCACAAATGTCAATTGAGTTAAGCTCCACTTTATCGCCCATACAAAACATGTGGTAGAATTGCTCACAAAGGGAAAAGGATATCAGGACTGTAATATGTTATTAGGTTACCATACAATCACCACTTCACAGAAAACATTTTGAGGCACTCTGAGACTTATTGATGTGATATATCGCTACATCCATTGCAAGGATCATTATTATTTTTTGTGACACAGCAATATTCTATCAACATGTAGTTCACAAACCTAAGAGCCTGTAAAAATGTCATCACTTACTTGGCTCAAATATTATGTCACTGGTAAAGATATTCTTAACAAGCATGTTTGAGCAGAGTTTGATGTTCTTAAGGTGGCTGTATCGCCGATTAAGGTAAACTGAGAGGATGTACTGAAGATCCATCATTAGGCATATCCATGGCACACCAACAGGAGCAGGGCCCACCAAGTCTAAGACGTGAAAAGAGAAAATAATATACTAACAGGACAACCAGAAAGAGGAGAGTGGTCAACAATGCCTAAAGCAACATAGATTGTGAAGGACGAGGAGACAGAGGGAGCCTGGTCACAGGTGGACAAAATGTCATTCGTAACTTTGACGAAGACTGTCTCTGTACTGCGGGCAGCATGGAAACCCGATTGGGAGGGTTCATACAGGAAGTGGCAGAAGAGGAAGGAGCGAAGCTGTGAAGCAACATCTTGTTCCAGTACCTTGGAAAGAAAAGTGAGGTTGGAGATGGGACATAGAGAAGTATTTTTTGAGGGTGGGGGTAATGACGGCTGTTTCTAAGGGGATGGAAACAATGCCAGTGGACAGAGGGAGGTTGACGATGTCTGTTAATAGAGGGGCAAGGAGTGGAGCTGGGAGGTAAGGAGGGGTAGGGATGGAACTTGAACAAAGGTTCACTGGAAACTTTCTGTAGCATACCTTCCTTTGCAGTTTTTGCAGTGCTATTATATACAAATCCCTTGGCTGCACCACAAATAAAGGGGAACTGGAGCCATGTGGCTGTGGACTTGAATTCTTTGAAGAGGTTGGAGAATGAAATGCGAATGACTTGGCTATCCTGGGGACAAAAGATGCACTTTTTAACAATTTACGCAAATTCTTCAATCAAAGCTTTTCACAGGAACAGAACATTTTCATCATTGCCTCTCCAAATACAATCTTATTCCCAAAACATCTAACAAAGCATTAGTACTAAAGCTACAAATGAGTTACTGTAGTGCATTGCAGCAATTCTGTAGTTTAGTTAATAAGTCGTTGATCCCAGTAAAGAATGCAGTATAAATGGTTTCCACTGCTAAGACTCTTCAGAAGCTATCCCGCATCATTCTGTGCATATAACAAACAAAATATTGGTGCAAATGCGAATAAAATGTCAACGCCTGGATGGCCACAATTGGTTACTGTGTTTTGACCACAAAATACGCAATCAATCCACTTTACAATATATTCCGTAAAGCTAAGGCGCTCTATCAAATACAAGGCTTATTATTATTAACATAACATACCTCAGTGACTGCATCAAAGTGAACTACAAAGTACTTGGAGGCAACTGGTTTGAAGAGGAGGTAAAGGTAACGGCCAGTCAGTCCAAGCGATTGAGTGGTAGTTTTCGGTAGCTGAATATAGTTACCAGCAGGGATAGCTCCTCGGATACGGTAAACTGTGGCCTTCAAGGTTCTGTCCTTCAAAATCCATGGATAAATACAATAATAGACATTATAATTAACCGTTAAGCACCACAGAAGGTCATTCGTCCACTGCGTCTGTAAACCTCACACAAGTCGCATCAGTTGAGACCATACATTTAATATGGCTTATGCAAAGTATGAGTTATGTGAAACTTGCATAAGTCATATATCATAAGTCGTTTCACCCACAAAACACATAGTCAATTCACAATACAGTATATTCTGTGAAGCGCTTTGAGATGTCGAGAAGACGTGATAAGGTGCTATATCAAATGCAAGGATTATTATCATCATATAATTTTATAAAGTTATGTATAAGTAAATTTTATACGATTTACACAAAAGAAATACACAAGTACTGTCTGGTAACATTAAGGCAACTTTTCAGTACCATGGTTAACCTATACATATTAAAGCTATGGTGGTGGCCCATTCTTTTCATATACAGTACTGTATACAAAATGTTGTGGTATTTTGCCCGGATTAACTTGGATTGTTATCCCAATTAACCGTCATATTTAACAGGTAAGAAAACAAATGAATTGGGGCAGGGCATTTTGTCCGATTTAGCACCACCAGACTGACATTGCCATGGAGCAATAAGATATGAACTTCAGCTATGATTTACCTCCCACTCAAATTCTCTAATCTCAGTTATGCCATTAGCTGGAAATTACAGAGAGGCCAAGTACATTACCTCAAGGCAAAATCAATTAGAGAGCTAGTCTCACTAGGATGTTTTGGTAGTTACATCACATTGTAGAGGTCAGGTAGTTTATTCACCACAGGAACAGCCAAGAACAATGCATAGAACCTGAAACAGTTGAAGGAGGGGGAAAACAAAATAGTAAAAATAGATATGGTTTAGACAGTACCATAAAACTCATTACATCCCCTTCTTTTGTTGATTTCTTCCATTCTTCCACCTTGAAGTGCTTGAAGATATTCACATACGGACGCTGCCACAGAGACTCTGAAAATTCAAATTTAAAAGATGGTAAAACTCACCAACAAAAACTAGAATTCCCATTAGACAATACATATAATAATTTAACTGGAAATAATTTAAATATTTGACACAAGTAAAAATAATCCCAAATATTTACAGTAAACATACTTTGCAATGACATCTAATTTAAAATTGCCTTTAAAAGGTTTCCTGCATCTATCAATCCAGTTATCCAGAAATTCACAGAAGACATAAATTGGTAAGAGGAAACCAGGAAAGGACAGAACTGTGAAGGAGGAACAGTGAAGAAATAGTGAAGGACAGAATGGTCGGCAGTGTCAAAGGCTGCAGAAACAAAGGAGAAAAAGGAGTTAAATGGGGCTCTGGTCGCAGTTGGAGAGAATATCATTGGTGACTTTGAAAAGCTGTCATCTCAAGCCTCAAAATTTCCTTCCTATAGCAGGGTCACCAAAACTGGGCACAATAATCTCCCTGCGGCATATTTAATGATTTAAACGGGTTTAGCATTACCACTTTTAATTTTTCTATTCTCTTATTTATCAAACATGGGATTCCATGAACAATTTTATTTACAACTTTGTCATATTGCACTCCTACATTTAAACATTTGTGTACATTTACTCTTTGGTCTCTCAGCTCCCTCTATTCCTTTTAAAGTTTTACTATTTCATGTGTTTTATTCTTTCGTGCATTAAAATTGTGGGACACTGCTGTGCGCAATTGGCTGCCGCGTTTTGCCCACAGAATACATACTCAATCCACTTTACAGTGTGTTCTGTGAAGCGCTTTGGGACGTCCTCCTGACGTGAAAAGCGCTATATCAAATGCAAGGATTATTATTATTATTATTACCATATATCCTGTGAAGCGCTCAGAGATGTCGCAACGATGTGATAAGGCGCTATATCAAATGCAACAATTATTATTAATATTATTGACTAGGGCAGTCTCAGTTCAGTGTCAGTGGAGAGGATGAGGTCGATGATTTCAGGTAGCAGTTAAGTGAGGAGAGAACGTTGGATAGCCAAGAACAGTGTGGGGGTGGGGTGAAGGGAGCAGATGATGGATTGGAATGTAGATGTTAGTCGGTTCAGTTTTGCATCACGAGCAGGGAAAGCTACCGGCTGGGTTTCTGCAAACATGTACAGTGGTGTCACTGGTGATGTTAGGAACCCAGAAGCCCTGACTGGCGGTGCTTGTTTAGGATCCTCACTTATACCACAGGTAACTATTTTGTTGATCTCAACAACCGCATTGTAACAATGTTCTCCTGTTCATACATTTGTACTTGATTGACTGTTGTATAACAGCATTGTAAACTCTAAACTGCTCATATTTTCCTTCCAATTTCTGCCTTACCTTTGCAAGTCATAGCACTGTCAGGTCCTCACAGCCAGACTTTTCTCTTGTTGAGTTTGAATTGTCAGGAGCACCAGTATATTTTTCGCAATTCGTACAGCTCTCAAACCTTTCAATACATGAATAGAAGGTATATGAATATTTGCGATATGAATATATGACACATACTCGTTTGGGTAACAAAAACTAAAACAACACTTTGTTCAACTCCAGCCTTATATTAATCTTATAGGTTAATCAAATATAAAAAGCCACTTAGCACATATTAGCAGATGATCTCATACCTTCTTACAAAACAAATTCTACTCTCACATTCAAGCACCTCCCTGCCCACTTGTTCCACTGACTATCAGTCCCGTAATCCTTTCTCTCTCTACAATGTGCTTTGTCCACTCCAACTGTATCTCTTTTTTGACCTCTTGTTCACCTCACTGTTCATATATATTTTACAACCATCATTTTTTTTTAATCCTACCCCCTTCCAACCAATATCTTACTCCCAATTCCCTTTTCGCAACTATCCCATCCTTGATCACCACTCTATTACCACCCTGAAGTCTCCCTTTCCCTAGTCATCTCTTAGCACTCGCAGCAGAATATTGAAATGTATTTTTCCAGTCTTTACTCTTTATCCCTGTGTGAGTGGGGGGGGGGAGGTAAGAGGGGTTTCCTTGGAGCAGAACAGGTCCACATGTTTGGAAACAGAATATCAGAACCGGGTCAATTCTCTGTGGCGGTCTGCAGTCTGGTTCCTGAGCCAGGCGGGTCCACAGTACCCCAGGGCACTGCTAACGACAGCCCAGTCTGACTCATCGGCAGGATCTTGAAAGGCAGACCAGTCACTGGGAGCAGAGATGCTTCCAACTCAGCTCCTGATATCTCCGCAAGCCAAAGCCCTAAAGGGCACAGTGGTCCTAGCTGGAGAACCAGCGGGAAAGCTTGTCAGACAGTGTTCTCTCCAAAACGTGATAAGGCGCTGTATCAAGTATTATGCTGTTAGCTGGTTAGATTCCAGCACTTTCCCTAACCCACACACTGGGGTGCCCAAGCCTGGGCTCTGGCCAACCTGCGCCCGATACTCCCCGGAATTAGAAAAGTAGGATGTGTCCCTCCAGGGAGAGAGTGAGCGTCCCATTCCAATACGTGGGGATTTCTCGGTGTGGGTGTAATACTCAGTTGTATTCCCGGACGGGGGGGGGGGGAAATATCGGACAAGTTCCCTTACGCCGCACGCACGCACACACACGCCTGTTTAACCAGCAGTAAGCAGGAACCCGGTCGTGAGTCGATTGGCGGATCGTGTTTCCGGGGTGTGGGGGGGGTGGGGGGTGGGGGGTAATAATCCTTTTTTTTAAAAAAAAATGCGGTCACTCAATCCCGCGGGGGTTCGCGGTGCCGCTGCCGCGCTTCGCCCCCGCAAAGTATGCAGTCACTGCACTTTCGCGGCGTGTCCCCGGGGAGGGCTCGGGGTCGGTCTCGAAGACGTGATGAGGCCGCGGTGTCAAATGCAAAAGGATTATTACTATTATTACTACCATTATTACTATCCGGTTTGGAGTCTCTTGAGAGCGCAGCGATGGGTTCACACCCGCCCGGACACCGAGATGGCCAAGTCCCCCTGACTCTCACCCCGTCACCCTCACCTCCCTGTTTATCGCACCGTCTGTACCCCCAGAGGCCGACCGACCCCCACCCCCTCCGCTCCTCTCAGTCTCTCTCTCTCTTTCTCTCTCTGTCGGTCGCGCTGTGACGTACAAATTTCCCGCCTCAAAATGGCGCCGAGGCGCTCGGTGACGCCATCGCGCCGGCCTTCCCGATTGAAAGCACTACGCATGCGCCCCCCCCCCGCGCGCGCGCGCGCAGCCGCAGTGCAGTCAGAGTAGGTGCTGATACGTGTGTGTGTCTCTCTCTTTGTCTGTCTCTGTCTGGGTGTCTCTCTCTGGGTGTCTGTCTGGGTGTCTGTCTGGGTGTGTGTCTCTGGGTGTGTGTCTGTCTGGGTGTCTGTCTGTCTGGGTGTGTCTCTGGGTGTGTGTCTCTGGTTGTGTGTCTCTGTCTGGGTGTGTCTCTGGGTGTGTGTCTGTCTGGGTGTGTGTGTCTCTGTCTGGCTGTGTGTCTCTGTCTGGGTGTCTCTCTGGGTGTGTGTCTCTGTCTGGGTGTCTCTCTGGGTGTGTGTCTCTGTCTGGGTGTCTCTCTGGGTGTGTGTCTCTGTCTGGGTGTCTCTCTGGGTGTGTGTCTCTGTCTGGGTGTCTCTCTGGTTGTGTGTCTCTGTCTGGGTGTCTCTCTGGGTGTGTGTCTCTGTCTGGGTGTCTCTCTGGTTGTGTGTCTCTGTCTGGGTGTGTGTGTCTCTCTCTCGTTAATATAAATGTGATATTGGTTTTGTCCTCCAGACTCCTAAACCCTAACTCCAGTCACTCAGGGATTGGGATTGGGAATCCGTGACAAGACCGAGGTTGTTCCACTCTAAGACCAAACTCAGACCAATGATGTACCTCATGGAGATGAAGCTGGTAGCTCATTGTGATGAATCTTGTACCTTGCTGAGACCAGGATGAGATTTGGACCTCACTCACGTTGTATTTTACTCAGACCCATCTGGTACCTCTTGAGAACAACTTTGCACCTCACTGAGACTCTAGCTCAATGAGATGAGATTTGCTTCTCACAGAGACCGGGCTGGAGTTCACAGGGACCAGGGTTGTACCCCGAATTCAGTGTCTGGTCACAGATTGCGGTCGACATTTAGTGTTGCGTCAAGGATTACCGTGGCAATTTAAATGTGATGAGACTGGAACCCGCGCCCGTTCCCTGCTCCGTTCATGCCCCACAATCACCCAATCAGGCGCCAAAGTGAAGAGCCCAGTCACAGATTTTGGCTCAAACAAAGTAAAAGTTTATTGACAAGAGATTAAGGACATGAACAAAAAAACAAAATACTGTAGAAGCTGGAAATTTTAAATAAAAAAGTCACTGGGAACACACAGCGGGTCAGGCAGCATCTATGGTGCGAGGAAAATGAGCCTGACCTGAAACGTTAACTGATTTTCCTCTCTCCATAGATGCTGCCTGACCTGCTGCATGTTCCCAGCAACTTTATTTTTATTAAGACATTAAGACATTTTACAACTAAGAACATAAGCATTTGCTAGGCAAAAGAAGACCAAGGTCCATTTAGTTCACTTTCCACCAACCTGGCAGCCGCATGTACGTGTCCTGTCCCAAACTATATATTGTATCCTGAGATTCTTTCCTAACAAATCTATCTAATTTGTTCTTGAAAGAATCAACAATTTCTGCTTCCACCGTCTCCCTAGAGAGCCTCTCCCATATGTCCCACTGCTCACTGAAGTAGTGTTCCTGTAGATCTGTTTCCCCCCTTTCAATCGCAGGCCGTGTCCTCTGATTCTACTGTTCAGTACAAGATAAAACAGCTTATCATGGTCTACATTATCTAGTCCCCTTAGAAACTTAAAGACCATAATCATATCACCCCTTAACCTGCTCCAGCATGAAAATGCCCAGTTTACCTAATAGCTCCTCATAGTCCAGTCCCTCCATCCCCTCAATCATTTTGGTTGCCCTCCTCTGTACTCCTCTCAATCGCTGCAATATCCTTTTCGTACTGCAGAGACCAGAATTGCACACAGAATTCCAAATGCGGTCGCAACACTGATTTATAAAGTGGCAGGATTACCCCAATAATTCAGCTCAATATTGCCCCCTTAATACAACCTAGCCTCTGGTTTACTTTACTCACTGCTACCAAGCACTATGCAATTTATTGTCAATCAGGACCCGGCAGAAGTTGGTGTCCACCATGACATCGAGCTTCATAAACATTGTAAGCAAGAAAGTTTTCAAAAAAACATTTTTTATTCTGCTTTTATATCATGAAACAATAATATAATTAGGTATTGGATAATGTTACTTAACATTTGGATTATACCTTGAACAACTGTTAATATTGGAGAGAAAGCCATTTAAGTTGATATAATAAAAATAATTAGAAATAAAATGAAACCTGAAGACTCTCCAACAATGCTGATAGAACACAGCCCAAGGCTGAGAAGGGTCGCTCGCAGAGGTTTCAGAATTCAGGGTTTCCAAAGCCAGTCATTTGTTGGAAGTGGTGAATCTCATCAAGCAGCTGCTGATTTTGAAGGTTTAACTGTTTGAAACAAAATACTTTGGCATCAGCATGAATACCTTTACTTTTATTTCAATAACTGGATATAGCACCTTATCACGTGGTTGAGATGTCTCAAAGCGCTTCAAAGAATATACTGTAAAGTGTGGTGACTGTGCATTCTGTGGGTGAAACGAGGTCGGGGAGGAAGAGGCAGCCCGGTAACAGGTCTCTTCAAATACTAATCATAAATTGTCTTCTACAATGGGACAGCCGGAGTAAACTCAAGTTCATCAAATTCAACACTGCTGTGCGCAATTGGCTGCCGCGTTTCCCCCACAAAATATAGTCAAATTCACTTTACAGTATATTCTGTGAAGCTCTTTGAGACATCTCAAAGACCTGATGAGGCGCTATATCAAAAATGCAAGAAATATTATTATCAACCCTTCCTTTCAGAGTGGCACTCAGCTGCTTCTCCCTAACTACATGGGAAAAATTGTTCTATTATAAGATCAACAACTTGCATTTATCCAGCACCCTTCTCTTGCAGGAGCGTCAAGGAGCGTTGAACGGGGATAAAGGAACGGTAAGCATAGGTACAGACACAGGAAAGTTTTCAGGTTCGATCTGAGTTGCTAGGGCACGAAGTAATTTGTAGGCGTTTGTGGAACGGGGAGCTAGTGGAGATCACATAGATTAAGAATGTGCTCATCTACTAAGGTTGGTAAATTTACCAATTTTTCCTTGAATACACGGTAGGATTACTAGAAGAACATTGGCAACCTGGCAAAGTTATCTCCTTTTGTAAGTTTAATATTTATACAAACCTTTATTGCATATTTGTAAGATTGCTCTGCTTCCAGTTTTCTTCCGGTCTGAAATAATGAAAAATAAAATAAATTTGACTGATCACCTTCACAAGAAATAAAGCTAAGTGACACCTTGTGAAGAGGGGACTTGCCCAAGATAAAACCTCGATATATGGCCTGACAAACACAATCCTGGCCAACATCAAATAAGGTCAGCTTTCGGGGGTTTCTTTCCAGGCGAGCAGCCAGTTGGTGTCAGAGAAACAGAACCATGATTCTGCACTTGGAGGCGCCTACTACCATGTCCCATCACTTGGCCCAGTGTTCAAGATGGCGGCTGCAGCACAGAAGGTCCCCAGGTGAATCCACCAGCAGCACAATATCACCTGCAAACAGAAGCGGCGCAATCCTGTGGATGTGACTGTTGGTGAGAGCTAGAGGGAGAGAAGATGTGAGGATGAGAGGGTGTTTGATTGGGATGGGGGGGGAAGGGGGCTTTTTCCAGGGCAGAAGGAGATAATGGAGGGTTTTGCAGGGAGGAAAGAGAGATGAGTAATTGGTCTGAGATGATGGAGGAGATGATGGCATTGTCAGTGATCAAGGCCATGGGTGATGACAAGATCAAGACGGTGGCTACGATTTGAGTGGGAGCTTATATGGGTGAGGTCGAGGGAGGAGAGAAAATTGAAAATTATACTATGCATTACAGATTAAAAAGATATCTCACATTGCCGAGAGCTTCTGCGTCCACAAGATTTAAATAAAATGTAAAAATATATTTTTATGACTACTTTTGAAAATGTGAAATAATTTCCATTTATATCAAGAACACCTGGTTCTTACCTTTAAGCACACCAATGTGAGGTAGCCCCAGACTTCTGAATTGCTGTTACACAGAATATTTGCTTCAGCAAGAGCATCTTCAGCATCTCTCAGTTCAGAAAGCTTGAGGATTGTGCAGAACAAACACATATTTTAGGCAAAGTATAACATAATCTGTTAAAAAGCAAAGCATCCCAATTGTACTTGTGATCCTTTCAAATGCATCCACTTGTGAGGTTGTTAATTTATTCACTTAGGACAGTGCTTATAATTGGGCTTTTAAAAAGTGTTTACTTTTTTTTGAAAAGCCTTTTAATCTTTAGGGCTCTGTACAGTGTACATCATGTCAGGTTACTCCATCAGAGCAACAATCTATTGGTTTGGCAGGTTTCAAACTGTCAGCATTCTATATATGATATATATTTGGGGCAATTTTTACCCTTCAGCTTCTCCTGCAAACTGGAGCTTGCACAACAACAACTCGCATTTATATAGCGCCCCTCACATAAGGTAGCATCCCAGAATTCCTGACAGTGGCGGAACACAACACCGAGCAGGGGAGTGGGGAGTTCACCATAGGCTTACCCGATAGGAAGCTATCCCAAATCCTAGCCATGACAAACAGGACGGTGTTCTCTTGCAGGCCAAGAGGTAGGCGGATTTGGCTTTTTTAAACTGAAAACATACCACAAGCAAGCACTGAAAGGTTTATATTTTACAGTAAATACTTTAAAAAATAGAAACAGGAAAAAGGAGACTATCAGGGTTCATCCCCAATATTGGAGGGATGAGTGATGATGAATAATGAGCTCAACTGGGACTTCTGCCTTCAACATAAAAGGATTGTTGAGGTACATAATATGAAGAAAATAGACAGAACTTTTAAGATGTGCAAGAAGGCACAAATCGAGAACTGTGAAGACCAACTTTAGCAACAACATCAGGAACTAGTTCTTTATACAGAGGGCAAACAACAGCTGGAGCAGGTTAACAGGCAAGGATACTGGGCTAATTTAAGAAATAAACTGATGCTGTAATTGTAAGATGGGCCTTAATTTATCTTCTCTTATGGTCAATAACTCAATTGACAGGTGGACTAACTTCCTTGAAAACTCCCAAATTCTTCACTGGTTTCTCTCCCCAGGAACATAGAAGCCAAAACAACACATTGCATTGTATAGTGCCTTTCAAGTCGGGAGGACATCCCAAGGCGCTGGAAATCAGGGATTTGGACCCCGGAGTGATGCAGGGTAGAGGACAGGGATGGGGCATTTTGGGGGAAAGCCAAAACGCACGTGCCGAGACTGGAGGCAGAGCAATCAGCGGGGCCTAGTCAGTCTGCAGGTATGGAGACAACGGGGGCTAGTGGAGGCAGGGCAGAGTGGGAGGATACTCATCATGTTATTTACCAGGTTGCCCAACCTGGAAAATAACTCTCAGAGGGTTATAAAAAGAAGAGGACAGGAAGGGAAGGGGATAATAAAATAAAACTATACTAAACCTGTTCCAGGATTTGTGTTCATGGAGTTTAATAATATAATAATAATAATAATAATCCTTGCATTTGATATAGCGCTTTTCACGTCAGGAGGACGTCCCAAAGCGCTTCACAGAACACACTGTAAAGTGAATTGACTATATATTTGTGGGCGAACGCGGCAGCCAATTGCGCACAGCAATGTCCCACAAACAGTCATGGATTGAAAATGACCAATTTATTATTGTTTTTGTTTTTGGAGGGATTATTATTAGGCTCTGTGTGGAGTAAGGAAACTTGCCTAAGGTTTCGCCCTCTGCCTGGAATTGAACTCAGGTCTCTCACTTGCAAAGCTTGCAAAGCGAGTTTTTAAGGATCATAAGTGGAATTTATTTTTAAATTTCAAGTTTTGCTTGAGGCTGATTATTTTATTCATGATGCTCCCTGCATCTATGCCTCAACATATTTTAAAAGAAAATTCTGGAAACAGTTTCAGCTTTCCAATGAGATTATTTTCTTGTATTCATTTCCATCCTTCCTTATTATTTTATGAAATGAGTCATCACTAATTGTCCTTACCGAATCAGTCCTGTTTTCTTCAAGGTAAATGGCCCCGAGTCTCAGGCAGGTGGTGTGCATGTCTATTGCATCTTTAGCATAAGATAAAGTACGCTCATAAAATTCCTTGGCCTTGGTGTAATTGTGGCTCAAATAATGTACATGTCCCATTAGAGCCCATATGTCTGGATTCTAGAATAAAATAAGTTTATGGAATTCATTGTATCGAATACGATAAAACAGATGATAAGCTATAAGGTTATATACTGAGAATTACTATGTGGTCTCACATCAATGTCACAATTTACTCAGCCATCCACTACTCACACATAATGTGTTTTATACAAAGGGAAATGTCTTTGTTGATGGTCTTAATCTCTCAGAGGCTGTCATAAGAGAAATTGCTTCAGGTAAAACAAAACAAATGAAAACAGATGAATTGATCCACAAATCATAAAGTGTAGTACAGTGCTCAATACAGGATCTAAACTCTGCACCCCCATCACCCCAGTCCTTGCCAGACTCCACTGGCTCCCTATGTGGAGCAGATCAATTTTAAGTTTCTCAGACACGTACAAATTAACACACCATCGACAGTCATGTTTCCACTTTCTACACCCTGAGACACTTCCCTGGATTTATTTTTATTAAAAGGGAATTCAATGATTTGTAGGTACAAGTCTTTTTCCATGCAGCAGAAGGAACCAGAGAAGCAGAAAAAGTTTATCCACCTATTAGAGTTCCCATTATAAGTGCAAATGAGAGTTACACTCCTCTAGACTAGTTATTGCGATGTATTTTTACCTAGGTTACTAGGTTACCTCCTCACTTACCTGGTGATTGAATCGGGCTGCTTCCTGCAGGCAATGTTCAGCTTTTTCAAATTCCTGCCGCAGCACGTAGAACTGAGCCAGAAGCAGGTTATATTGATAGCTCGGTCCGCCGTCAGCGTCCAGCAACTCATGTGACATGGCTCTCGGTACAAACTAATAGTGAGAGAAAAAAAAGTGCATCAATGTTTTAAGAAGAGGTGAGGTGTATAAAATATGCACAGACTAGTTGGGCCAAATGGCTCCTTTCTTTGCTGTATCACTGTAAGAATTTGATTCTTTTTTGGTCAGCCAGGTATCTGACACATGCAGAAACCAAGCTGAGATTTCCATGCATCCAACCTGCACATGGAAATCCCAGAGATAGATTGTAAGAATGGAATGTGCACTCTCTCCTTGGAGGGATGCATCCTGCTTACCTAATTCCGGAAAGTATTGTTGGCAAGAGCTAAGGCTTGGGGACCCCAGAGTGTGCGTTGGGGTAACTACTGGAGTCTAACCAGCTAAAACCTCATAGCTTGCTATTGATTTTGCTGTCTGGCAAGCTTTCTCGCTCCAGTAATCCCCCCCAAAAAAACTGATCATTCACTTCAACCTGGCTCAGTTGTTAGCATTCTTGCCTGATTCAGGCATTTTTGTGTTCAAGCTCCATGTCGGGATATGGAACTGAGTCTACCTAAGCAGGCTACACTTTCCATCATACTCCAAACACTTGCTGGAACTTAACCAGCTAAAACTGCTCAGCTTGCCATTGAGAGCGGTGTCTGGTTAGCTTATTGCTGCTTAGGTTGATACTCCATTGTTGTGTTAGAGAGGGGTGGGTGCATTGTCAGAGAGCACAGTGCTTTGGATGAAACGTTGAACTCAGCTCCTATGTGTGGCTATTCAGGTATACGTTAAAGATTCTATGGCACTACTCGAAACAAGAAGGAAGTTTCTCCTGGTGTCCTGTCAAACAATTCCCCCAAATAAAATTGGTTGTTTGCAGGATGTTGCTCAGTGCATTGGGTTGCCACATTTGCTTACAAATACATTGTACAATGTACAGTAAAATGAATCCTGTTTCAAATGTCTTCTCAACACAATGGGCCAAATGTCCTTCATATGTAATGGAAATTTCTATGGTTCGATGCTCCTAGGTGCGTTATCAGTGCTCCAGGATACTGCTGATAATAAAGCCTAGCTCATCAATACGATTTAGAGGGGGAAACCAAGTCACTGGGGACAGGGAATGCTCCCACTCAGCTCCTGTTAATCCTGCAAGCCAAAGCCCCAGCAGATATCTGGACAAGCAGCAATAAGCTAACCAGACACTGCTCTCAAAGGCAAGCTGGGCAGTTTTAGCTGGTTAGAGTCTGAGAATGTAAATTTTTACATCCAGGATGAGATTACACACAGAGAGTGTGCAGAAGAACACACCCAATTTAACTAATTCTGGAGAATATTAGGTATTGGTTGGAAAGAGGGACCACCCATAGTTTGCTTTGGGGTACTGCTGGAGAGCACTGTCTTACAAGCTTTCTCGCTGTTTGTTCAGTTAGGACCGACCTACCCATTATGGCTTTCACTAGTAACATTAACGGAGCCAACTGGGAAGAATCTTTGCTTCCAATAACTTGTCTACCCCTCCAAGTCCTGCTGATGAGCCAAACTGGCTGGATTATTGCGAAGCGTTTTGACATATTTAGGCATGAGTTATAAAAATGCAAATTCCTTTACCATTCCTCAACAAAGATTATAACTAACCTCCAGGGCATTACTGTTGAGTAAGAACTCAGATGTTTTCAAGAAGATGCTAGTTGTGGGTCCTGGTGTAGGCTCTCTTTCTGATGGTTTTCCTGGGCTCCCTGTTGACCCTACAGTTGTGATCTCTTCAAGGATCTTTGGTATTTCTGAAAAGGCAGAATGAACTCAATGGTCTTTAAATATCCATCCAGCCCTACAGTGCATTCTAATTCAAACCCCAAACAACATAAATTTGGACATCAATAATGCACGTTTCTCAAGTGCTGGCTCTAACTGCCCCACCATATTCAGGGACCAGATTAATTGTTTTACTGCCTGTATTCCTGAATATTGGGCTTGCTCACATCTTCTATTCATTTTTATTCTTCCCTTTTTTTTCCTCCCCAATATATAATAATCCTTGCACTTGACATAGCGCCTTATCACGTTGACATCTCAAAGCTCTTTACAGAATATACTGTAGAGTGTATATTTTGTGGGCGAAATGTGGCAGACAATTGCGCACAGCAGTGTCCCACAAATATTCGTGGATTGAAAATGACCAATTTATTATTGGTTTTTTTAAGGGATTATTATTAGGCGTGTCGAGTAAGGAAACTTGCCCAAGGTTTTGCCCTGCCTGGAATTGAACCCAGGTGTCTCGCTTGCAAGGCGAGTGCTCTAACCACTGAGCTACAGGACTCCATAGTGAGTGAGTAGTAGAACAGGCTCCCTAAGGAGACAGTGGAAGCAGACAATGTTATTGTTTCAAGAACAAATTAGATAGATTTCTGCGAGAAAATAATATCTCAGAATACAGCATACAGTTTGGGACATGACATGTCAAGCGACTGCCCGGATGGTGGAAGGCGAACTAGATGGACCTTGGTCTTCTTTCGCCAGCAAATTCTTACATTGTTATGTTTGCACTGTGGAGCCACAGTGTACCAAAGTGCTGTAAACATCCAGCTTCCTGTGCAAACTGGCTAACTTCCTGCGCAAACGCACAGAAGGCCTCCCGGGATTAACAACACTGACTGGAAATGCTTGGGAGACCCATTTTGTCTTAACATGACAGAAGGGCTGATGATGGCCATACTGTAACATGGCTCGTTATAACCAGGTCCAATTATATATGTCCTTTAAGAGGATTTCCCAAGGACTATAACCCCCAGTGTTCTGTCATACTGTTTTGAGGCATTTTGTTCTTGCATAAAAGCAGGTGAAATTGACCAGATATTGCTGAAATATTTTCATCCTCTCCTGTAGGAGAGCGCATCAAATCTGCTCACTTTATTTGTAAATATAACTAAAATGAGCAATTTAAGAACTATTCTATTTCAGCATCACCTATCTCACATTTCTGTCCATATATATTTTATCCAGGTTTCCCTGTATTGAAAATCCAAGTCCTGCCACTCTCTATACACATATAGACTACCAGTGTGTTATGTTGTTGTTATTCAGAACATCACTAGATTGGTTTGGATCAAGCCCCTTGGCCCATCTTATCTCATCCTTCCAGAACACCCACTCTATGCCTTTCCGGGTCAGGACATCAATTCCCACGATTGAATGCAGCTGATAAGTGCGGGAATACAGGAGGATAGGGGAGCAGCGTTACTACTTAGGAGGTGATTAACATGACTAGTGCAAAGAAATCTAAGTGGTGTTGATAGGAAACTGAATGGGACTCGGGGGCATGTTTGACTTAGGCGATTATACGATTTATAAAGATAGGACTTATGCAAGTTTTACTGTATTTGTTTTTTGCTGACCATTGGTCAAGTGCTGCAGGTGCCAGGATTTCAGTGAGCTGCATTGTATAGCAACAGGAAGAATGAAGAGGATTTCAAAAAATAATAACAATTGGCCTCGGTTAAATGTCCGATCCGTACGATGTTTCCTCCAACCAGGACACCCCCAGCACTGTATTGGTGTCCCAACTTAGAGTATATGAGTTCCAAGTCCCAATGTTGTGCTTGAACCCGGAACTTTTTGACTGAGAGGTAAGAGTGCTACCAATTGAACCAGGCTAACACACATTCTCCCTGTGATGGGGCAACCAGAACTACACTGTATTTCGAATGTTGTCTAACCAATGATTTACAAAAATGGAACATCACCTCCTCTATTCCTCTGGACATAAAACTCAGGCCTCTATCAACATCCTTTCTGGCCTGCTCCACCTGAATTGCTACTTTCAGAGTCCTGTGAATCTGAACCCCTAGATCCCTTTGCTCCTCTCCCCTCTCAGGTTCCCACCGTTCAGGGGAATGGACAGCTTCTTTATTCTCCCAACCCAAGTGAATCACTTCACATTTCCCTATATTAAACTTCACCTGCCACCCATTTGCCTATCCTGAAGCTTATCTATATCATTTTCTGGTATTCTAGGAGGGGATCAAATGGACTGAAGGGTTTCTTCATCAAACCAATCTTGTGAATTCAGTTCTTGGACTAAAATTTGGCATGAAGGAAGTCAAAGTTGCTGTCCTCTCCCTCAATGGAGGAAACATATGGAGTTGAGAGGTGTTGTAACTAAATATTGGAGGAGCTCAAAGAAAGAAAAATAAAGGACTTGCTTACCTTTTATAGAACTCATCTTTTTTTTCGATCCACCACTGGAGGAGACTGACTTAGCGCGCATACGTGTGACTGAGCCAGATCCTCCAACGTTCAATTTGCTATCAGAAATTAATTTGCTGTTGGATCCAGCTGAAATAAATGAAAAAAATCTTAGTGGATATGTGGAGGACAGTCAAAATAGCTCATAACAAAACAGGAACCAGCCACAAATTTAAACCTTCCTACTAAAGTTTTAGTGAGTTTAATCAGTTGCCATCTGTGTTACTAAATATATTTCCTCACAACACCCATCATTTGGAAGTGGGGCCTGATTAGAAGAAAAACAGCAATCACTAAGATTTCACTATTTTTACCTTCTCCAGCTGATCAATCCAGACCTGCCAAGCAATCTGGGAAAATGCAAGTTACAAAAACTGAGAGTTTTTATTGGAGGAGGTGCAGAAGAAAAGGCAAATAAAAAAACTGCATACATTTTACAGAATTCTGCCTGCCTTTACCGCCTGAACCGGTTTTTGAACTTTTGGATCCTCCAATTTTCCCTATTTTACCATCACCAGAGGGTTTGGAAGATGCAATGCTGGAGGTTCGGGTCCCAGTTTCACTTCCAGGAAAACTGCCATCGTGAGAAGCTGAAACAAAACATACAGCAAAACTGTGCTTATAAGTTACTACAAACCGCAAGAATGAAGCATTGAACCTTCGCTGATGTATAACCACCCAACCTCAGGAATGTGCAGTGTCTGACAAGCGGTATTCAGGAACACCAAACCATAGGTAAGATTTGCAATTATTTTTGGCTCATGACTCAAGGTGTCAGCTTGGCTTAGTTGGCTGCACTCTGCCTCTGAGTCAGAAGGTTCAATCCCCACGCTAGTACTTTGGACTCATGCAGTCTAGGCTTATACTCCAATGCGTGGTAAGGCGCTATATCAAATGCAAGGATTATTATTATTTATTATCATTATAATGCAATGCTGGGAATGTGCTGCATTATCATAGATGCCGTACTTCAGATGAGACATTAAACTGCAGTCCTGTCTGCCTGTTTGTTGGTATGTTAAAGATACCATGGCATTATTCGAAAAAAGAAGGTAGTTTCTCCCGGTTTTGTGGCCAACAATCTTCCAAGATAAAATGGTTACTCATTTCATAGCTATTTGTGGGACACTGTGCTCAAAAAGGCTGCTGCATTTGCTTACAAAGTAAACCCTGTGAATCCTGCTATGAAAGATGCTGTATAAAATACAAGGTTTATTATTACTCAGGCTAGGAGACAGTCTTAAAATCTGAAATCCCTCCTTCAAGGCCCATCTCAAGACCTTCATCTTTGACTGCGCCTCCAGTCACTCTCCTACCCCTACCCTCCACCTGTCCTGATCCCAAACCCCTGCTCGGGTGCAAATCCCAGACTGTACAGTGTCTTGAGATGTTCTTCCCCATGTGAAAGGCAATGCATTCCACCATCCCTCAGACAAATATTTATTGTTAGGCTGGTGCCTAACTTTATAAATAAAAATAAACAATGAGCACCAGCATTCCCCAACAATATTAAGAATGTACTTTTTACCTCTGTCGTAGGGTCTATCAACTCCAAATGATGTCTCTGGTTCCTTTATGTCCAATGTTGCATTTAGAGACCTGAGCAGCATTTGAGCTGCTTGATGTTGCTTCTTTGCCTCGAAGAAAGCCATTTCTGATAAAATTGCATTGTCCTGACTTTCATAGAATAATCCTGCTCCAGAACAATTTAAAGAGAACAAATTATTTCATTTGAAAATTGGATGAATGAAATGCCAGGTATTCATGCAGGGTAGTGTCTCAGAGCGCTTGACAGTGGCGGAGCATGTCGTCAAACTGGGGGAAGGGGGAGGTGACCATAGGCACGGTCAAAGAGGAAGGTCTTCAGATGTGACCTAAAGATGAGGAAGTTGGAGGCAAGGTGAGGGATAGAGGAAGAGTGTTCCAGAGATTCTGGGCGTAGCGGCTGAAAGCATGGCCACCAATGTGGAGTCCTGTAGCTCAGTGGTTAGAGCACTCGCCTTGCAGGCAAGACACCTGGATTCAATTCCAGGCAGGGCGAAACCTTGGGCAAGTTTTCTTATTCCACACACCTAATAATAATCCTTCCAAAAACCAAAAACAATAATAAATTGGTCATTTTCAATCCACGACTGTTTGTGGGACATTGCTGTGCTCAATTGGCTGCCGTGTTTCGCCCACAAATATACAGTCAATTCACTTTACAGCATATTCTGTGAAGCGCTTTGAGACATCGAGAAGACGTAAAAAGCACTATGTCAAATGCAAGGATTATTATTATTATAATGGTGGAACGGGGGGCACAAGGGACGTGCAGGAGGTCAGAGGTAGTCGAGTAGAGACAGCGGGTAGTGGGTTGGCCAAAGGTGAAGGGTTCCTGTGGAAAAGCTGAGCTATTGCACCGGAAGGATGTGCTGGGCTAGTTGTAGTAATCCACGAAGCCAAGGAGAATAGGAGTTGGAGTATAAAGCAACAGAATGTCAAGTTCATAAGAACATAAGAATTTGCTAGGCGAAAGACTAAGGTCCATTTAGTTCGCCTTCCACTATCCTGGCAGTCGTTTGGCATGTCGGGTCCCAAACTATACACTATATCCTGAGATATTATTTTCTGGCAGAAATCTATCCAATTTGTTCTTGAAGCAAATTACATATTCTGTTTCCAGTGTCTGTCTGCCTAGGGAGCCTGTTCCATAAGTTTACTACTCTCCCACTAAAGTAGTATTTTCACAGATTTGTTCTGAATTTACCCCCCTTCAGTCATAGCCCATCTCCTCTAGTTTACTGTTCAGTACAAGATAAAACAGCTTGTCATGCTCTACATTATCTATTCCCTTCACGAGTTCATGTTTTATGACTGAATAGTAAACATTCTGCAGGAGTGCAACCAAACCAGTCTACCACTGATATCTCAAATATCACAATATTTCACTGTAAAGTCTGGTGACTCCAGTTTTTACAGTAAACATCCTTGAGTTAATAACTAACATCAACATTCATTAGCTGTAGTTACAGCGGTAGCTATAGTGTCATTATATACTGTAGTGACTTACTTTCTTAGCATAGAAGTCAGATCACAGTCAGAATTGAACCAGTCTGAATATAAATTGGGAATATATAAGAATATATCATTCTGAAACTATTAGTTTCTGAACCTTACCTTGCATTGTCCAAGCCAGCACACTTTTTGGATCAGCATATGTGGCTTTCTGAAAGAAGGTCTCAGCATTTTCATATTGCTGATTCATTGATGAAATAACACCGCACAGGATCAGGCTAGAGAATAACCAGCATATTCAGTCTCAATCAAGCACAAAATCATAATAAACCATTCAGATACAACTTTAGGAGATAGAATAGGAAGAAAGGGCAGTACCAATCAAGGATTCTATTACAGCACAAGGGATTGGAGGATGCGTGAAAAGATTGAGGTGAGAAATAAGGGAAATATTATTCTATTAGAAATTTATTATAGACCACCGAAAGTGGGAATAAGATGGAGGAAAATCCATATAAGCTTTAAAAGAGAACTAGAGGAATGTCTAAAAAAGAGTAAACTACAGGGAAAGGATAGATAAAGTAACTGAATGGATTCCTGTTGAATGACCGAATGTCCTTTTGTCCTATAAATTTCTACGGTTCTAGGAGGTAGCCTCTTTGCCACGCTCGTTAGTGCCATGCTATTGTTGTCAGACTCTGAGGAAAATTGAGAAAATTCCCAATCAGATTTCTCTCCTTCAATTGTTGGGAAAGACTGACCTGCGCTGGGCACCTGCTTGCTACCAATACCCACCCTGTCAGGCACTCACTCCATTGTGGTGCTGCTCTGTGTTTCAGTCTAAACATCTCATTACTGATTGTTGCTCGGCCCTAGGTTAGTGGTAGATCATCAGCAGGTATGACTGACCTCGGTAGATGTTGCTGGTTTAAAGCCACAGCCTGATGAAAGCACTCCTCTGCCTTGCCATTCTCATTTATCACGAGATAAAAGACACCATAGTCAAACCAGTGGTCAGGACTGTTCCGGTCACGTGCTAATCGCTGTAGAGAAAAGTGTTTTTTTAATTTTGCAGACTGAGACATTTCCATGCCAATACAAAATACAATACAAAATTATATTTGGAAAGCACCTTTCATGTCCGGAGGATGTCCCAACGCACTGAACAGTCAGAGATTATGGCCTGAGCCATTGGGGTTGGGATCAGGGAGGGTGGACAGTAGGAAGGCGGCCGAAGGCACGGTCGAAGAGGAGGGTCTTGAGGTGTGCCCTGAAGGAAGTGAGGGAGGGAGCGAGGCGAAGGGAATGTGGGATGAAGTTCCAGAGGATGGGTGCAGAGAGGCTCAAAGCCCAACCACCGATGGTGGGGCGGGCCGGGCGGGGGACATGGAGCAGGCCGGAACCCGCTGAGCGGAGAGCAGACAGGTTGATAAGAGATCAGCAGGTCGGAGAGGTAGGAGGTGACGACAACGATTTTGAACTTAATCCTCCAAGGGATGGGGAGCCAGTGGAACTGGGCGAGTGTGGGTGTGATGGGGTCACGGAGTCTGATGCAGGAGAGGACACAAGCTGTAGAGTTCTGGATGATCTGCAGCTTGTGGAGGTAAGAGTTGTGATGGACAACAAGCAGGGAGTTGGCATAGTCGAGCCTAGATGTAATGAAAGCATGTATGAGGGTTTCAGCAGCCCGAGGGGTGAGGCAGTGGCAGAGTTGGGCAATGTTGCGGAGTTGGGGGAAGGCAGAGCGGGTCATGGCACGGATGTGGGGGAGAAAGGACAGTTGAGGGTCAAACAAGATGCCTGGATTCCTGACTGGCTCAGTGAGGTGGAGTGTGCATCCATGGATGTTGATGCTGCCAGTGCATGAGGCGTGGAGGCACTGGCACGAGCCGAATCAGAAGAGCCTTGGTCTAGCTGACGTCCAACTGTAGAAAGTTGGCTCTCATCCAGGACTTGATGTCTTACAGGCAGTCTGTCAAGACATCAGCGGTCCTGGAGTCGAGGGCACAGGCAGAGAAATAGACTTGGGTGTCATCCGCATACATGTGGAAGTTGAGAGACACACAAATCATTTTGTTTTGTTCAGCTGTGGAAATCCATCACCATGTATTTAAACCAGAGTTTCACATATGTATGCCACCTGCACCTGAAAACTTCCTTTTGTTTGGAATGGAATGTGCATTCTGCCATGTTATCTGCAAAATATAAACTTTTACTGGTTTGGTGAATAGCACCTTTGCTTCTGAGTCAGAAGTTTGTGAGTTCAAACCGTACATCAGGACTTTGAAATCATACAGTCTAAGCTGTCACTCCTGCATTGTTCAAGGTGCAGTCCTTCATTGATCTGCCGTTCAACTAACAACCAGGTTCCTACTTACTGCTAGGTAAACAGAGGCATGTGAAGTAATGAAACTTGCCTAACATTTCTCCTTGCCCGGGAATCGAACCTGGGTCCTCTTGCTTGCAAGGTGAGTGTTCTAACCACAACAGGACCACTACAAGCTACAGGACTCCACATCTAAATCATCTGCACGGCTTCCCAGGCTCTCACCTCTTCTAAGTATTTAGCTGCTAATTCAAAGTCGTTATTCATTTCAGCTTCATTAGCAAAGTGTTTTAAGTGCATGCTGTCAATAATAGATTGTGGGACTGGGTCTGGAAGTTCCACATGCAGCATCTGAGTGGAGACAAAGACAAGTATTCAGAATACGAACAAATCAGTGTTCAAAACTCTGCTTATAAAGTAAACAATAGAAACCCTACTGATCATTACTCCTGAAATCTGCCATATTAGAGATAAATTGGTGGCTTCCATATGTTCAGATGTCAGCCTGGCTTAGTTTGTTAACATTTTTGCTTTTGAGTCAGAAGGATATGGGTTCAAGACACATGTTGGGACTTGTGCTGGGGATGCACTGCATTGTTGGAGGTACTGTCCCTCAGATGTAATATCAAACCAAAGTCCTGTCTTCCTGTTCAGGTGGATATTAAAGATCCCACAGCATGACTTAAACAGAGAAAGGAGTTTCTCCTGGCGTCCTTGCCAACAATCCTACAAATAAAATTGGTCATTCTCTCCATGGCTGTTTGTGGGACATTGCTACGGGAAAATTGGCTGCTGATAAAATATACGGTCTTCGGGCAAGGCGAAGGGAGAGTGTTCCAGAGTTCTGGGGAGTAGTGGCTGAAAGCGCGACCTCTGATTGTGGAGCGGAGGGTGCGAGGGACTAGCAGGAGGCCGATGCCAGTCGAACGGAGGTGCTGGTTAGTGGTGGATGGGGTGTGAGCAGGTCGGAGTTGTAGGGAGGTGCCAGAGAGTGAAGGGATTTGAACACGAGTGTGAGGATCTTGATGTCGATATACAGTGCAGATGGAGGTCTATTCAGCCCATCGAGTCTGCACTAGCTCACAGAGCAAGGAGATGAATTAAATCCCACCGCCTCTCCGTATTCCAATACCCCTTCAAACCCCTCTCTTTCATATGCCTGTCTGTTTCTCACTTGAAAGCTACAATGGACTCCATGTCCACCATCCTACTCAGTGAAGTGAATTGACTGTATATTTTGTGGGCGAAACATGGCAGGCAATTGCACACAGCCGTGTTCAACAAACAGTCGTGGGTTGAATGATCAAATTATTATTATTATTACTATTTTTTTGATGGGATTATTACCCCCGGAAAAGCAATCTGGCAATTAACTAACAACCAGGCTCCTCTCGCTTGACAGGCAAATGCTCTAACCACCAAACTACAGGACTCCACAATGGATGTATATGATATATGAATGTATGGTAGGGGGTAGTTCTGAGGAATGAAATCAGATGAGCCTTCACCCAAACCAATCTTGTAAAATAATCTTCAAACCAATCCAGCCTTTCCCTACCTTGTGCAGACAACAGTGCATCTGATCCACCAGGTACACATACAGCTCGCTGAGGAAAGACTGAAGCTGCTCTCTGTCCTCAAAGGCCACCGTTTTCAAGTACTTTTCCCGCACAATCTTCACAACTGCATGCTGGAAATGGAAATGACCAACTTTAACAATATGTCATCTCTACGAAATGTCTCATTAAATAAGTAAAATAATTCCTTTCTTTTCATCCGCATCATGAAAATTAATTGAAAAAATGTATTACTCTGTTTGATCCTAATATACAGTAATGTAATGTATAGTATTTAAGACTCAGCAAATGTCATAGGCATTTATATGTCCAATTTATTTGAAGATGCTTGTGTTATTTGTACTGTTTTTAAAAAAAGGATATATAATTGTGTATCAGCTTGATTCATTGGTAGTGCTCTCTCCTCCTCGCCACATGTTGGGACCTGAATTCACATAGTCTAAGCTGATACTCCAATATAGTGCTGGGGTGTGGGGGTGTGTTGCATTGTCTCTCGGATGAGAATTTAAACTGAGGTCATGTCTGCCTGTTCACGTGAACGTTAGAGATCCCATGATACTATTTGAAAAGAGAAGGGAGTTTCTCTCTCCCGGTGTCCTGACCAACAATCCCTCAAATAAAATCGGTCACTCACTTCACGTCTGTTTCTGGGGCACTGCTGCGTACAATTGCTGCTGCGTTTCCCTACAAATACACAGTCACTCCATTTCACAGTAATTCCTGTGAAGCGCTGTGAGACGTTCTTCTGGTGTGATAAGGCGCTACACCAAATGCAAGATTTATTATTATTTTTATTTGGTGTAATGCTTAACATTTCTATTTATTTAACTGATTGATATTGTTGTTTTATAATATAATCAAATTGGATTGACATCACTAATGTTTTCTAACTGTACAGAAAGCAAAACTGTAATGAGAAGTAGCTGCAGTTGGCAAAATTTCACGTGGAGCAAGCTGAAGTCAATTTTTTTGGTCAGCTAGGTGTCTGACACATGCAGAAATCCATCACCATGCTCAAGTGTATCCAAACCAAATGGAGAATTTCATGCATCCCACCTACACATGGAAATTTCTGGTTCTGGAATAGAATATTCTCCCAGGAGGCATGCATCCTACTTACTTAATTCCAAAGAGTTTTAGGTGCTAGAAGACAAGAGCCAAGACTTGGGGACCCGATTATGCATTGGGGTAACTGCTGGAAATTAACCAGCTAAAACCCCATAGCTTGCAATTGATATCACTGTCTGGCAAGCTTTCCCGCTACTTATCCAGCTAGGACCACCCTACCCATTAGGGCTTGGGCGTGCGGGTTTAACAGGAGCTGAGTGGGATAACTCCCTGCCCCCAGTGACTACCTCTCCCTGCCGATGAGCCAGCTGGCTGTGCTGTCATCAGCAGTGCCTTGGAATACTGCAGACCCATCTGGCTTGGGAACTGGACAAAAGAACGATACAGAGGATGGACTCGATTCTGACATTCCATTACCAAGGATGTCACCTTGGAGCCAATTCAGCTCGGAGGAGATCCAACTCCTCCCCCCACCCCACCCCCAAAGAAGACATAACTAAGCTCTACCTTTATCTGTTCCTTGAAGGCAAAGTATTTTCCTGAAGCATTCAGCTCATACATAAGTTTTTGTTTGTGTTCCTCCCGATCGTACCCATCAAATGAGGCTTTGTCCTCTGGTTTGTGGCTTCCAAACATATCCTGGTATTCATTCATGATGATCCCAGCCACACTCAATATCTGACTGTGGTAGTCTTCAACAGCCTATGACAGACAGAAAACAATTTAGATAGGAGATGCTCCATGGAATAAAAGTCACGTTTCCGAATAGAATATGGATGTAACATTGTGTGTAGATGGCTATCTACCAAAATAAAAGTGCATTCCTATAAGGGACCATGCTAGTCTTGGAATTTGCATTAGGATGTGCATACCATAATATTAAGCATGAAAAATAAGAAAGTGATCATGACAACACAATGGAAATGAAGCCAACTTCCTTTAATATTTCTATGTGGAATTAAATATGGTGAAATTGTAACAACCTCTCTGTCACACCATGGTCAACACTTTGTTCAAAGATACCAACTCACTTATAGAGGCCGATTGAGCTTCAATATCAGCTGAGGTTTGAATTAGGAATTATGGCTCAATGAATGTGAGAGATTTGCCCTCCCCGGCCTATCCTGTGCACAAATTAAACATCAGGTCTGATCTCCAGCTGTTGTTCCTACCCCACATCCCTGACCAGGACCACATTCCTCTACTACATAACCTGTCCACCCAAACACACCTAACACCCAATGCATCTGAAACCCTTATCCATGCATTTGTCACCTCCAGCCTCAATTTCCAATGCCTTTCTTGCCGGTCTCCCCAGCTCCAACATTCATAATTTCCAATAATTCAAAACTCAACTGCCCATATCCTCACACATACTAATCTTCACCCCCTCCCCCCCCCGAAGTGTCAGCCTGGCTCAGTGGTAGCACCCTCAGTCAGTCAGAAGATTATTGGTTCAAGCCCCATGTCGGGACTTGGAATCACATAGTCTAAGATGACACTGCAATGCAGTACAGGGGTGTACAGGAGTTTCTCCTGGTGTCCTGGCCAACAATCCCCTAAATAAAATTGGTCACTCACTCCATGGCCATTTGTGGACCATTGCACAACTTGGCCGCTGTGTTCATCCACAAAACAAACACAGTCACCCCATCTTATTGTGAAGCACTCTGGGACATCCTCCCAATGTGAAAGGTGCTATACCAACTGTAAGCATTTACAAAAGTTTATCAAGAATGTACAGCATGGAAACAGGCCATCTGGCCCAACCAGTCCATGCCGGTGTTATACTCTATACAAGTCTTCACCCATTCCTTGGATTATTTATTGTTATGATGATAAAAAGTAGAACATTTTTGCAGTTTGATGTAGCTGTAAGCTATGTAACTCAAATTTCCCTCTTTTTTGCCAGTTATTTTATTGTAATGTTGCGGTTTGTTTAATATGAGGAAAATTTATATTAAAAAATTATCCCTATATTAACGAATACATTTTCAACTCACAACTTTTTCAATAGATTCAAAGAATCCTAGAATATTAGAAACCTACAGCACAGAAGGAGGCCATTCAGTCCATGCTGGCTCTTTGAGGGAGCTATCCAACTAGTCCTCGTTCTTAACCCATAAACCCTGCAATTTTTTGTCTGAAGAATTAGAGTTCAACAAAACATATGATATTCAGTATTATAAGACAATTAGGATCAGAGACTAGCTTAATTGTAGCATCTTTGGAGGTAGTGTAGTGGTACAGCATGTTACAACACTACTGTTTTGTGTGATATTAGTTACTTCACCAACCTTTTCTGCTCCACCTGTTCGACGTGGGAATGGAGCTCGAGGAGGAATCATCTCTGAGATCCTGAGCAAGTGAGAAATTAATGATTAAAAAAAGGTTGACACGGTGGCCAGGTGATACAAATTAAAACTGAACTGAAGATGGACAAAAAGGGGGCAAGGTGGAGGAACTGAGGCAGGGAGCATCATGGCTGAAAGAAAGCATGGCCCATGCTGGTGGAGCAGATTATTTTCTTGGCAGAGTTTCACAGAATGCGAATCCAACATTTTCAGACTGAATGGGATTTTCTACGAAAGAACTAATGATTTTGCTGTAACCTGTTAGCACCCAAATACATTACTACTGTGCACATCATGATTCATCCTAACATCAGAATACTGCGATGTTTCAAGTGATGAAATAAACAGCATATGCCTCAGGTATCAGCACGTTCCAATTGTCCATTTAATGCCAATAATGCAGTTGAATTTTACTGGAAACACTGCATGTATGATCTTTCACACCAGTTAATTCCCAAATGAAGTAATGTGAAAAAAAATTGTTTTAAACATTATCAAAAATTGATTGGAAAAATACCAAGAGGAACTTACAATACAGTATCAGAGAATGCTTTTTACACTCAGCTTCTGAAATGTACCTTTGAGACACTTCCTCAGGGGGTCGTTTCTGCACCAGCGGTTTGTCCAGAACAAACTCCAGCACAATGAATGACCTGGCTTCCACATATTGCTGAAAAGTTCAAAGTAACAATTAAAAATAAAGTAGCATATACCGTCAATTCACTTTACAGTATATTCTGGGAAGTGCTTTGAGACGTCTCAACGACGTGATAAGGCGTTATATCACATGCAAGGATTATTATTATAAAAACATTCTTTTCAATCATTTAAAAGTTTGTAAAATATATATTTTTTTGAAATCGGGACATAAAACTGCAAGGTTCACTATTGGGAGTTTGTCGAACAAATAAAAAAATCCAGTTAAAAGCTCTATTGATTTTATACTGTATCTTAATACAATGATTATTAATTTGACTGCATGTGAAAAATAAAATTTCTTTAGCAGTTTAGCAGAACATTGTAGAACACAATAATGGTTCCACCAGTTGAAAGTCTGGAGTCTGCAGATTACCCTATAATCACATGTAGTTGTATATGGTACAATATAAGATGCTTTATAATACAGTGTAAAGCAGTACTTCTCCTTCAATATTCTGTGGTACGGGCTCCACATCTACAGTCTCCAAAATAGGGGTAACAACCTTGACATTCGCTGAGTTCTACAGGGAAACAAAAATGTTTTACATTAAATGTTCAATGAAAGACACATTTTACATCAAATAAAATATTCCAGAAAAAAAAGCAAAACTAAATCAACAGATCAGGTAAAATAATTTATTAGAATTATCTTTCTTGAATTATCTTTCATTCTTTGAAAGAACTGCAGATAAAATGCAGATAAACTGCAGATAAAATGCCACATGAGAAAGATCGATTGGATACTTAAATATCCAATATCCAAATATCAATCCCCCAAAACATCCCAATTTAAGCATCAAATCAGTTCCATGTTTGGGAAAACATTGATGTTACAAACAAGGAAAGGAGGAAAATAAAGGTGGGTTACTGCAGTTTAGCAGAATATTGTAGAACACAATAATGGATCCACCAGTTGAAAGTCTGGAGTTCAAGCAGCAGCTGTGTGCCTCTCTGCAAACCAAATCAAGGTGGATTCCTGGTGCTGGATGTACAAACATGTGTTCATGAACTATGACTCCAGGTAGTGCCTTCCAGCAGCTGTTGCCCCAGCCCTCACGAGTTTCCTCATCAGCTGTCAGGTGGGCAGCTGCCTTCAGCGTCGTGGGAGGACCTTTACTGGACTAGCTTATGACATGTCTGGCTGCTTGATGTTCTCGAGATCCAAATCCATGTACCAAGTTTACTCAGCACCACCTGTTTAATCTAGGTCCTAGTAGATTAAGGTCTGGTCTTTAAGTTTCTGAAGGGACCATGATAAGGTGTTTATCTTGTACTGAATTGTAGAACCAGAAGACATGGCCTACGATTGAATGGGGATAAATTCAGAACAAATCTGCAGAAACGTTGCTTCAGTGAGAGCGTAGTAAACGTATGGAACATGCGCCCAAGGGAGACGGTGGAAACAGAAAGTGTTGTTCGTTTCAAAAATATTAGATACAATTTCTGGTGGAAAATATTTCAGGATACAGTATAGAATTTGGGACACCGGCAAGTTAAGCAACTGCCGGGATGGTGGAAGGTGAACTCGATGGATGTTGGTCTTTTTGCGCATAGCAAATTCTTATGTTCTTAAGTTCATGCGAGGGGCCTTGGCAAATAGAAGCCACTCGTCCTCCAGGCTGCTTAGACAAGCCTGTGTAGGCCGTAGCCCTCCCTCACTTCTTGGCCTCACTCTGCTGCATCCCCAGGAGCTCAGAACCATAAAGGAAAACTGTTGGACACCAGTCTAATATGCCACAAGCTTGACCTACATTGGGACCTTGAAGAGAGATGAGAACAAGCAGATTGCTCCCTTAGCCTGATCACAAAGTTGAATGTCCAAGCAAACATTGGTGTCCATCCCAACCTCCTGATATTGATAAGAATCAATAGTTGGGACCGATGTCTCTTGTATCTTCCAATCAATGCCTTCAATGGGCAACTTGCAAGCAGTGCAAAGCCATAACAATATACTTGGGGGCTCTCACCTCTGAATCCAAAGGTTTGTTACGTCAAAACAAAAAAATAAACCCAGATCAATACTTTAGGATGGATCATGAGAGTAGAGCAAGAGGACATAGGTTTAGAATTGTAAAAGACAATTTTAGGACAAACACCAGGAAGTTTTTTTTAAATGCAGAGGGTAATCAATGATTGGAATAGGTAGCCATGGAAGGTGGGAGAGGCCAGGACACTGGGACTCATTTAAAAAGCAGCTGGGGGACGTTAGGATGGATGTTCTTGAGGGATGAGATCAGATGGGCCAAAAGGCCTTCTTCATGCAGACCACGTTTGTGATCTTGTGGTCATACCCTGCTCCGAGTAAGCATCCAACCTTCTGCCTTTGTCAAATAGCTTTGCTTGTCTTTGCAATTACTCTCATCTGCTTCATGTATGAGTGGCTCGACAACAACAACAACAAGATTCCATTTATAGAGCGCCTTTCACGTCGGAAGGACGTCCCAAGGCTCTGTACAGTTGGGTCAGGATCCGAGCAAGGGGGAAATGGTCAGGGTGAGGGGAGGGAAGGAAGGGAGCGAGGAGGGGTTAGAGAGTCGAGAGGGGAGCTGAAGGCATCGTCAAAGAGAAAGATCTTGGGACCGGCCTTGAAGGAGGAAAGGGAGGAAGTGGTGAAGGCACTGGGGATAGAGTTCCAGAGCCCAGGGGCTGAGAGGCTGAAGGCCCGGCCACCGATGGTTGGGCGGTTGGGGCGGGGGATGTGGAGCAGACCGGAGCCAGAGGAACGGAGGGTACGGGCAGGTAGGTAGGGGGATAGTAGGTCGGAGAGGTAGGAGGGAGCGAGGCCGTGAATGGCCTTGTAGGTGAGGGTGAGGATCTTGAATTCGATCCTCTGGGGGATGGGGAGCCAGTGGAGGCGAGCGAGGGTGGGAGTGATGTGGGCGCGGTGTCTGGTGCGGGACAGTACACGAGCTGCAGAGTTCTGAATGACCTGCAGCTTGTGGAGGGAGGTGGCGGGAAGGCCGGCGAGGAGAGAGTTCCCATAGTCCAGCCTTGAGGTGATAAAGGCGTGGACCAGGGTTTCAGCAGCGTGAGGGGTGAGGTAGTGCCGTAGTCTCTCGATGTTTCGGAGGTGATGGAAGGCGGTGCCAGTTGTGGTGCAGATATGAGGGAGAAAGGACAGCTCAGGGTCGAACAGAACGCCGAGGTTCCTGACTGGCTTTGAGAGGTGGAGAGTGCAGCCTTGGATGCTGATGCTGTCAGCGCCTGAGGTGCGGAGGCGCTGACGTGAGCCAATCAGGAGGGCCTCAGTTTTACGCACGTTGAGCTGAAGAAAGTTGTCTCTCGTCCAGGACTCGATGTCTGACAGGCAGCTGTCAGGACATCGGTGGTCGTGGAGTTGAGGGTAGAGGAGGAAAGGTAGAGTTGGGTGTCATCCGCATACATGTGGAAGTTAACTCCATGTCTGCGGATAATGTCGCCAAGGGGGAGCATATAGAGGGTGAAGAGGAGGGGACCGAGGACAGAGCCCTGAGGGACACCGCACGAGACAGTGCGGGGGCCGGAGGAAAAACCATTCGTGGAAACAAATTGAAGACGGTGGGAGAGGTACGACCTAAACCACTCAAGGACAGGGCCTTGAAGGTTGAGATGGGAGGACAAGCGGTGGAGGAGGATAGCGTGGTCGACCGTATCGAATGCTGCCGATAGGTCGAGGAGGACAAGGAGGCAGAGGGAGCCCTGGTCACAGATGGTCAGGATGTCATTGGTGACCTTGACCAGGGCAGTTTCTGTGCTATGGGCACTGTTTCACACTGCAGGCCGCCGAAACCCTCATACGAGCCATTACATCGAGGATCGACTATGCAAACTCACTCCTTGTCGGCCCCCCCAAATCCTCCCTCCACAGGCTGCAGATCATCCGGTACTCTGCAGCCCATATCCTCTCCCGCACTCGGCTCCGCGACCCCCATCCTTGCCCAACTCCACTGGCTTCCCATCACACAGAGGATACAGTTCAAGATCCTGGTTCTCACCTTCAAAGCCCTCCATGGTCTTGATCCCCCACCTACCTCTGCAACCTCTTAATTCCCTACCATCCTGTTCACTTCCTCCGCTTAGCGGGCTCCAGCCTGCTTCACGTCCCCCACCTCGTTCGCCTCACTATCGGCGGGCGAGCCCTCCGCCACTCTGCACCCACTCTCTGGAACTCCATCCCGCAGTCCCTCTCGCCCCCTCCCTCGCCATCTTCAAGACCAACCTCAAAACCCTCCTCTTCGACCGTGCTTTCGATCTCCCTGCTTCCCCCCCTACCTCCCCCCTCCCCCACCCCGACCCTCAGCTCGGGTCCGTAACTCTGTCGGTTCAGCGCCTTGGGACCACCTCCTGACATGAAAGGCGCTTTACAAATTTTGTTGTTGTTGTTGCCAGCTGAAGTTTGCTTATAACCTCAGCTGCAGAAGCAAGAAAGTCATTGACTACATTTCTCATAATCAGCTGTCAGCCCTCACACAGACTCGGTCTCAGGCTTCATAGTCAGCAATATCAGATGTGGTGGAGTATATTGGCAAATCACTCCAACTTGACAGTCACCGAGTGTCACAGGAAAGAAATTGCACCGAGGAAATAAGGAAGGAATAAAAATAAGCTGTTCTTCTATTACATCAATACAAGTAAACAGCAGGATGTAAGCATGTACTGAACAAAACTCCAAGTGCTAGAAATTGCAAAATAGAACTGACAGAGTATTCTGGAATAGCTACAAATACACACAGTACAATTTACATTTACACAGCGCCTTTTACATCAAGAGGACGTTTCATGTACATATGTTTTCAATACGAGAATGACAAAAAAAACAGCAGCAGATGGGACTAAAGTACAAGGCCTGAAAATTCCAGGAAAAAAGGCAGAAGATTCTTACTTTTTTCAAGTCCTTTTCCTTTTGTCCCTTTTCATCCTTTGTCTTACCGGGGGTTCCTTTAGTATGTGGAGGGTGAGAAACTGGTGCTATCTTGGCCACAGGTGCCAGGGGTTCCCGGACTGTATTCAACCTTAGTTTCGTCTAAATCACATGCACAAAATTAATGTCATGGTCTCATTCACACGTGCAAAATCTCAATGCAACACCTGGACTAAGACCTCCTTTTCTTATATTTGGATCATTTCAAAAAGCAACAGTAAATTTCTGCTCATGGATTAATATTTTAGTAACATTGTAATAGTTTCAGGCCAGAAACAACATTAGTCCATCTAGCCTAATCATTCAATATCTCAAACAATGCCTCTCACACATTATATAATCTGTCTCTGACCTTTTAGGTTCCTTAACAATCCCTCGGCCTCTTGAACTCATGATGGGATATTCGCTCATAAGATATACAGTGAATTCACTTTACAGTACATTCTGCGAAGCGCTTTGAGTCTCGAAGACGTGATAAGGCGCTATATCAAATGTAAGGATTATTATTATTTATTATAGGAACTATAAATCCGTATCTCACTTATGCTACTTTTTCCAGAAAATGTTTTGCTAAGTACAGTATGTTATATCATCGTTACCTTTTCAAATATTTCTGCCTCGTAGAAAGGCACAATTGGGTATGCTCCTCGTATCCGATTCGCGCCTGGATACAACAAAGGAGCCATATTTACATACGCTACTCCATGGTAGGAGATAGGCCCATCATCCTCTGCCTGCAGACAGTGAGAGGGCCATAAGTGCACATTTCAAATAACAAGCGGGGTAACTTCAGAAATGACGGACTCATTCGAAGCAGTGTAGTGCAGGATGTGTCAAGTAAGAAAAACTAAAGAGTATACTATGAAGAAGAGTAAAAGGAAAACTGGAAGAATAAGTTGAGCTTTTTCAACTAGGCTGATACTCCAATGCAGTGCTGGGGTGTGCTGCATTGTCAGAGGTTCTGTACTTTGGATGAGATGTTAAACAGGTAGACGTTAAAGATCCAATGGCGCTATTTCGAAAAGAGAAGGGAGTTTCTCCCTGTGTCCTGGTCAACAATCTATCGGATAAAATTGGTCACTCGCTCCATGGCTGATTGTGGGCATTGTTGAGCGCAAATTGGCTGCCGCGTTCACCTACAAAGTTCCACAGTCTCTACTCTTTATCCTGTGAGGCATTTCGAGATGTACTTCCGACATGAAAGACAAGGATTTTTTTTTAATTTTCGAGAAACAAATTATCTAAAATCTACACATTTTCGTAGGCTGCACAACACCAACCAAATCCACTTGTCAATTGATCACTGGGGGTTTATGGCTTGAGATTTACAGCATGGGGTTGTTGTGGGTAGATTGGACATAGTCAATCAAGAGCTGAGGGATGTCTTCTTGCACTCTCTCAAGAGATAATATTGAAATAATAATAATAATCCTTGCATTTGATATAGCACCTTGTCACGTCTTCCAACACATCTCAAAGCGCTTCACAGAATATACTGTAAAGTGAATTGACTGTATATTTTGTGGGCAAAACTCAGCAGCCAATTGCGCACAGCGGTGTCCCACCAAAAACAGCCGTGAATTGAGTGACCAAATTATTATCATTATTATTTTTTGAAGGGATTATTACCCCCAGAAAAGCAATCCGCCAATCAACTAACATCAGGGTTCCTACTTACTGCTACCACACGAGGCGTGTGGAGTAAGGAAACATGTCCAATGTTTCGCCCAGATAGAATAGATAAGGGATGAAAGAAAAACTGTGAATGCAAAAAAAATCTAGCCATTAAAGGGAAATGTTTTGAGAGTGACCCATCATCAGAACTAAAACAGGTTACAAGGGCCCTTCATAGAGCAGAGGGCCAACCAAGAACACAAAGAAGCTAACATTTCTTGACCTTATCCATTTTACTGGATTTTGCTCCTCCCTTTGCCGCAGTGCTTATTGGTACACGTTTTATTTCTACAGGCCAGTAGCGGGATTCAGCCATTTGCTTCTGCATGCTAGAAAAAACACATTGGTTACACAAACTAAAGAAATCAAACATGTCGCTCATTGACATTCTTTCAATTGCAGATTTCCTTTACTGTAAAGATCCAACTCTAAAATTCCTTTTGCCAAATAATAGGTAGGTATCATCTTGGACTTGGTTCAGTTGGTAGCCTTTCAAGACAAAAAGCTGTGGGATCAAATCTTGCATTGGGTACAGAGACCTCGAGCGCAGTACTGGCAGCAGCGATGCATTATTGGAAGTGCTGCCCAACAGATGAGACGTTAAACCGAGGCCTTGTCTACTTGTTCAGGTAGAAATTCAAGATCCCATAGAGTTCAGTGCCTTGGGACGTCCTCCCAACGTGAAAGGCGCTATACAAATTTTGTTGTTATTGCACTCAAAAAGAGATGGAAGTGTCCTGATCAACAACCCTCTAGCTAAACTGGTCATTCACTTCATGGCTGTTTGTGGGATATCACTGTGCGCAACTTGGCTGCCATGTTTGTGTACTTATACACAGTCACTCCATTTTGTAGAACACCAGGATTATTAGTAGTATTTTTATTATTTTTATTAGCATTATTATTATAGTCAGAATCTCCTAAGTGAAATTATCTTGATTGCGAGGCTGTGAGTTCGACCACAGATGAAAGGATCTGAGTCATAGGTTTGGTGGCCATCAATCATTTAAAACTAAAGTCTGGATGAAAACTGAAACCAATGCCATTTTATTCAGGAGTCTGTCTAGTGTCAGTCCTCGAAGTTCATTATTTTCTAAACAAGCAAACAAATAAATACATAAATAACAGGAATTTGGCAACTCAATCCACGACTGCTTGTGGGACACTGCTGTGCGCAATTGGTTGCCGGGTTTCACCCACAAAAATACAGTCAATCCACTTTACAGTATATTCTGCAAAGCGCTTTGAGACATCTCGATGACATGATAAGGCGCTATATCAAATGCAAGTATTATTATTATTATTATCATCATTTTTATTAAGAGATCCCAGTGGAGCAGAGTTCCTGTGGATCATGTGACACACAACCCAAAAATGTTAGATTTACAAATCCTTTCCGAAATTTATAGTGAAGACTGCCTTTTAATATATTATGAGCTATAGTATAGAGCAGCCTACTTAGGCACTTACCGAACCAAAGCATCTTGCTCCATAAAACAGCGCTTCTCTAGGTCCCATGCCACACGTTTCTTCTCATTCTCTGCCTCTGTTCGAAATGCCCAGTGCTGGATAGAAATCAAGAGTCTATAATCTCCAATTTACCTCATGCTGCATGCAAGGAACACATACAGTACTTTGAAGAGAAACTTCAGTCAACAGTGGCTGAATATTCATGTTAAGTGAGCATGCTTGATTTATGGCCACATTGGAACCACTTAGAAGTGCACTAAAACAGGCACTGTTCTTGTTAGAATCACAGCAATTTTACATGTATAATTCAGTATATTTATGCAACACTATTATCTAGTACATTGACAAATCTTAAATATACTCCACCTGTTTCTGGTTGAGTTCCCCATCCTCATTCTCATAAGGACAAGGCTGAATGAAAGAATCTGGGATGTACTGAGCTCCCGCCGCAGAGAGGTTGATAATTGGCCATTTCTTCAGTCTGGGAGTGGATTCTTTTTCACCAGGAACCTTCAGAATCCCATGGGAAAACACCACACGGATTTCTTTCTGAAACGCAATAAAATGCCCACATAAAAATTGAGTAACGAGGCACGAAGAAGAGATTACAAGCCTGTTTCTAATTGCAGGCTGTAGGTGATGATTATATTCAATGCGACCACTGCCCTCATCAAGCTCTGCAAACCCATCACATCCCTGTCATTGCCAAGATCCATTGGGTCTCTATTCTCCAGTGGATTGACGTTAAGATGCTTGTCTCAACTTTTAAATGTTTCCACGTGTTTTACTTCTATAATATCCTGTGGTTCTACTCCCCTGCCCAACCCCCAACATCCCCTCTGTTCCAAATCAAGGGTGGGTGAACTTTCAGACATCTTGCTCCAACTATCTGGAACTCTCTCTCCAAAACCCTCTGGTTTGTACCCTTTCAAAACCCTTTTAAAACTGATCTGTGTCACTTCCTTCCAAAAAAAATAACTTGGGTCACTCAATCCATGACTTTTCGCGGGACACTGCTGTATGCAATTGGCTGCTGCGTGTTGCCCACAAAATATACAGTCAATTCACTTATAAGAACGTAACAATTTGCTAGGCAAAAGAAGACCAAGTTCCATCCAGTTTGCCTTCTACCATCCTGGCCGCCGCTTGATGACAACAACAACAACAACAACTTGGGATTTATATAGCGCCCTCTACGCCGGACGGTGTCTCAGGTGTCTTGGCGTCTCACGTGACATGTCGTGTCCCAAACTATACATTGTATCCCGTATATTTGAGACATCTCGATGACACGATAAGGTGCTATATCAAGTGCAAGGATTATTTTTATTACTATTATTATAAAGCCCCTATTTCTGTGAAGTGCTATGAGACGTTTGTCTACTGGAAAGGTGTTGTATAGGTACAAATCGTTATTTCTTGTAACAATGGTTGGGAGATTTTCAATACAAAGTGCACAAGTTCAGTTCAACGACCTTCCTATTCTTGCAATTCTATCCTATTTAAAATGAACTCCACTTTAGTTGACTTTCCCTTGGTGGCATCATCCGCAGATTTGGGGTCAACTTCCACATGTACGCGGATGACACCCAACTCTATCTCTCTGCCTCAACCCTCGATTCCAGGACAACTGACATTCTGACAGACTGTCTGTCAGACATCAAGTCCTGACATCAAGAACCAACTTTCTACAGCTGAATGTCAGCAAGACTGAGGCCCTCCTGAGGCCTCTGCTCCTCAGACTCTGGGAGCATCAGCACCCACAAATGCAAATTCCACCTCAGCAAACCAGTCAGAAACCTGGGCGTTTTGTTTGACCCTCAACTGTCCTTTCTCCTCCATATCTGTGCCATGACCTGCTCTGCCTTTTCCCACCTCCGCAACATTACCCGACTCCACCTCTGCCTCACACCGCAGGCTGCCAAACCCCTCATACATGCATTTGTCACCTCAAGGCTCAATTATGGAAACTCCCTCCTTGTCGGCCTCTTCAACTCTTCCCTCCACAAGCTGCAGATCATCCAGAAGTCTGCAGCTCATGTCCTCTCCCGCACCAGGCGCCGTGACCCCATCACTCCCACCCTCGCCCGGCTCCACTGGCTCCCCATCCCTCAGAGGATAGAATTCAAAATCCTCGCCCTGACTTTCAAGGCCCTCCATGGCCTTGCCCTCTCCTACATCTCTGACTTGCTGACCGCCTATCAACCTGTCCGCTCCCTCCATTCAGCAGGCTCCGGCCTACTCCATGTCTCCCACCCGACCCACTCTACCATCGACGGCCGGACTTTTCAGTCTTTCTGCACCCCCACCCTCCATCCCACAATCCCTTCGCCTTGCTCCCTCCCTTGCCTCATTCAAGGCATGACTTAAGACCCTGCTTCTTGACCGTGCCTTCAGCTGCCCTCCTAACTCTCTGCCCTCCCTCATCCCAACCCTGCCCTCCCATGCTCTGGTCCTGATCCCCGACTGTTCAGGACCTTGGGAAGTCCTGAAGGCGCTTTACAAATGTAATTTTGTTGTTGTTGTTGGTTCAAGAGGTGTCAAACAAGTCTATTTTAAACGACAACTCTCTTGAGAAGAAAAAACTAACATCTCAGGTACATTTGTGATATACTTCTTTTCAAAGAAGATCTTACCTCCAACGCAGCTGGCACATGTAGAATGACAAAATAACTGAAGTGTGTGCCAGTGGTGGTCCAGGCTTCTGGTACTGAGTAGATAGACTCCACGGTGGTCCTTAGCAAATTACTCCCTTTAACCTGAGACTCAGTAAGTAGGGGCTCTGGCACAGACACGAGAACCTCCAGAATAGGCTGCGCACAAAAAACACTATTGTTAATCATACTCTTAAATGTAAACTAGTAATGTTGTAGCCTAGCAGGTTCCAGATGGCTTTCCACGAAAGGTGATGTTGGTTTTGAAACCCAGGAATACAATAATAATCCGTGCATTTGATACTGCGCCTCATCACATCTTCGAGGCATCTCAAAGTGCTTCATAGAATATATTGTAAAGTGAACTGACTATATTTTGTGGGCGAAATGTGGCAGCCAGTAGTGTACAGCAGTGTCCCACAAACAGTCATGGATTGAGTAACCAAATTATTATTTATTTATTTAGAAGGGATTAATACTCCCGGAAAAGCGATCTGTCAATCGACTAACAACTGGGTTCCTACTTACCTAGGTAAACAGAGGCGTGTGTAGTAAGGAAATTTGCCTAACCTTTCACCCCACCCGGGAATCAAACCTAGGTCCTTTCGCTTGCGAGGCGAGTGCCCTAACCAATACACTATAGGACTCCACAACAGGAACGCACAGGAATACACATTACTTATGAATTGTCCTTATTTTCTTCTTGATAGTAACCCAATGATTCTTTTCCAGCTCTTTGGCTTTCATATGTCAATCTCAAAACCTAGTCCCATAACAAGTTCTGTTACCCAGTTGAAGGAAGTTGAGTGAAGGAAAGAATTGAACTGAAGAATACTGGAAATCCTAAAATGATCAAAGGTCCACCTTTCCTAGCAGCTCCGTGCCATTGCTGAAATTTTCAGCACAGAAGAAAGCCATTTGGCCCATCATGAGGAGTGGTGCCCTTTCACGAAATCACGGGCATTGCAATTTGCTTTCATATACTTTATCTGGTCACAAGAAGAATCATCAAACAGCACCAAAATATCCCACCTGATGAGCTGATAAACAGCTTAAAAAGTATCATTGCCTATCTCCTCACTATTTTCATACTTATCATATTGTGGAGTACTGTAGCTCAGTGGTTAGAGCACTCACCTCGCAAGCAAGAAACCTGGGTTTGATTCATAGGCAGGACGAAATGTTGGGTAAGTTTCCTTACTCCACACGCCTCTGTTTATCTAACAGCAAATAGGAACCCGATTGTTAGTTGATTGGCGGACGCTCTTCCAAGAATAATAATCCCTTCAAAAAGAAACCTAATAATTTGGTCACTCAATCCACAACTGTTTTGTGGGACACTGCTGAAATTGGCAACCGCGTTTCGCCCACAAACATACGGTCAATTCACTTTACAGTTATCCTGCAAAGCGCTTTGAGACATCTAGAAGACATGAAAAGTGCTATATCAATGCAAGGATTAGTATTATTATCTATAATGGCAAGGGTAAGGTCACTAAAGAGTGCAGTCCCGACTTCAGAATTGAAACTGATAGATAGAATGGAAGAATTTGCTGGCGAAAGACGACCAAGGTCCATCTAGTTCGTCTTCCACCATCCTGGCAGTCACTTGACATGTCGTGTCCCAAACTATATTAGTGGGTGAACAATCCAACGCTTGGTGAATTCTGCTTCACAATGAAAGGAAGAGCCGACATCAAAGGATTAAAATAGGGGGTCGCTATGAGTGAACTCTTGGCGCCACAAGCCAGTTACCATGCGGTAACTTTTCTGACACCTCTTGTATCAATCCCAAAAAGCCAGAAGGATTGCGAGGCCCTGCTTTCGTGGTCTGTATTCGTGCATGGTAAATGGACAAATGTTACGGTAAATATTCTTAGTTACCTTGGGTGCGTCTGGTGCAATATGGTCCAGAGGGGAACCAACTACTGGGTGCACTTGAATGGTCTTCCTAAATGTGGATTCTCCTAAAAGGAATAAGTCTTAATGTCAGTGCCTGGGTGCCGTACATCGGGTAAAGTCACTATATAGTTAATGGTGTCACAAACAACCAAAAAATGTATTTATATCGCGCCTTTCATGTTGGGATGATGTCCCAAGGCGCTGGGAAACATCTCCTGCAGGAAGATGCTCACCTTGCAAGAGAGGGATTAGATCCACAATGGCCTGACCAAGAACAATTGTCTTTTCTTCTCTTTTCTTCTTTTCTTTGGGTAAAATCTCAATAACAGTCACTGATGTTTCATATGAAAGAAAAAATATAGAAACACAGAAATCTATAGCACAGAAGGAGGTCATTCAGCCCATCAAGTCTGCACAAAGCAAAGAGATCAATTCAATCCCACCATCCCCATTATGCCCATACACATTCAACACCCTCTCACTCTACTTCCCTCTGAAAGCTGCAAAGAACTCGGCCTTCACCACCCTCCTTGGCAGGATTTTCCACATTCCAACTACAGTTCCTTCTGAGTAAAACAAAATCCTTCCAAGTTCTCATTTTGCTCTTATTGTGGTTTTCTTATAAATATGCCCTCTATTCACTGACTGCCTTTCTTCAATCTCTCCTCAAAACTGTATGCTAATCCCCCCCCACCCCAACCCCCAGTCAGGTCCAAATCCCTGACTGTCAAGCGCCTTAGGACATCCTCCCGACGTGAAAGGAGCTTTACAAATGTAAGCTATACAATTCATAAGTAATGTGTATTTTGTACTGTATTGTAGCATGTCATCCAAGGAATCATTCTCATAAATCTCCTCTACAACAACAGCAACAGGATTACATTTGTATAGCGCCTTTCATGTCAGGAGGATGTCCCAAGGCGCTGGACAGTGTAAAGTATTTCAGACCCGAGCTGGGGTCAGGGGGAAAGAAGGGAGGGGAGGAGAAGGGAGGTAACCAATGGCATGGTTGAAGAGGAGGGTTTTGAGGCGGAACTTGAAGGAGGCTAAGGAGGGGGTGAGGCGGAGTGATTGGGGGATGGAATTCCAGAGGTTGGGGGCAGAGTGGCAGAAGGCTCTCTCGCTTATGGTGGGGTGGGTAGGCCGGGCCATGGAGCAGGCCGGAGCCGGCTGAGTGGAGGGAGCAGGAGAGTTCGTAGGGGGTTAGAAGATCGCAGAGGTAGGGTGGGGCGAGGCCATGGAGGGCTTTGTAGGTGATGACCAGGATCTTGAACTGGATCCTCTGAAGGATAGCGAGCCAATGGAGTCGGGCGAGAATGGGGGAAATGGGGAAATGGAGTTTAATGCGGGAGAGGACACGGGCTGCAGAGTTCTGGATTATCTGCAGCCTGTGGAGGGAGTAGCGTGCTGGAGGTTGATGCTGCCAGAGCCTATCACCCTATCAAAGGCCTTTACGTCTTTTCTGAAGTGAGACGCCCAAAACTGGATGCAGTATTCCAGTTGTGGCCTAGCCAATGATTACTCCCAACGCATTAAACATTCTTGAAAGATGCTTCTCCAGATCACATCAGGCTTCTGGTTAACAGGGTTCTACAGCAGGAAGAAAGGACTGTATTGAAGAGCACTATATATAGGATTCCCCTTCAAGAAGATTGTAACATGTTGGGTCAGATGCGAATTCCAAGCATTATGTGGCATCTGACCCAACAACCTCAGCAGAGATCCATCTGTATGGAGGATGGGAGAGCTGCGGCAATGGGGAATAGATTAAAGAATTAAAGGCCTTGTCAACCCAATCCGTTGGGAGGAGATTAACTCTGCACTGTGGCGCCTTGCTAAGACAGGGACAGCATTAATGCTGAGTTCCTAAAAGCTGCCCATTGGGGGGAGGTGGGGCAGGCTAGAATAGTGGGGATATTACATATACTGCCCTTCCAGCACTGGTCAACAGGACTCTCTCTGAGGCACAAACTCCATTAGTATTCCAGAGTGATTTCTTTCCACAAGAAGGGTAACCCAAGTGAGATTGAAAACTACACTGATTTCAAAAGAGTTTAGTGCTCTTAAATTGGTGCTTCAGGTAGTCACTGCACGTGTGTCACATACTTTGGAGGCTCGCGTTGTGCTCAGGAAGAAGCAGGCTGGCTGGAATGTGAGAATTCGTGAGGAATGTGTGGGACAGGTTATGGCTCTGTATGAGATCGTGGAACGTTTTACGGCTAAAGGGAAACCCACAGACTTTGGTTCATCGACTTTCGCAAGGCTTTCAATCCAGTGCCTCATGAGGCCTTCATGATGAAACTGGAAGCCATGGGAGAAAATGACCGAATATCGTGAAACTATGGTTAAGAGATATCTAACCACCCTAAATACCCGTAGCAGTATTTTTAGGGAGCACTTTATCCAAGGAAACGTAACCCAGTTTGAGCCTGAATTGTGATAGTATTTCTGTGGAAAATTAAGGTAGAAACTCACAAATCACTGGTTTATGCACTAAATCCTCCAAACCAGCATTCCCCTCGAATGTGCAGTCAAAGCTGGTCGTGAAGTTGTATTCCACTTCAGTATCTAATGTCATCGGTACTTTTCCAGAATCTCCAAGCTGAAGGTTGTTGTACTCCGCATGGATATAAGTTATTGGATTATCTCCTTTGTTTCCTTTCTGCAAAGAGAACAGAATAGAGAACCAGAGACACAAAAAAAACTATTCAGTCTATCCACCATTAGGTCATGTGCTCAGATAGTTGCAAACTTGCCTTGTATTCCAAAGTTGTCAACAATAACAACAAATTACAATTACACAGCACCTTTCATGTCAGGAGGACATCCTGAGGTACTGGACAGTCAGGGATTTGGACCAGAGCAGAAGATTGGGATAATGAGGGGTGTCGGGCAGGGAGCGTAAGGATAGGACGGTGACCGAAGGCTCAGTCAAAGAGGAGGGTCTTGAGACATCCTTGAAGGAGGCAAGGGAGGGGGCGAGTTGAAGGGATTGTGGGATGGAGTTCCAAAGTATTGTCAGGCTGAACCTAGTATTACATATAGTATTGGTCACTGCGACGTGAGGGTTTTACCCAGATGCTAGCATCAGTGCAGAGAAGAGCAATGGGGATAATCCCCCGTGTTAGAGAAATGAGCTCGGAACAACAACTAGACATTTGAGTGTACAACAACAAAAAGATTCCATTGATAGAGCGCCTTTCATGTCGGGAGGATACAATTTCTGGTGGAAAATATTTCAGGATACAGTATAGAATTTGGGACACCGCCAAGTTAAGCAACTGCCGGGATGGTGGAAGGTGAACTCGATGGATGTTGGTCTTTTTGCGCATAGCAAATTCTTATGTTCTTAAGTTCATGCGAGGGGCCTTGGCAAATAGAAGCCACTCGTCCTCCAGGCTGCTTAGACAAGCCTGTGTAGGCCGTAGCCCTCCCTCACTTCTTGGCCTCACTCTGCTGCATCCCCAGGAGCTCAGAACCATAAAGGAAAACTGTTGGACACCAGTCTAATATGCCACAAGCTTGACCTACATTGGGACCTTGAAGAGAGATGAGAACAAGCAGATTGCTCCCTTAGCCTGATCACAAAGTTGAATGTCCAAGCAAACATTGGTGTCCATCCCAACCTCCTGATATTGATAAGAATCAATAGTTGGGACCGATGTCTCTTGTATCTTCCAATCAATGCCTTCAATGGGCAACTTGCAAGCAGTGCAAAGTCATAACAATATACTTGGGGGCTCTCACCTCTGAATCCGAAGGTTTGTTACGTCAAAACAAAAAATTAAACCCAGATCAATACTTTAGGATGGATCATGAGAGTAGAGCAAGAGGACATAGGTTTAGAATTGTAAAAGACAATTTTAGGACAAACACCAGGAAGTTTTTTTTAAACGCAGAGAGTAATCAATGATTGGAATAGGTAGCCATGGAAGGTGGGAGAGGCCAGGACACTGGGACTCATTTAAAAAGCAGCTGGGGGACGTTAGGATGGATGTTCTTGAGGGATGAGATCAGATGGGCCAAAAGGCCTTCTTCATGCAGACCACGTTTGTGATCTTGTGGTCATACCCTGCTCCGAGTAAGCATCCAACCTTCTGCCTTTGTCAAATAGCTTTGCTTGTCTTTGCAGTTACTCTCATCTGCTTCATGTATGAGTGGCTCGACAACAACAACAAGATTCCATTTATAGAGCGCCTTTCACGTCGGGAGGACGTCCCAAGGCGCTGTACAGTTGGGTCAGGACCCGAGCAGGGGGGAAATGGTGAGGGGAGGGAAGGGAGGGAGCGAGGAGGGGTTAGAGAGTCGAGAGGGGAGCTGAAGGCATGGTCAAAGAGAAAGGTCTTGAGACCGGCCTTGAAGGGGGAAAGGTGAGGAGGCAAGGCGAAGGCACTGTGGGATAGAGTTCCAGAGCCTGGGGGCCGAGAGGCTGAAGGCCCGGCCACCGATGTAGGGCGGTTGGGGCGGGGGATGTGGAGCAGACCAGAGCCAGAGGAACGGAGGGTACGGGCAGGTAGGTAGGGGGATAGTAGGTCGGAGAGGTAGGAGGGAGCGAGGCCGTGAATGGCCTTGTAGGTGAGGGTGAGGATCTTGAATTCGATCCTCTGGGGGATGGGGAGCCAGTGGAGGCGAGCGAGGGTGGGAGTGATGTGGTCGCGAAGCCTGGTGCGGGACAGTACACGAGCTGCAGAGTTCTGAATGACCTGCAGCTTGTGGAGGGAGGGCCGGGAAGGCCGGCGAGGAGAGAGTTCCCATAGTCCAGCCTTGAGGTGATAAAGGCGTGGACCAGGGTTTCAGCAGCGTGAGGGGTGAGGTAGTGCCGTAGTCTGGCGATGTTCCGGAGGTGATGGAAGGCGGTGCCAGTTGTGGCGCAGATATGAGGGAGAAAGGACAGCTCAGGGTCGAACAGAACACCAAGGTTCCTGACTGGCTTTGAGAGGTGGAGAGTGCAGCCTTGGATGCTGATGCTGTCAGCGCCTGAGGTGCGGAGGCGCTGACGTGAGCCAATCAGGAGGGCCTCAGTTTTACGCACGTTGAGCTGAAGAAAGTTGTCTCTCGTCCAGGACTCGATGTCGGACAGGCAGCTGTCAGGACATCGGTGGTCGTGGAGTTGAGGGTAGAGGAGGAAAGGTAGAGTTGGGTGTCATCCGCATACATGTGGAAGTTAACCCCATGTCTGCGGATGATGTCGCCACAGGGGGAGCATATAGAGGGTGAAGAGGAGGGGACCGAGGACAGAGCCCTGAGGGACACCGCACGAGACAGTGCGGGGGCCGGAGGAAAAACCATTCGTGGAAACAAATTGAAGATGGTGGGAGAGGTACGACCTAAACCACTCAAGGACAGGGCCTTGAAGGTTGAGGTGGGAGGACAAGCGGTGGAGGAGGATAGCGTGGTCGACCGTATCGAATGCTGCCGATAGGTCGAGGAGGACGAGGAGGCAGAGGGAGCCCTGGTCGCAGATGGTCAGGATGTCATTGGTGACCTTGACCAGGGCAGTTTCTGTGCTATGGGCAGCACGGAAACCCGACTGAAGGGGTTCGAATAATGAATGGGTGGAGAGGAAAGAGCGCAGCTGGGAGGCGACAACTCTTCAAGGACCTTGGACAGGAAGGGGAGGTTGGAGGTGGGCCGGTAGCTTGATAGTTGCGACACATCAAGGGAGGGTTTTTTCAAGGTGGGAGTGATGGTGGCAGTTTTTAAGGGAATGGGAACAGAGCCAGAGGAGAGGGACAGGTTGACGATGTCTGTGATATGTGGGGCAAGGAGGTGGAGCTGGGAGATGAGGAGTGGAGTGGGGATGGGGTCAAGGGAGCAGGTGGTGGGTTTCAGATAAAGAGTGTAACATTTGGGGATCAAACCTGGACTGATTTAGTAATACAGTCCAGCATCTTATTGTTAATCTCAAATTAGTTACCAGGTTTTTGCCAGAAATTGCACAGTCACTAGACTACACTTTACAGTATATCATGTGAAGCCTTTGAGACATCCTCCCGATGTAAAGGAGTTGCACAAAATGTAACAATTATTATTATTTGTTTATTGCTGCCTCCCACTGTTTTGACACGGAGTGATGTGTCGACTAATACCCTTAGATCTCTTTCAGCTTCCCATTTCACAAATTATATTGAATACATGAGTACTTGAGTTTCCGATGTCTTACTTCCTCTATGTAGGAGCTTGCATTTTTCCGTTTTAAACTACATTTGCCAATAGGGATTGTTGGCCAGGATACCCATAGAAACTCCTTTGTCTTTTTGAATATTGCAATGGAATCTTTAACACCCACCTCAACAGGCACAGACAGGACTTCAATTTCACATTTAATCTAAAGGAAGGAACCTCCTCCAGCACTTGATTGGAGTGTCTATATTATGAGTTTCAAGTCCAATGTGGAGCTTGAACCCACAATGCTCTGACTCAGAATCAACCACATTTCACCTTGTCCATGTCCACAAGAAATTGGGTTTTGTCTATTTTGCTCACAAGGATTTGGTATCAGAGATTAGAATGGAGAGGGCTTGAGGGAGGAACAGAGGAGGTATTAGTGGTGGAGATGAGGAGCTTCAGCCTTGGTGAAAAAGAAAGAGGAGATTTTAGCTTCAGTGAGGAAGAGGCAGTAGTTTCAGAGGTAGTCAAACTAAATTGGTGATTGACTGCAGGTCCGGCTTTGTGCCAACTGCATAGTAATTGAAGGAACGGAGGTAGCTGTTGTACCAGGGAGATGGATTGGGTGGGAGTTGGTTTAAGACTTCAGGAGAAAAAGATGGACCAATACACTAGAACATTGGTTAAAAAAATAATAATTGATACATACCAGGAAACTGCCTTTTAGCACAGTGATATGCACAGGCACTGGGGGGCGAATCTTGATCTCTGGCTCAACACTCTCCATGGATTTACCGATTGATAGGAACTTATCAGAGTATTTACAGTGATGAAGAAACCTATTTGAAAAAAGCATTCAACGTGAACTACAAACATTAGTATTCAAGGATATAAAATTTTCACACAGCATAACAGTATAATATTTTTGTTGGTCAGCCAAGCGCTGTGTTCAAGAAAATCCAAACCACTCACGAGTTCTACAGATGTATGCCACCTCCACATGGAAATTTCTGGAAAAACCTATATACTTACGTATGTCTGAAATGGGATGTGCACTCTCTCCCTGGAGGGATGCATCCTGCTTACCTAATTCCAGAAAGTGTTGGGCCCAGGTTGGCAAGAGCTAAGTCTTGGGGACCCTAGAGTGTGCCCTGAAGGACCATTGGGAGTCTAACCAGTTAAAAAACACAAGTCTTGGTTTGGCAAGTGATTTTCTGCTTCCTTCCTTCTCCTTTGTCCAGCTACCAGGTAGGGCTCTGGCTTGCAGAGTTAACAGGAGCCAAATGAATGCAAAGGATGTCTTGTATATGGACTTCCAGAAGGTGCCATAAAAAAATCAGAGCATGTGGAGTCAAGGGAGAGGCAGCAGAATGGATTGAGAGATGGTTGGAAGATAGAAAACAAAGAGTAGGAGCAAAGCGCAGCTTCTCACACTGTCAAGAAGTAGGAAGTGGTATTCTGCGGGGATGCATCATCGGCGGGTGTGCATTCTAACTAATGCCCTGAAACTCTGGAACTCCCTACCTCAATCCTTCTGCCTTGCCCCCTCTTTGCCCATCTTCAGGTCGCACTGAAGACCTGATGTGGAGGTTAAATCCACAACCTTCTGACTCAGATACAAGAGTTCTACCAACTGAGCTTAGGCTGATGCACAATGAAAATAATTGTGAAAAAAACAGGAAGATATAAACGGGCTTGCAGAGTGGGTGGATTGGTAGCAGATGAAGTTTAATTAGGGAAATATGAAGTGATTCACTTAAGTCAGGAGAATAAAGAAGCTGACCATACCCATAGGTGTTGATTGGTCCCAGGCATTCTGTAACAGTAATAATGAACCACAGAAAATGCGAGTTATTGACATACTTTATAAGGCACTCATTGCCACTCATTGCCTTGCTGAGGGTTAGGGACAGGGAAAAGATCAGGGGCTGTGTTTATTTCTCTGTCATGGTTTGTTGGGTGACGTAAAAGGCTGAGGTGTTTAAAATTATGAAAGAATTTAATAATAATCCTTGTATTTGTTACAGCACTTGATATGTCATTGAGACATCTCAAAGTTTGTAATTTAGGGTGAGAATTCTACCAACTGAGCCCAGCTGACTAGAAGGTAAGCATTTAGTAGGTTGTTTCTACTTGCTGGTGAGTCAAAAATAAAAGGGGTATAAATAATAAATAAGAATAATAATTCTTGCATTTAACATAGTGCCTTATCACATCATCGAGATGCCTTAAAGCGCACCACAGGATATTCTAAAAGTGATATGACAGAGAGAGTATGTGGTTGGCAAACACAACAGCCAATTTGCTGAGAGAAAAGTTTAACAAGAGGGTGGTGAGAATGTGGAACTCACTGACAAAACTGTGATTAAAGCAAAAAGCACCAATGTATACTTCATTTTAGAGGAAAGTTTATGTGTGCAGCATTAACATAGTTATGGGCTAGTTGGGCCGAATTCCCCGATTCAGTGGTGTCACATTTTATATAATTCAATGCAATTCCTGCCCCCAGTAATAAATTATTAACAAGTCAAGGGTGGAGATAGGAATCAGTGACACAAAGAACTAAGCATCCTATACATTTGGTAAATATCTTCTCTTTCACAGCTGTGAATCTTCTACCTAAAATGATTTTTGGCATTTCCAGAGGTTATTTGATGGCCATCTGGAGGAGGCGTCCCTGCCTGTCTTGTCACTGAGATTTGGTGGTACGGGGTCTTCAAAGAAGTACAAAATCATGTCTGTTAAGATAACTCCTGCTCTCCCATCTCTTTTTCCTCCCTGTGTTATGTTGTAATCAAAATTTGGCCCTGCAGATGTTTTAGAACCACAGAAATATACAGCAAAAGAGACCACTGTCCCTGTATCTACTTACGGCCATGACATATTTCCTATAGTAAAGTATACCCTCTATCTCCTCTATCTCTCTCTGAAAGAGGGCTCCACTGAGGCCTCCCCCCGACACACACTTTTATATTTCTCCCAATTCACCCTTAAAAAAGCTAGATAAGGCATTACACGTCCTAATAATAATTTGTCAGCCTGGTAGCACTCTTGCCTCTGAGTCAGAAGGTGTGATTTCAAGCCCCATGTCAGGATTTGGAATTGCATAGTCCATGTTAATACTCCAATGCAGTATTGAGGTACGTCCTCCAGATGAGATATAAACCAAGGAGCTGTCTGCCTGTTCAGGTGAACGTTAAAGATCCAATGGCGCTGTTCAAAAAGAGATGGGAGTTTCTCTCTCCTGGTGTCCTAGCTGACAATCCCCAAAATAAAATTGGTCACTCACTCCATGGCTGTTTACGGGGCAAAACTGTGTGCAAATTGAGACATATAATTGACTAGATGATTTACAATTCATGTCAACTATCTTAACAGTTGCCCAAGCCATTTCCATGCAGCCCTGATATCCAATTGTCTAACTCCAATTCAACCACTACTTAAATAAATACAGTATTGATGTAGCTCCTGTGAGGTCAAAGTTTCAAAGTGCTTCATAGATAATCGCTAATCAATCTATAATAATAATAATCCTTGCATTTGATATATCGCTTTTCACGTCGGGAGGACGTCCCAAAGCGCTTCACAGAACACACTGTAAAGTGAATTAACTGTATATTTGTGGGCGAACGCGGCAGCCAATTGCGCACAGCAATGTCCCACAAACAGTCGTGGATTGAAAATGACCAATTTATTATTGTTTTTTTTGGTTTTGGAGGGATTATTATTAGGCTCTGTGTGGAGTAAGGAAACTTGCCCAAGGTTTCGCCCTCTGCCTGGAATTGAACTCAGGTCTCTCGCTTACAAAGCGAGTGCTCTAACCACTGAGCTACAGGACTCCACGACTAGTGACTGAGTAATGTACACACGAGCTCGGCAGCCAACTTACACACAGCAATGTCGGTATGAAATGAATGAACAGTTTCCCTGAATCACTGCTGACCAGAGCACACACCCCCCCACCCTGTCTGCTCTCACCTGCCCTATTGCGGTCCGGATGTGAGGGTCTTCGAGCTGCGGTGGGGGGGGAGGGGGGTGGTGAGGGGCCCGGGGTGGGGGGCCCGGGGCGCGGGGGGCCCGGGGCCGGGGCGTGAGGGGCCCGGGGCGGCGGGGGTGGGGGGCCCGAGGCGGGGGGTTGTGTGAAGGGCCGGGGCCGTGGGGTGTGTGTGAAGGGCCCGGGGGTGGGGGTGTGTGTGTGTGAGGGGGTGAGTGTTTACTCTGGTTGCTCAGGCGACCGGGGTTCACGTGATCCCAAGTTGCGCCTGCGCACTGTTCCATAAAAGCTGCGCCTGCGCACTGGTCTATAAAAAGCTGCGACGGCGCACTGTTCTATAAAGCTGCGCCTGCGCATTGCTGTGTAAAGCTGCGCTGACCCTCACAGGCCGACAGGGGGGCGGCGAGGCGTGGCCAGGCCACCGAATACCCGCCCAAAGTAGCCCCGAATGTGTGCGGCGCCGCCTGGAGGCGGCACGTGGCCAGGTCAGCTCAGTGCTTTTTAAATTGGGTAAGAAAACGTGTGTTTAAACTTCAGCAGGTTTCAATTAAAACGATTTTTTTTTAAAAAATGTGGTTCCGCCGCACAGGCGCCGCGAGACAAAACCCGCCCAATTGGGCGTGAAACCGGCCGCCCCGCCCCGCCCGCCCGCCCCCAGCAGTGAGCGGCATTCTGGGAAGATGGCGGCTGCGCCTGGGAGTGAGTAACAGACACTGTCACACACACACACACACAGCAGCACAGACACACACACACACACACAGCAGACACACACACACACACAGCACAACACACACACACACACAGCAGCACACACACACACACACACACAGCAGCACACACACACACACACAGCAGCACACACACACAGCAGCACACACACACACACACACACCACACACACAACACACACAGCAGCACAGAGACACACACACACACAGCAGCACAGACACACACACACAGCAGCACAGAGACACACACACACACAGCAGCACAGACACACACACACACACACAGCAGCACAGAGACACACACACACAGCAGCACAGAGACACACACACACACACACAGCAGCACAGACACACACACACACACACACACAGACACACACACACAGCAGCACAGAGACACACACACACACACACACAGCAGCACAGACACACACACACACACACACACAGAGACACACACACACAGCAGCACAGAGACACACACACACACACACAGCAGCACAGACAGACACACACACACACACACACAGCAGCACAGACACACACACACAGCAGCACAGAGACACACACACACACACAGCAGCACAGACAGACACACACACACACACACACAGCACAGACACACACACACAGCAGCACAGACACACACACACACACACAGCAGCACAGACACACACACACACACACAGCAGCACACACACACACACAGCAGCACAGACACACACACAGCAGCACAGACACACACACACACACACAAAACACACACACACAACACACACACACACACAGCAGCACAGACACACACACACAGCAGCACAGAGACACACACACACACACAGCAGCACAGACATAATATAACATGTAGGAGTAGGACATTCGGCCCTTCGAGCCTCTGCCCCGCCATTCACTCATGACTGATCTTATAATAATAATAATAATCCTTGCATTTGATATAGCGCTTTTCACGTCGGGAGGACGTCCCAAAGCGCTTCACAGAACACACTGTAAAGTGAATTGACTATATTTGTGGGCGAACGCGGCAGCCAATTGCGCACAGCAATGTCCCACAAACAGTCGTAGATTGAAAATGACCAATTTATTGTTGTTTTGTTTTGGAGGGATTATTATTAGGCTCTGTGTGGAGTAAGGAAACTTGCCCAAGGTTTCGCCCTCTGCCTGGAATTGAACTCAGGTCTCTCGCTTGCAAAGCGAGTGCTCTAACCACTGAGCTACAGGACTTCTAATCTAACTCCAGCTAATAACCTGACCCTGCCTTATCCCCATATCCCTTAATCCCTTTTGCAATAAGAAATCTATCTATCTCAGTCTTGAATATGTTCAAGGACTGAGTATCAACAGCCCTTTGGGGTAGTGAGTTCCATACAGTCACCACCCTTTGAGTGAAGAAGTTCTTCCTCAACTCAGTGCGAAAGGGTTGGCCTCTGATTTTAATAATAATCCTTGCATTTGATATAGCGCTTTTCACGTCGGGAGGACGTCCCAAAGCGCTTCACTGTAAAGTGAATTGACTGTATATATTTGGGTGAACGCGGCAGCCAATTGCGCACAGCAATGACCCACAAACAGTCGTAGATTGAAAATGACCAATTTATTATTGTTTTGGGTTTTTGGAGGGATTATTATTAAGATTGTGACCCCTGGTTTTAGTTTCTCCAACCGGGGAAACAATCTCCCACTATCTACTCTCTCACGCCCTTTGATGATTTTATAGGTTTCTATAAGATCCCCTCTAATTCTTCTATATTCTAGAGAATATAGGCCCAAATTGATCAGCCTCTCCTCGTAACTCATCCCCTTCACCCCCGGTACTAACCTAGTAAATCTACGCTGCACCCCCTCCAAGGCAAGTACATCCTTCCTTAAATGAGGAGACCAAAACTGCACACAGTATTCCAGGTGTGGTCTCACCAGGGCCCTATACAGTTGCAGCAAGACTTCCCTACTCTTATACTCTAATCCTTTCATAATGAATGCTAACATACCGTTCGCCTTCCTAATTGCTGCTGCACCTGCAGACTAACTTTCTGTGATTGGTGTACAAGGACACCCAAGTCCCTTTGGACGCAATACATTCCAATCTCTCTCCTAAAAAAATAACCCGCTCTACTGTTTTTGCTCCCGAGGTGGATGACTTTGCACTTCCCTACATTATACGTCATCGGCCACCTACCTGCCCAATCACCTAACCTATCTATGTTTCGCTGCATTTTTTTAATGTCGTCCTCTGTGTTGACACTTCCTCCTAGTTTTGTGTCATCCGCGAATTTAGATATATTAACTTCGATGTCCTCATCTAGATCGTTGATGTAGATGGTAAATAGCTGAGGCCCAAAGACTGATCCTTGTGGCACTCCACTAGTCACACCCCACCAATCTAAAAGGACCCGTTTATCCCTACTCTTTGTTTCCTACCCGTTAACCATTCCTCAATCCACGTTAATATGCTCCCCCCGATTCCATGGGCCCCTATCTTTTGGACTAACCTTTTGTGCGGCACCTTATCGAATGCCTTCTGGAAGTCCAAATAGACCACATCCACTGATTCTCCCTTATCTAGTTTACTGGAAATGTCCTCAAAAAACTCTATGAGATTTGTCAAACATGACTTCCCTTTTGTAAAGCCATGTTGAACAGCTTGACCTCGTGATGAAAGCATGGGCATTCTGGAAGATGGAATTAAATGGGCCATAGGGTCTTCATTGGAACTTCTCTTGGGATGCCTTGGTAATCAATCTAAAAGCGCAGATTATGAAAAGTTTTGATAAGGTGGATGAGAACACCACTTGTTGATGAGTTTAAAACAAACTATCCAGTAGCAGATCTAAAAAGGTTGTTTATTTGGAACTTCTTCACATAGAGGGTGGTGAGAATGTGGAACTCACTGTTGGAAGCTGTAGTTGAAGAAATTGTATCAGTGTGTTTAAGAGGAAATGAGGGGCAATGGAATACAACAACTTGGATTTATATAGTGCCCTCCATGCCGGACGGTGTCTCAGAGCGCTTGAATAGAAGGAAATAAATGGACTAGGTCAGGCGAATGGCCTGCTTCTGTGCCATGGCATTCAATATAATTCTATGAATTTGTAATATGATTGACCTTTCCTTGCGGAGAGAGGTAAGTGGGATGTCCTTCGAGCTGAACCGGTTAAACTGCAGCTGTAGCACAGCATACATTCTGCGGTCTCCAACCTTCACTCTTGCCAACCTGCACCTATTACTCTCAAGAATTAGGTAAGCAAGCTGATTACCACCAAGGAGAGTATGCACATTTTAGGAAGGGAAATTTTCGTGTGTCAATGACACATATTGAATTCAATCTGATTTGGATACTCTTAAAGCATGGTGATGAGTTTCAGCACGTGTCAGACAACCGGCTGACCAAACAAAAAACATATCATTTATAATTGCAAAGATTCCTGTAAAATGTTTTTTTGTAAATGATTTATTTCAATATTCACTCAGTATTCTGTATGATATTTTTGGTAACAATAAAAAAGTAATACAGTATAATAATAATCCTTGCATTTGATATAAGAACATAAGAATTAGGAGCAGGAGTAGGCCATTCGGCCCCTCGTGCCCTGCCCCGCCATTCGATAAGATCATGGCTGATCTTCTGACCTAACTCTAATTACCTGCCCTATCCCCATATCCCCTAATCCCTCTATTTTTAAAAAATCTATCAGTCTCAGCTTTGAAAATGTTCAAGGACTGAGTATCTACAGCCTTCTGAATTTATGAAATTCATAATTTCATAAATTCACTACCCTCTGAGTGAAGAAATGTTTCCTCAACTCTGACCCTTAATTTTAAGACTGTGACCCCTGGTTATAGATTCTCCTACCAGGGGAAACAGTCCCTCAGTGTCTGCTTTATCAGCCCTTTATGAATCTTATATGTTTCAATAAGATCTCCCCTAATTCTTCTGTACTCTAGAGAATATAGCCCTGGTTTATTCAGCCTATCCTCATAGGTCAGTCCCCTCGTCCCAGGAACTAACCTACGCTGCATCCCCTTTAAGGCAAGTATGTCCTTTTTTAAATAAGGAGACCAAAACTGCACACAATACTCCAGGTGCGGTCTCACCAAGGCCCTATACAGTTGCAGCAACACTTCCCTACTCCTGTACTCTAAACCTTTTGCAATGAACGCTAACAGCCGTTCGCTTTTTTAGTTGCTTGCTGCAAACTAACTTTTTGAGACTGGTGTATAAGGACACCCAAATCCCTCTGAACACTAACACTATCTAATCTTTCCCCCTCTAGAAAATAATCTGTTTTTCTATTTTTGCTACCTAGGTGAATAACTTCACACTTCCCCACCTTAAATTCCATCTGCCACCTACTCGCCCACTCCCCGAGCCTATCTATATCCCGTTGCAATCTTTTTGCATCGTCCTCGGAGCTTACTCTCCCATCGAGTTTAGTGTCATCCGCGAATTTAGATACATTATATTCAATGTCCTCATCTAGATCATTGATGTAAATTGTAAATAGCTGAGGCCCAAACACTGATCCTTGTGGCACTCCACTAGTCACATCTCCTGCCAATTCGAGATGTTGACTCTGCCTAATCTTGTTATGGTCTTCCAGGAATCCCATAACGACATCTTTAATTAAGGACTCAAGAATTTTCCCAACCACTAACTGGTCTATAGTTCCCCATCTTTTCTCTCCCACCCTTCTTAAATAGTGGTGTTATATTTGCAATCTTCCAATCAATGGGAACTGTTCCAGAATCCAGAAAATTTTGGAAGATCAAAGACAAGCCATCCACTATCTCAGTAGCCACCTCTTTTAAAACCCTACGATGTAGGCCATCAGGTCCAGGAGATTTATCAGTTTTAAGATCTGACAATTTACCTAAAACCATTTCTTTACTAATATTAATTTCCCCAAGTTGATCGCTAATATTGTCTTCTTGGTTCCCCTCTATTCTTGGTAGGTTTTCAGTGTCTTCTAAGGTGAAGACAGTAGCAAAGTACTTGTTTAATGACTCTGCCATGTCTTTGTCCCCTACTATAATTCCCCCGTCTCTGCCTCTAACGGACCCACATTTACCTTTGACAGCCTCTTCCTCTTTATATATTTGTAAAAACTCTTGCAGTCTGTTTTTATGTTCCTCGCTAGTTAGCTCTCATATTCTATTTTCTCCCTCTTAATCACTTTTTTTGTTCTCCTTTGTTGATCCCTAAAGTTCTCCTAATCCTCGGGTTTACTCCTCATTTTAGCTGTTTTATAGGCTTCTTCCTTTAACTTTATACTTTCCCTAACTGCTCTAGTTTGCCACCTTTCCGGTGGCATTCTTTTCTTCAAAGGAATATGTGCTCGCTGGGAATTTTGCACTGTCTCCTTAAACGTCTGCCATTGCTGGTCTACTGTCAAATCCTTAGTCTAATTTTCCAGTTTATTTTAGCTAAATCCTCTCTCATGCCAGCAAAGTTAGCTCTACTTAAATTTAAGACCTTTGCTTCGGACTTAACTACTTCTCTCTTGAACTTGATGCTAAATTCCATCATATTATGATCACTTTGCCCTAGAGGCTTAAGTTCCAGTTTGCTGATCAGCTCTGCTTCATTACACAAAACAAGGTCTAATATGGCCTGTTCCCTGGTTGGCTGCTCGGCATACTAATCTGGATAATTATCCCTAATACATTCTATAGCACTTTATCATGCAGTTGAGACATCTCAAAGAGCTTCACAGAATATATGGTAAAGTGAATTGAATGTATATTTTGTGGGTGAATTGCTGCAGTCAATTATTATTGAGGGATTATTTTTATTGAGGGATTGTTATCCCAGGAAAGCGATCTGCCAATCGACTAACTTACTGCTACTACCTGCTAGGTAAATAGAGGTGTGTGGAGTAAGGAAATTTGCCCAATGTTTCGCCCTGCCAGGGAATTGAACCGGGTCTTCTAGCTTGCGAGGCGAGCGCGCTAACCACTCTACACTGCATTATAGGATATTACGTAAAATTGCGCGAATAATTTCTACTTATGCAATTAAGGTTAAGGACATATAGTAAACATTAAGCTGTCACAAATGATGTAATCAATGTTACAAATGTTACTAGATCAGTAAGTGTGTAAATTGCTAAATACTTGCCTGAAAGAAGCCAGTGAGAGGCTTTTGCTCGTGTAATAACTGCTTCACCATTCCTTTCCAAGAGCACAAATTGTTGAGTACAGGTCCCACAGAGCCATGGTCTGTCCGAGAGAAACTGTGTCTGGCGTCTTCAGTGATGCGGAGTGGAGATCAAAACTGGTAACTATATTAATGTGACAAATGGGTACTAATACTGCACATATTTTCAACAAGACATTTATTTAGCTAAGACGTCTAATTTAAAGTTTAACTAATGTGTGGAATACAACTAAGATTTCCTGTTGTAGATTCCACAAAAATTGAAACGAAAATTGAACAAGGGTTGTCACATCAGGTACCTAATGTAATCAGTTTTTGATGCTTAAAAGTCTGTGTCAGTGTGTCAAACTCCTAAGTAATTGCTTATAATAATAACAATCCTTGCATTTGATATAGCGCCTTATTATGTCATCAAGACGTTTCAAAGCGCTTCACAAGATCTACTGTTCACAAATAGTCATGGAGTGACCAATTTTATTTGGGCGATTGTTGGACAGGACACCATCTATCTAGAACAAAATAAAAGTTGAATAAAAGCCATTTTAAGATCTGGAAGGATCTATCTTAGTCTATCCTTCAATCTTTGTTTTTGACACTGGCTGCCTGAAATGGATTAGTGTTCCTGTTTCCCCAAAACTAAATTGCCTTGTCTTGCTAACCACAGAAATGTGAGCAAAATATTGGAAAGCTTGTTTTGTGTGAGATTCGTGTGAAGCTTCAAGACATTTTTTTTTTGACAGGGTTTCAGTCAGCAGGGCAATCAAACCTTTTGCAGAATCTGGGCGCCCACCAGACTGGTTTTCACAGAAGGCAAGTCTTTAATATTTAACTGGTTCTGTAATTTGACATCACATTTTGGTACTGCAGTTTATTAGTTTTAATACAAATGTGGTTTTAAGCATTGCTTTGGTTTTAAGAGTTGGAGCTGAATATTGTTTGGCATAAATTAGCGACAAAGAATATATGTTGGCCACAACTAAATTTTATTTCCTGCCACAAGAATCGTTTTCATTTTTAGTTCAACCCCACTGTAACACACACGAGCCATAATTAGTAAGATGATGGACTGCAGTTTACTAGAAGTGAGTGTGGAAAGCTTGCTACTTATGTCATGCAAGTGTATCGAGGCTCTGCAATGTCATCACCAACCCCAGAAGCGAGAAGCGCTGTTATAAGAAGTTCATAATACAGGATATTGCAGGACAACACTGCATGTTGTTTTTCCTGGAATGCACTCTACCTGTTATTCATGTTGTACTTGTTCCAATGTTAATAGCTTGTGCCGTTGCTTCTAGCATTGTGCGTCACAGTATTCAGAGCTGCTGGAAACTACGGAGACTCCCAAGTGAGTATTCAAATGATTTTTGATCTTTATAGATATTTTTACTTTTATAGTATTTACCGAACAGAAAGTCTCGAAAGCGTGTGCTTACTGATTGTGAAGATCTCCACCATTCTCTTTGCAGACGTAAGCGCGGTGAGAAAGGAGAAGTTGTGGAAACCGTGGAAGATGTAATTGTTCGTAACCTCACTGCTGAGAGGATCGACGAATTGAAGAAACTTATCAAAGAGACTCAGGAGAAATATAGGTTAGGATTTATTTATAATAATTTTCCCACCAAAGGCAAATAAATGAACTTGTTCAAATGGGGGAGAAACATTGTGGTGCTCTGAGATGCTACCCACTCTATTGCACTCCCACACCGGAGCTGTATTGGTCATGTCATCCTTTACAAACCCCATCTTAATATAGGGCCATACTTCTGGATTATATTTTAATGTACTGTATGTGGGACACTGCTGTGTGCAATTCGCTGTCGTGTTTCGCCCACAAAATATACAGTCAGTTCACTTTACAGTATACTCTGAAGTTCTTTGAAACTCTTGAAGACGTGATAAGGTGCTCTATCAAATGCAAGTATTACTATTGAGTAAACGGAAAGGGTGAAAAGGTTGTTGAGGCATGTGGTACCTGTTGAGAGTATTAATGTAGTCGGTGAGCTGAGGAGTTTTAACTGATTTTTATGTGTATTTTTATAGAAGGGTCAAGAAAGAAGCTGAGCTGATCCAGGCTGGTCAGTTGGACAGTAAACTTCAGGAAACTTGGAATGACATTGCTGCGTAAGTTTTATGAAGAGAAACAGTTAACCATTTTCAATTTTACAATTTAATAGTTAACTAAAGTCTCTGAATATTTGTGTTTCTGTCTGACAGCCTCCCACATAGACGGCAGTTTTTCTGTGTTTCGTCACCTTCCACCTTGGTTTCTCCCAACACCCGCTCGCTTTTCTTCCCAACTCCATAATTCCCAAAGTCGATCTGATTCAAAAGTCCCCCACCCATTTCCGCACCTGTCCCAAACTCCACATACCCATCACCCAGTCCTTATGAGGCTCCACCTGTCGCAGAACGGATCGATTTCACGATTCACCTTCAAAGCATTTCATATCCTATCGGCTCCCTACCTCTCCAACCTGTCGACACTACATGCCCCCTTTGGTCAGCTGGCTTGTGGATACTGCATACCCCTCGACCACTCTGCCATCGGCAGCGGTGCTTTCACCACTACACCCCCCAACCTCTGGCACTCCTTGCATTAATCCCACCCCCTCTTTGACTATCTTCAAATTGCATCTGAAGACTTCCTATTTGACTGTGCCCTCTGCTCACCGATCCTTTCCCCCCGGCTCGGCGTCAAACTCCACCATTGTTTAGTGCTGCGAGACACTATATAAATGCATGTTGTTTTTAAACTAGACTCGGAACTATTAGTTCTTTCTTTGCAGGAAGAAGAAACGAGAGGAGGAAGAGGCTGAAGTGAAAAAACGAGCAACAGAAAGTGCCTATCAAGGTACGAACCCTTCGTAAATTAATATTTCCATGACTGACTGCAGCTGCTACCACTGTTCCTATTCTGCCTTGAGTGCCCGCAGTCTCGGCCTGGGCCATCATGTCTAACTCAGAATAACAACAGTAGTTACTTATGTTACAATGAAAGCCACCACCTTCTGTCTCGACCCCCAACTTGCTGGTCACCCAGCTCCCCCTCCCCTGACCACTACTGGCTAATGTCATCAATCAGTCCCTCTCCGGATCAGTCCCTGCCCCCTCAAAACTGCTGTCATCACCCCCCTCCTCAAAAAACCTTCCCTAGATCCCTCAAACCCCAGACACTACCACCCTATTTCTAACCTGCCCTTCCTCACAAAAGTCCTAGAACTCTTTGCAAATCAACTTCGCGCACATCTCCTCCCACTCTGTCTTTGAACCCCTCCAGTCTGCCCTGCCCACAGTGCAGAGACTGCGCTTGTGAAAGTCACAAATGACATATCCTCCCTATCTTGACCAGGGCTCCCTCTGCCTCCTTGTCCTCCTGGACCTCTCCACTGCGTTCGACACAGTTGATCACGCCATTCTCCTCCACCACCTTTCCTCTTGTCATCCACCTCAGTGGGACCACACTCGCCTGGTTCGAGTCCTACCTCACGAACCACCAGCAGTACATCTGCATAAACGGCTTCTCCTCCCGTTCTCACCGTTTACCTGCGGGGTACCCCAAGGATCCATCCTTGGCCCCCTCCTCTTTCTGATCTACATGCTCCCTCTTGGGGATGTCATCTGCAGACGTGGGGTACACTATGGAGATGACACCCAACTCTATTTTTCAACTCTCTTTGCGACCCCCAGTCCTCTGATGTTCGTCAGCTGCCTGTCAGATCTCAGGGCCTGGATGAGCGCAAATTTCCTTCAGCTGAATGTTGACAAGACGGAAGCCATACTCTTTGGCTCTCGTCAACGTCTAAAATCTCACGGTTCTCAACTCCTCCACGTACCCGACCTCCCCCTAAAACTCTCTGAACCCGTACGCAACCTAGGCATCAGGTTCAACCCCCAATTATCCTTCCTCCCCTACATCCGGTCCCTCACCAGCAACGCTTTCTTCCACCTCCGACACATCGCCCGTCTCCGCCAATACCTCCCTCCAAAAGCCGCTGAAACCCTGGTCTATGCCTTTGTCCCCTCTCGGCTGGACTACTCTAATGCCCTCCTCGTCTGTCTCTCCTCCACTACCATCCATAAAATCCAAATTATACAAAACCCTGCCGCCCACATTCTCACCCGCACCAAACTCCGCTCCCCAATCACCCCAGCCCTTGCCAGACTGCACTGGCTGCCTGTCCCAGAGAGGATCAACTTCAAGATCCTCACCCTTGTCTTCAAATCTCTCCACTCCTCTGCACCCCCCGTCCTCTCTGACCTCTCTCCTCAAAACAGTGCCTATTGCCTTCGTTCCTCCAGGTCTGGCCTCCTCCTTGTCCCCTGAGTCCTCCGCTCCACCCTCGGCGGCCGTGCCTTCAGCCACTATGCCCCGAGGCTCTGGAGCTCACTTCCTTCGCCTCGCCCCCTCTCTTCCTATTTTCAGGTCTCGGCTGAAGACCTTTCTTTTCGACCGCACCTTTGGTCACTTTCCTTCCCCTCCCCCTGGCTCGGCCCCGGGATCTGTTACTGTGATGCGCTCTGAGATGCCATCCGGCATGGAGGGCGCTGTATAAATCCAAGTTGTTGTTGTTGCATGTGCACTACACTGCTCCATTGAGCTATTCCTATAAGCATTCTACACCCAAGCCAAGATAAAATTGATCAGTCAGCCAGGCTGGTCAACGCATCATATTACTATGAAGGTCCCTCAAGAACACAAAGTTCAGGATCAGTGAAGCCAATTGTGTGCTTTCACAACAAAATCCAGAGAGGGATTAGGTAATTTAGTAAAGAACTAGGATGAAACATGGGCCATTCCTAGCCTATGTAGCTTTGTCATGTATTGCAAGATGAACATCACTTTTGAGCTACAGGGGCTAATAGTTCTATTCCTTGTGGGTGTTCCTTTCTCTTTCAGAACTGATGGTCACATTTGTTTAAAAAAGTTATTCATATATCTGTTCGTAATATTTTCTTGTGTCACCAAACATACCCACTCCCACGTAGTATGGCGTGAGAGTGACAGTGAACTTGGGTTAGCAGGCCAGGCGTTGTGGACAAGCAGAAATGTATGCATATTATAATTAGCTATTTGTATTTCTAAATATCTACAAGTTGTTGTATATTTGTTTTGAAAATCAAAGAATATTACAGCACAGAAGGAGGCCATTCGGCCCATCATTGCCTGTGCCGGCACTTTGGAAGAGCTACCCAATCAGTCCCACTCCCCGCTCTTTCCTTTTTAAGTACCTATCCAATTCCCTTTTGAAAGTTTTTATTGAATCAGTTTCCACCACCTTTTCATCCAGACCGTAACAACTCTCTGTGTAAATAAAAAGAAATTCTACTCATCTCCCCTCTGGTTCTTTTGCTAATTATCTTGAATCTATGTCCCCTGGTTACCAACCCACCCGACAGTGGAAACAGTTTCTTCTTCTCTACTCTTATCGAAACCCCTAATAATTTTGAACACCTCTATTAAATCTCCCCTTAACCTTCTCTGCTCCAAGGAGAACAATCCCATCAATCCCAATACTAGTCTCTCCATATAACTAAAGTCTCTTATCTCTGGTACCATTCTGGTAAATCTCTGCACCCTCTCCAAGGCCTTGATATCCTTCCTAAAGTGCAGTGCCCAGAATTGGACACAATACTCCAGCTGAGGCCTAACCAGTGACTTATAAAGGTTTAGCAGAACTTCCTTGCTTTTGTACACCATACCTGTATTTATAAAGCCAAGGATCCCATATTAAGAAAGTTTAATAATATACTTTCTTGTGAAAATACTTTTTCTTCCAGCACGGCAAGCAGCTAAAAATACTCCTAAAAGAGTGAGCCTGACCATCCGTTCCTCCTTGGAATCGAGCTCACCCGGAATGGATTACTCTGTGGCAGACACAGCACAGGCGAGTCAGGAGAGCCATACAAGTGTATGTATGAGATTACCTTTCCTCTGGGATGCTTGTTCAGTTTGATATTTTTGCTGAAACAACAACAACAAGATTCCATTTATAGAGCGCCTTTCACGTCGGGAGGACGTCCCAAGGCGCTGGACAGTTGGGTCAGGACCCGAGCAGGGGGGAAATGGTCAGGGTGAGGGGAGGGAAGGAGGAGGGGTTAGAGAGTTGAGAGGGGAGCTGAAGGCACGGTCAAAGAGAAAGGTCTTGAGACCGGTCTTGAAGGAGGAAAGGGAGGAAGCGGCGAAGGCACTGGGGGATGGAGTTCCAGAGCCTCGGGGCTGAGAGGCTGAAGGCCCGGCCACCGATGGTAGGGCGGTTGGGGCGGGGGATGTGGAGCAGACCAGAGCCAGAGGAACGGAGGGTACGGGCAGGTAAGTATACAGAAAACACAGAATATATTGAGTCCTTGGGATGATTCAATTGAGATTCAGATCCTAATCTGTGCTGCAAGAGAGTATTGAATCGTCACAGAAATAGTGAACAATGAACTGAAAGCTAATGAGACTAATGATGCATATTTGAGATGTCTCGAAAATCCAGTTAATCCGGGCAAAATGCTGCGCTGAATGGACTCACTCGGGCCTTCTGTGTCTTGAGCGGCTCAATTTAGCCACCAGGGGCTCCAGGATGTAGCTGGAGGCTGGTCAATCAGTGGGGGGCGCTGGACGTCCCCAGGGTTGTGGGGGGGGGGGGCAGCCGGACACCTGGCTGCACATATGCACAATAAATCAGTGTATCTCGCCATTTTATGGATTTTATTTTCTAAGCCCTTCCAACACAGGGCTCTACATAAACGCAAAATACCTGCTGAGTGTTCCCAGCGACTTCTGCGAGTATTTAGTTCGATCTCAACCACCATGTTAGAATGTACATAGAAGTCACCGAAATGCATTTGCAGGGTACTTACTAATATCTGATATCATTGAGGCAACTTTCCCTTCGTTGTTCCCTGCCTGTCAATACCCCTTAATAATGCCTATAAGTCTGCAGATGTACTTGTCCTGGAGATTAGTCTTATGTACTGGTGTATGTAAATTTGCTGCTTATTTAGAATGGCTTATAAGAGTTTTCTTTCTTTGTGCAGCTGGTGTCAATGAATATTGCAAGCGCTCCTATCATTCCCCTGATCTCAGCCCCTGAGATCCCTGGACCTCCTGTCACCTGCACTGGCCTTGAAACCCCTGCGACTCCAGTTCTGGAGGACTCGCCCCAGAAAAAGTTACTGGGGCAGAAGGCCACACCTCCACCCTCCCCGCTGTTATCAGAGCTCTTGAAAAAAGGCAACCTCCTGCCTACCAGCCCCAGGCTTGTAAGTAACCAATCGTAAAGTTAATCCTGTGGCAAGTACCATATCTTCTCACTGTCACTGTTTTCTGTGATATGCACATTGTTTTATGACTCTTGTAAGCACAGAAACCAAATAACACTTTGCTACAACAACACATTGATCATACCTCCCTTTCTAATACTGAAACTAGGAAATACTTTATATAAAATGAAAATCAATCGAATGAGGCTAGTGTTCAGTTGCTTGCTCATCAGCGATCCGGGAAGCTACCCCATGTGAAGGACGCTATATAAATGCGAATTATAGTTGATAGCACTAATAGGCACTCTGTTTTTCCCTATATCCTCTTCTCTCTCCTCCCCCCACCATTTTCAGGTCAGTGAAAGCGATCTTCAGCTGACCACCAGTCATGTTGTTGGTTCCGGTTTTCCTGTTGAAATGGGAACAGGTGTATCGACTCTCCACGTTCCAGAACTGCAGCTTTCTGGCACGAGTATCTCAGTTTCACCTGCAGCGACAGGTAATGCTTTTACTTTTTTTATATATATATATACATATACATATATATATAAAATTAGATAACATTTGTAAGGACAATATTGCCAGGAGTGATAATTCTCTTTGTTGCAAATGGTCTCATGATTTTGATAATGCAGAGGAATCGTCATCAGTGATTTGTTACTATTAATTACTGTTGTTCTCTCATTGGCAGCACAATGTGACTTTAGAGACAGATGGGATATGATGCTTTTAATACGGTTATTGTTGGGCGATGAGCTCTCATTATAGCTGTTACGTAGGAATAGGAGTAGGTCAATCAACCCCTCAAGCCTGTTTTGCCATTCTATTAGATCATGGCTGATCTGTACCTCAACTCCAATTACCTCAACTCCAATTACCTGCCCTTGCCCAATATCCCTAGATACCCTGACCTAACAAAAAATCTATCCACCTCAGTCTTGAAACTCCATTGAAATTCATCTGCCACAGTGTGCCCACTCACTTATTCGGTCTAAGCCCCTTTATAACTTCCTGCTCCCATCTACACAACTCAGTGAGCCTCCTTTGTGTCATCTGCAAATTTGGATTATATATATGTATGGTGAAAAGCTGAGGCCCCAGTACAGACCCCTAGGGAACACCGCTTGTCACGTCCCTCCAATCGGAGAAACGTTCCCTTTATCCCAACACTCTGTTTCCTGCCTCTCGACTAATTACAAGCCACGTCACAAGGTTACCTCTGAATCCATGCCCTTTCGTTTTTGCTAACAACCTCTTCTGCGGAACCTTATCAGATGCCTTCTGAAAGTCGATGTGGACGACATCCATAGACACTTTCTTTTCCACTGTGTTAGTGACCTTCTCAAAATTTCAATTAGAGTCACCGGACATGTCCAAGGCCATTAGAAAATTGTGGAAATCGTTGCCGAAAATTGCGGGGAATTTTGACCAGCTTTGTGGGAAATTATGAGGGGTTGATTGGTGTTATTGAGATACATTTTACTGCCAATCTACATTTCACTTTATTGATAACAACAATAGAAAATTACATTTTATAACTTCTTTCACGTCAGGAGGACGTCCCAGGGCGCTGGAAAAAAATAAACATGAAGAACTATCAAATTAGATTGTTGCAAAAAAAATTATGAATGCTTTCTTAAATAAAAGCTGGGTGGCCCACTGGGGGGAGGGGGGAGGGCAGACAGAGACAGGGACACCAGTTAAGGGCCTGGAGATCCCCCAAAATACAGCATTGCTCACCAAGCTTGTCAGTGTCCTGACCTCCTCCTGCCTCTCAGGGCCCACCACCACACTCAGTGACACAGAGAGAGTCACACACTCACGGATAGAGAGACACATACACATACAGATAAAGGAGAGACACACGGGCACATTCACACAGACACTCATAAGCACACACGTAGAAGAGAGACACTCCTATACACCCACATACAGAGGAGAGAGACACGCATACACACAAACACATAGCGATGCCCATTTCCCGCTCGAGCTGCACTCCGTATGTATGTCCAGAGCCACTCCACCCAGAGTGACGGGTAAACAGCTGGCAGTGTTGCTTTCAGTGCAGGAAGCTGTTTATAGTGGGATCTGCGGAAAAATTGCGGACGCACTTTTCTATAGGCCCAGGATATGACCTACCCTTCACAAATCAATGCTGACTCTCTTTGATTAGCTCATATTTGTCCAAGTGCTCCGTCACTCTGTCCCTGATGAGAGATACCAGTAACTTGTTCAACTTTACGTTAGATGACCTAAAGAGATGGAGAAAATGTTTTTTGAAGCGATTGATTTAAAAACCAACTTGTGTGTTTGTACCTCATTATGCAAGACGCTCCCTCAAAATATAAATCCCAAACTGTTTTGTGACTATTTGCTAAGATTTATGTCTAACATTCTCACTGATGTGCTTCAATATCACGCTCTTATGATTTTCTTAATTTGTGTCTTATTATTTCACTGAGCAGTATGACTGTTTTGTCCTCCAATTCTGTAGTGCCATCAAAAAAGGAATCAATTTATTAGCTTTACCAAGTTATACAAATATAACGGAAAACTGGCATTTTGGTTGAAATGAAAATTAAGGAAACCAGTAAAATAGTTTTAGTGGTTCTGAACTCTAATTTTGAATCCTCTTGTAACTAGCTTGGTTTTCTGTCACTATTTAATTTAATTAAAATGATAATGTTCACTATGTTAGGAGGACATTTGTGATGTGATGTAGCTGATATCTTTAAGTGTGGCATGTGTGCAATATCTGACTTATTGTTATATTTGTGAGGATCTATTTTTGTTGGGTTTCCTTTGGCTTCACAACAAATCTTTCTTTACAAATACACTCTCACTGTACTTTGCAGTAAATCCTGCGAAGTGCTTTAAGGTGTTTGATGATGTGATGAGGCATTATATCGAATGCAAGGATTTATTCATTCTATTTGTCATGTTTTGCATATCCTGCAGTTTTTGCCATCTGGTGTTCTGTTTTCCTTTACATATTAGAAAGCACATGCCCTTCTGTCAGAGAGTGGCCTTGGCTACCTTCTCTCATGTCTCTCTTGAACCAGTTGCTCAGAGGTAGACGTGAATAGCTCTGGGCAAACTCCGAATCTCCATTCAGTACTTCAAGCTGATGATCCTTGTGAGAAGAGAGATATTATCCAGCACTGTGCCCAGGAATTTGGGCACTTTTCTGTTATCAATGTGACAGACCTCTTATCTGCATTTTGAATAGACAACTGCAAAAACAAAATGAAAGGTGACTTTAGTTTTCTTTATTGCTTGAAGTGAAGCCAAAGTTGCTTACTAAAGACAGCATTTGGTACCCTTTGTTTGGTTTTAACTCAGGAAGTTTACAGATCAGATCTTCATAGCAAATATACAGAACAGGTGTAACCGATTCTCTATTACCTGAACTGTTCAGGTTTATGATTGAGTAGATTGGATTAATTCGACTGCAATTTGTTTCTCTGTGTTTAAATCTGGAATGCAAATGGCTGCATAATAAACCATCAATTCACTTTATTGTATAGTCTGTGAAGCGCTTTGAGACGTCTCAAAGACGCGATACGGCACTATATCAGATGCAAGGATTATTATTATAATCTCTATTATTTTGGGGAATATTAACCCTTTGTTTTAATTCCAAAAGCCATGTCCAGTGTTAATCTTTTCTTTATCCTTTTTAATAATGCACGGAGTATCTTTGACAAAATGGGAATAAGGGTGCACTTCTCATTAAGTCTTGCCACTAAAATTGTTCTTATTCCCAAATGGAAAAAGAATTACAATTTGGCATAGTTTTGTCGTGGACAGTGTAAAGGTTGGATGTATTAATTATCATAATGTGCAGTGACCAGAGAAATATCGGATGTGTCATTGTGTGGGGTACCGCAGATGGATACATCAAGTCACTCCTGCTATGTACAGTACCACAAAGGATATGTCTAGTTGTTATCCAGTTTGCACCATAGACGGGTAGGGTAAGGTATGGGTAGATTTAGTCACTTCCATCGTGCTACTATAGCTGGGGATCGGACTAGTCACACTCATTGTGCATGTTGCCACAGGCAGTTTAAAGTCTAGTTGCTCTCCTGAATATAAAAGACTTAAACACCTTGGCACATTGTTCTAGGTTTGGTTTTCATCGGGAGTCGTACTACAAAATGCAGAATTGTTTTAAAAAGTCGTTCTCAGCAGGATCAGCAGCTATTAGTTGAATAGTGTAAACGTAGGATGTGTTACTCCCCATAATGTGCAGTGACCAGAGAAATATCAGATGTGTCATCATGTGAGATACCACAGATAGAAACATCTAGTCACTCATGCTATGTGCAGTACCACAAACTGCATAAGGAAAAACTGAATAAAAAAAAATGCGTGTTGAAAATGGCTCCTGTTGCTTGTCTGCATTAGCTTTGTGTGTTTCTTTGTGCACTTTATGTTAGGAGCCCCTACTCTATCAAAGCTTTTGGAGGCCGGCTTCTCGCACTTTACTGCACCTCTTGCTCCCTTCTCTGCTGTCAGCACTGAGCCGCCATCTCCAGATAAACCTGTGCAAACTCTCGCTGACCCGGTGTGTTCAGCCTCCACAGTGACAGTGACGCAGGAAAGCAGCGGGACAGGTCTGTCATAAGGCGGTCTAACCTATCACTGCCAGATCTCACAAACCTAGAGTAACCTCATATCCTGTTCATTTTAAAGATTGTCCCAAACTTCTAAATCTGGATGGAAGGGATATTCTAGACAAACTGATGGGAATTCACATAAAGGTTTTCTGAAGATCCTTTAATGATAGCATCAAATTAAACTCTGGTGGTACAAAAAATACTACCTTAACATTTAGGAAAGCAGACAACACAAATATACAACATTAGCCTAATCTGGAGGATTTATTATTGACTTTAAGTCGTTCCTCCTCTCCCCCCCCCCCCCCCCACTTTTAGCTGTTTTAAATAGGGTAGTTTTGGTGACACACTTAAACTATCTTGAGAGGACCCCCATCACTCCATGATAAATCAAACTTAAACAGGGCTTTACAAAGAATAATCCTGCTGGAAACCCCAAAAAACAATGAAATATTGTAGTAATGAGGAATAGAAAGATGGTGCATCAAATCTCAGTTCCAACATGCTCTGCCACAAAACTAGGGAACTGCACATTGGCTTGCTGTACTTGTGGTTAACAGAAGAGGTTGCTATTTGAAATGTGGAGTTAGGAATTGCTGCAGTACATCCCACTGTATGACAGAAGGAAGTGTAACACTTTTGTTTTTCGTGTTGTGGACAAGTACAAAGGTAGTGTTGTTTTGTGGGTCAGCCTGGCTCATTCAGTAGCAGTCTTGCCTCTGAGTCAGAAGGTTATGGGTTCAAGCCCCACCTTGGGAGGTCGAACCAATATAGGCCTTCGCTCCAGGGTACTGCTGGCCGGAGTGCCGCATTTTCGGAGACGCCATCCTTCGAATGGGATGTTAAACCAAGGTTCTGTCTGCCTGACCAGAGGCAGTTAAAGATCCCATGACATTGTTTGAAAAGAGAAGGGAGTTTTTTTCTGTATTCCTAGGAATATAGGAATTGCTAGACGAAAAAAGGCCCAGGTCCATCTGGTCCACCTTCTACCATCCTGGTAGTCGCATGCTACAGTAATGGAGATGTTGATAGCAATTAATTCTGTATGGATTAGTCTACCATCACAGTGGAAAGCTTTGTTTCCTATTTGCCTAGTTTTTCCAAGCATACTACACTTGACATGTCTCAAATTACTCGTAACTGTATATATATACTGTATATTGTCCTGGCCAACAATCCCCAAATAAAATTGGTTACTCACTGCATTTGCTGTTTGTAGGACATTGCTGTGCGCAAATTGGCTGCCATGTTTGCCCACAAAACTTTACACAATCAATCCAACTTTACAGTATATTCTGTGAGACGTTTTGAGACGTCTTGATGATGTAATAAGGTGCCATATCAAATCCATAATGATTATCATTTTATTTTTCTGTTTAGCTAAACTACCTGATTTTTTTGTTAATTATGTAATATTGTTTTCAGGTTATCCTCTTTTACATTCACTATAATTATGCCTCTGTTGACCCCACTAACTGATCAGGAATACCACACGTTTTCTTCATGCCAGGAGCATTCTGATCAAATACTTGTGTTTAGGCTTGGCAGCTTTAATTCTATATTCATGGATTTTCCTTTTTTTCCCCAAATCAAGAAATTTGAATTCTCGTTGTTAAACAATGTACTTTACTATTGTTTGAACTAGAAAAATGTCTGACTTCCAGGTTATATGGTCACCAGGGTCCTCGTGTTACTTCCTACAAGCAACGAGCCAGAAGTGCCGTAAATGGCACAGCTTGCGTGTAGCACCCGTGTGCAGTATGTAGGAAGTAACCCCATGACGACCCCTTCAGGGACCACAAGTCAAAGATCACTTTGTAGTCTTTGTAGTCAAAGATCACTTTTTTTTAAAAAATGTATCAGTCCAAAAAAATTGTGGGCAAATCTTCAGTCCCTTTGCCCCCTCCTGGAACTCTCATCTGAAAGCTCTCCACCTCGTTCTTTCGCTTTGCTTTAGATCCTGTCTGAAGACCTAACTCTTTGACTGTGTGTTTGACCACTATCCCTTCCAGTTCAAGCTTCTGTTCAATTTGTAAAATGCTTTGAAATGTTCTCCCAATGTGAAAGGTGTTGTATAAATATAAATTGTTATTGTTGATAGCAGGATGCAGCCTGAGGATAGTGTAACAAGAACAGATTTCTTACAGATTGGATTCTGGTTATTGCTGGAAACACAAAAAGACTTGGACAAATTGATCAAATTAGTGAGTAAGCTGTAGATTTCCTGTAATTTGGTGTAGGCTTCAACACCACTGGTTTAGCAAATTATGGTTAATGGTGCATTTGACCTGCTTCATACAAGTTCAAAAGTATTTCTGAGATAAATATGGAGGTGTGGTATAACTTGTTATTGTACTATTCTGGTCAAGATCTTGTAGAGGGCTAGCAACCAGACAACATGTCTTTCATAACCTGATCAAGAGTAAGTTTTCACCAAGTTCACAGATCCATAAGGCTGTGGACCGTATTGAAGGCAGGAGTAAGAGATGGTGTTACTCTGCTTGTTACCAGTTATAGTATTCTCTCAGTGGTTGATTATAGCACAGAAGGTGCTGATGGTGACAATTCTACTCCCAATTTATAAAGCTGTCGTTGCCATGTATTTGCCCCAAAGATTTTGATGTGATTATGAAGCCAATGTTTATAAATTAAGAAATCTTCGAAGCACTTTAGAGTAAAATTTAAAAGCAATTATTGACCAGATCTTCTCAGCACTGAAATCTTACAGTTGACATTTTGGTAAAATTCCCCATGTGTTTCACATAAACATGGAAAGATTATCCCCTCCAGAGGATATAAAATTGGAGATTAGAATCCATTGTATATTTAGGTAGTTCAGAGTACATATACAGTAAACCCCCAACTTGGAGGTTTATTGTAGCTCAGTGTTTAGAGCCCTCGCCTCGCAAGCGAGATACCCAGGGTGAAACCTTGGACGAGTTTCCGTACTCCACACGCCTGATAATAATCCCTCAAGAAAAAAACTTGGTCACTCAACCCACAACTGCTGCCGCGGTTTGCCCGCAAAATATAATCAATTCACTTCACATTATATTCTGTGAAGTCCTTTGAGACGCTTCAAAGACATGAAAAGCGCTATATCAAATGCAAAGATTATTATTAACTTACCGGACTCTGGGTATCCAGAATTCATACCAAATTTCCATGGGTATATGGACTCTGGCCACCCACTCTCCTGGCGCCCAGCTCCGCTTCACCGCGCTCACTGCCTTCAGTGACAGGAGATATCCACTTGAATCAGTTTGAATCCAGCTTATTCACTATCTTCTGTTTACAGGATTCAAACAATTACAATCTGGTACTGACAGGTTTCAGCACTGAAGCTGGGAAATGCTGACACCGGCATTGTAATTACACTGATCTGGAATTCCAGCCCACCGGACCAGATCCCCCCCGCCCTATTGTCCTGGTTAGCCAGGGTTTTAGTGTCTATTTAGTGTTTTGCCCACAAAATTCAGTCAAATTCATTTTACAGTATATCCTGTGAAGCGCTTTGAGACATCTCAACGATATAAGGTGCTACATCACATGCAAGGATTATTATTATATTTAAATACATAATTGGTGTTTGCCCCAGCATTGTTCTGTCCCAAATTTGAAAGATTTGTAACTCTTATTCTTAAGCACCAAAAGAAAACATTATTAAAAAAGACATAATTTGAAATGAGTAAACTGCCCACGTGTGCTTTGATCACTGTCATATTAATGTGTCCCCCGTCCACATATATATCCAGAGAACCATATCAAATGTCCGCTAAGTAAAGTCAGATGTCTAAAGAGTATTAACAGATGCAGCCAAGAGGGCCTTCAAAAGGGAATAAGATAAAATACCTTCAAAAGAATCAGAGGTGTAGGGAAAGGGCAGACAAGTGGATTGCTTGAGGGAGCTGGCACAGACACAATGAGCTAAATTACCTTCTTCTGTGCCGTAAATTTCTATGGTTCTAGTGGGTGTTTCTTTACCCTCTTTTGTTTTTTGGGACAATCTTTAACTGCATTAAAGGGAATGTGTGGATTAAAATGCAAGACAAATGTCAGCCATTATTTTACATTGGTGCGTAAGGTCACAATTTAATAGGACAGTTGCCATTGTTTTGTCATCTTAATAACAATGTTCTTGATAAAAAAGCAAAATGCTTGCACTGTGCTTAAACTCCCGATAGCCTGTGCTACGCAGTGGTAGGTCATTGTTCATATCTGCAATAAACAACATGATGTTCCCAATTTCCATTGTGGCCCAATGGAGAACAGGTGTGAAGTAAAGGGAGAGTCACCAGTCTCTATACCTTTTGTGGTTAGTTACAAATTGCCATTGATGGAGGCTTTTGAGCAGCTTTCCAGTGTCCTCTGGCTATAGAAGGTGAGGTGCACAAGAACATAACATGGAGAGAAAAGAAAAGCAAACAATATTGTTACAACAGTACCTTTTTTTTACATTCAGCAGGTTTTCGTTCTCTCATTTTTATTTAGACTTGCTCTTGTACAAAAGTTTCTTGTGAGTGAATTTTGCAGTGGGATTGTCACTGTGATGCAAGGTGCTATACAGTCTTCAAAACAATAGGAAGTGTGCTGCTATTATTATTTGGTTGGTCATATAACCCCGCAAGCCAAAGCTCCAATGAGCAATAGAATAATAGCTGTACAAGGAGCTGGAAGCTTGCCAATCAGTATTCACAATGGCTAGGTTAGCGTTTCCTCAGTGCCCATTCTGGGGTCCCCAAGATTTGGCTCTTGCCAACCTGCATCTAATGCTCGGTGAGCAGTGCGAAAGTTTCCACTCTATTCGAGACAAACAGAAATTTCCTACATATGCAGGATACTCAGCACTATGGTTTGGATACTCTTAAAAATGATGATGGGGTTTCCACATGTGTCAGATACCTGGCTGACCCACCCCCAAAAATCTGTTATAAAACTGGAAAATCAGTTTCAAAGGAACTAACCGTTTCTTTTTCTTGTGTCAGAAAGGTCGTTTCCAGAGAGAGTCTGGAGGAATGTTCCTTTGCTGCGTTGTGGTTGTCTCGTGCTTTTTGTTTCATGTTTTTATTTCTCACCTATTGGGGCTGAGCTCGTACTTTTGAACATATTTGCTGAGAGAAATTGGTGCCACCAAGACAGCAGTCCGTTGTGTTTTTGTGTTTGATCAGTGCAAAGCCAAAGCTCTCTCCAATTTCTTCCAGTTTCTTCCACAACGTGAGCTGAAGGTATCTCCTCCTGCACACTGCTCCTTTGAGCAGATTTAGCAAAACTGACACTGAGCAAGCAAGCTAGATTTTAGTCTGATTGCCTGTTTTAAAATTCCAGTGCTTTGTTGTTGCTTGAGTAACCCGACTATTCTGTTATCAATTAATGCATTTCAGGGCTCAGAATGTGTGTTGACATAATCAAGACATATTGTATAATGTTCCTTGTCTACAGAATATGTGGTCAACATTGAAGAAAGTATGTTTCCTTTTGGAAAATCACTGAATTCTGTTTTTTATTCTTGTAGTTGAAGAGCCCACAATTTGTGTTCAGTTAGAGAGCTGTGTGGAGCAGCCATCCCTCTCGACGCCTGGAGATCTCAGTACCTACTCTGTGTTAATAGACTGCGGAGAAAGCAAGTGTCTACCAGGAAGCAATCTGCAGGTTACAGGACCACGAGAAAGCATTCTAGATCATCACCAAACAAAAGAGCTGGAAGTTCATGTAGACAGTGGAGTACCCAGCCTGGAGAACTCAGACATCCTGGCAATCATTCAAGATAAGGTAACCAGTTTTCATCTTCCAATGCTGTTTAGATTTCTCCCCCCTTTTACCTTCCCCCCCCCCCACACACATTGTTTTCTTGAATCAGAGTGTGGACAAGTGAGCTTGGCCTTTGCCTGGGCTGGTTTTTGGGAGGTTTGTGAGTGACACTGCTCTGGATAACGAAATAGCCCTTTTAGTGAGTCAATGCTGGAGTCTCACTGTGCTGCAGCATGGGTTTGTGTAAGTGATCATGATCATCAGCAACTAGTTATACAGGACTGTTTTGGGGTTGCATTTTGCCAGATGTTAGTTATGTCAGGAATTATAGAGTCAGGACAGGTGTATTTGCTTGTATTGCATTTTGTTTAATTACTTTTGTTCCATTATATGTGTATTCCTCAGCTATAAGACTGTCAGGAGACCAAAGGAAGATGCCACTTTTGTTGTGAAACAGGCTTTTTTGATAAAAATACTGGTGATGAACCTTTTTCTGCTATTTTTTAGGTCAAAGAACCCAAGGAGCTTGTGCTGCCCCCAAATATTCGAGACCAGGTTGCTATCAGTGACATGAGTGCTACCTCCTTCTTACGAGCAGAGTCTTCGGAGATCACTATAAAGCAGGAGGCTGAGGAAATCAAGCCACAGATGACAGACCTGAGGCCCAAGGAGGAAGCTCAGATGCTTGCTGAGTCAATTGCTGAGAAGAAAATAACAATCAAGCAAGAACCGCCAGAGAGAGTGGAGGAGGAGGGGGAGGATGAAATTTCAAATGTAGAACAGGTAGAACGTGTGGTTAGTGTGGTCAAAACTGAGGAGTCCACACAGCGGGGGCCAAAATCCCAGGTAAGACACTGGAGGATGAACAAAACTAACCTTGTGACCTGAAGGGCTCTAAATACATACATATTATTGTTGTTCATCACCTCCAATCTTGACCCTTCCAATGCTCTGCTCACCTGACTCCCCAGATTCTTCCGACACAAGACGCGGACCATCCAGAGCTCTGTAATTCATGTCTGTACCTGGTGCAGGAGAGAACATACCTCTCACTTGGCTGCACTGGCTTTCTGCCTTCTGTGGATCAAATTCACCAGCCCCATTCTCTGGAACTCCATCCTGGATTCCCACCATCTCACCCCTTCCTTCCCCATCTTTAAAACCGGTCATAAGACCAATCTATTCGACCGCAATTTCAGTCGCCTTTCCCTCTCACTCTCCTCAGCTCCCCCCACCCTCAGCTCGGGCTCCCAGACAGCAATTCCTGCTGTAAATTGCTGTTGCTTGGTGCTAGCTCGGGAGTCATGCTGCACTCAAAGGGTTAGTATTGAACTTCGCTGAAGCCCACGATGTGCGAAGTTACAGATCCGTTTCGCTAAATGCTATCACTTTGCTTTGTAGGCACTTTCTGTAGATCATCATTTGTCCAGGAACATTGCACAAAGCAAAAGCACCTTGGAGGAATCCGAACATCTCTTTCCCAGAAGTGCGATACAAAGTAAAAGTGCATCTGAAGAACTGGGACAGCCCTCTCACAGGAGCATAGCACGGAGTCAAAGTACTTCAGATGAAGTCGTACAGACAGAAATTATGGGTCAGTGGAACAGTAATAATAAGTAGATGGTATTCACAATGAAATTACAAGGGTGCAAAATGCTGTTTTTGCATTTATTTTATGTGTTTGTGTATGTATATACTGTATATATATATAATAATGCTTGCATTGATATAACACCTTATCACATCTTCATTTAAATTGCTTCCCCGATTTCTGTCAAACCACCCCAACCTTCTGACTTTGTTACAGCCACCGCTGCTCTCTGAAATCCCAAACCCGGGCTCTTGAGCGCAGATGGCACAAAATCGGTCTCACGGTTTACTGCAGGATGTGGCTCAAACATCTTTGAACCTACCGCCTCTCCCTCACACAAGCATAAACTGCCCCCCCCACTCAATCCTTGCTTCAAACACAAGTGCAAGCACGTCATGGACTTCTTCATCTCCAGGATAGACAACATCCACTTGGCTACATCCTCCCCACTGTTTATCTTACTTTTCTTCTGAATATTATACTTTTTGCTGTTTAAAAGCTTTATTTTAAAGTTATTTGACATATAACCTTTAAGTAATTAAGAAGAAATCACATTCAGTTTTGAAGCAGTCAAGTATTAACTGATGTTTCAATATTAAATGCAATTTCTATACCTAGCGTAAGGAATCCGTGTCGATCTATGCTCATTTATACTAGTGGGTTTAGTAAATCAGTCGTGAATGTTTGATATTGAGAAGAAGTCATTCTAGCTGTGCTATTATGCTATGTGCTAAACTTCATCCTGCCTCAGACTTCAATAACATCGCTGTGGACTCTTCAGAATTTTTTTAAAAAAAAGTAATATTTGAATGACAAAATGAAACTCAAAACTTGTTTCCTCTTTCAACTTCAGAAGCCTCGAAGGAAGAGCTGGGGGTGGTTGCAAAGGGACAGGCCAAGGTAACACAAATTTAGATTCTGCATTTAACTGCAGTTGTGGATATTTGAATGAATCAGTGGTTTGTTTGTTGCCTTTTGGGAAGAGGTGGTTGTGGGGGGGGGTGGGGGTTTGTTGATCTTACGAGACGCATTGCCCTGAAATTTAAACCACATTTTTTCTTCTATATAAATCAAATTTTCAATCAAGAATCAATGTATTTTGTTGGCTGACCATAAAGATTGGCCACTACCACCAACACCAAATTACATTTACACAGCGCCTTTCCCGTTGGGAGGATGTGCCAAGGTTCTGGACAGTGAGCGATTTGCACCCGAGCTGGGGTTTGGGATCAGGAGGGATGGAGGGCAGGGAGGGTGGGGGTAGGAGGGTGACCAAAGGCGCCGTCAAAGAGGAGGGCCATGAGTCGCGCCTTGAAGGCTGCAACAACAGGGCCAGGTGAAGGGACTGTGGGATGGAGTTTCAAGGGTAGGGGCAGAGAGGCTGAAAGCCCGATCTCTGATGGTGGGGCTGGCCAGGCGGGGGACATGGAGCAGATCAGAGTTCACTGAGCGGGACAGAATATAAAAGTGAGAAAGTGATGTTCAGTTTACACAAAACCTTGGTTAAACCACATTTGGAGTACTGTGTCCAATTCTGGCCTCCGCACTGTAAGAATGATCTTTGTAAATTTAGTATCAAATGGGAAAGAATGATTCCTTGTATTTAGTCTATATTCTACAGTCTGTAATGGGGGTGGGGGCGCGAGGGGCGTTTACACTTGAGCATTTGTGCTACAAATCACCATGGATAGAATCGTGTCACACCATGTGATGGATACAAATGCCTTTCTTTGTAGCTCCAAGAGGTGCACATCCCTAAGGAAGAGGATGGAGCGAGTGAAGCTGCCAGCATGGATGAGACCAGGGAGGAGGAACCAAGTGAAGTCTATATGTCAGAAACTGACAATGAGCCACCAGTCAGTGAGAGTGATGATGGATGCAGTATCCTCAATGCACATTTGCAGTCTTCAGTCCTCGCTGATTCGATTCCCAGCAGCCCTGCCTCTTCACAGTTGTAAGTTTACCAGTAGTTTATTACAGATATGCATGTGTTCAACAAATTCAATTTCAGGGGTAACCCCCCCCCCCCCCCACCTGCCCTCCAAACCTGTTCCCAGCTTGTGTCCCAAACCCCTGATTGTCCAGCGCCCTAGGACATCTTTCTGACATGAAGGGCAGTATACAAGTGTTGTACCTTCAGTGTGTAAAATAGTCATTGAGTTTCTCTGTTTCTCCAGTTCAGTCTGCAGCGAAGACCAGGAAGCCATTCAAGCCCAGAAGATCTGGAAGAAAGCCATCATGTTGGTGTGGAGGGCAGCTGCCAATCACAGGTCAGGTTCCACCTACAGCAAGTTATTCTTGTGGGGGTTCCTTTTCTCAACATTCCCCCGTATCAGCATTCCTCCTTGATACACAGAGAAGGGCAGCCTGGGAGTGATTGCAAGCAAGAGGCTCATTTGAGGGAGCGGGTTACATTTTGTAACCATAATAATAATGGAGGCATTTGATACAATGCCTTATCACATCTCCTGGACGTCTCAAAGCGCTTCACAGAATATACTGTAAAGTGAATTGACTATAGTTTTGGGCGAAAAGTTTACAGAACTTTACAGCCGTGTCAGCAGGTATGATAAATGTAGTTCTTAAAAGATCACAAGATCATAGAATTAGTTCAGATGAAGGGAGGACCTTTGTTCAGCCCATCTGATCTCATCATCCTACCATCGCCCCATCGCAGCATCAGGTTGATTTTAAATGAATAAGTTTATACAGTGGAATCCGCTTGCTGGGCGGGAATGGTATTTTGGCTAAACCTTGGATACCTTAAGTCAGGCAAAATGTCCATCCCCAATGCCTCAACCGGCTTCCACTGTAAATATTGCAACATTGTGAGGCTGAAAAAATTTGTGTTATTACAACAGTTTTTAACATGCATTTTTTTCAGATACGCTAACGTGTTCCTGCAGCCAGTAACAGACGACATTGCCCCCGGATACCACAGCATCGTACACAGGTCAGCTTCTTGGACAACCATCAATCACTGTAGAAATTCTGGGGATTGAGGAGAATCTCACCATCAGGTCCCTTAATATATTGTTTAAAGAATGATGTTCTTTAAACATTTTGCCCTTTTTTAAAGTCATGAATCCTGATAACAACCCAACAACAACTTGCGTTTATATAGCGGCCTTCGCGCAGGACGGTGTCTCGGAGCACTTAACAGTGGCGGATGCTGAGCCAGGGGGAGAGGGAAGGTGACCACAGGCACGGTCAAAGAAGAAGGGAGGAGGAGGCCGGAGCCAGTCGAGCGGAGGCAGTGGGTAGTAATGTAGGGACAGAAGAGGTTGGAGAGATGGAGGGTCCCAGGGCTTGAAGGGATTTAAATACAAGAGAGAGGATCTTGAGGAGCATTGCTTGTATATTCTATACAGCTATTTATAAAATCAAAGATTCCATTTGCTTTCTTGACAGCTTTCCCACCTTTAAGGATTCATACATGTTAGGTCACCTGTTCTTCCACTCCTTTTAAAATATTACCATCCGACATACACTTGCTCTCCTTATTCTTTCTAATTCTTACTGCCTTCCTCACATTACTGAGAATAAAGCTTTGATGTGCTGGAGTTTCCCTGAGCCATTCACCATTGATGTCAGAACTTGTTTTGTAAACATAATTTTTTTATTGTGTTTTGAATGTATTGAATTGTAAATGGGGTTTTGGTTGTCCCTTCTGAGTGTTTTGACTACACATAAAATAAGGTTATTGGTAATCAAGAATTGTGGATGACTGGGATGCAGTTTTACAGAATAAAATTCTGGTAAGTATTGCACATGGCACGTGAGGTGCTGCTTATGATGGCAAAAATCCCTGGTGCTGGCATAGTCTCTGGGTAACCCCAACCAGAATTTCAGCTAAATTGTGGATGTCTTTGAAAGCCACAAAATTGCAGAAAAATAATCTACATATTCTGACAAAAGAATGCACTGATTATGGGACTAATTTACAGACTTTAACTTGTGAAGTAATGTGGACATAATAGTGGATATAAGATCAGTTGAATATATTGCTGTAAGAAATGATGACCTGTGGAACATTGAATCTTGTCATTTCTTTATGTGCATGCGACTGGCAGGAAGGTAGAAGGCAAACTAGATGGACCTTGGTCTTTTTTCGTCTAGCATTTCTTATGTTCACAATCAATGAAGAGGATTGATGGAATCTCTGTGTTTCGTACCATTTTTTCAGACCAATGGATTTATCTACAATAAAGAAAAATATAGAAACTGGTCTAATTCGTACAACAGCGGAGTTCCAGCGGGACATCATGCTGATGTTCCAGAATGCAGTCATGTACAACAGCTCCGACCATGATGTTTATCACATGGCCTTGGAAATGCAGCGAGATGTCTTAGAGCAGATTCAGGTGAGATCTTCCTTGTTCCACATGCCTCTGTAGCAGTAAGTAGGAACCCGGTTAGTCGAGCGGCGGATCACTTTTCCGGGGGGTAATAATCCCTTAAAAAAAAATTTGGTCACTCAATCCATGACAGTTTGTGGGACGCTGCTGTGCTCAATTAGCTGCCACACTTCGTCAACTTACTGTACAGAATATTCTGTGAAGCGCTTTGAGAGGTCTCGAATACTTGATGAGGCGCTTTATCAAATGCAAGATCACAAGATTATTATTTTATAGATACAGGAAATATGTAAAGTTGACACTTCATAAAAATGGCTACAATATATATATGAACAACCAGGGAGCAAGTATCCCTTCACTGCAGCACTTTATATAGAATACTTTTCACAGAAACACTTGCTGAGGCACTGTTTACATATCAAGTGTAGCCGTTCCTCGTAAATTCTGAAATCATCACATCAAACATGCCAGTCATTTAGCATATTTGGTTGAATTAGCTAATAGATTTTATATATTAACATAATAAACTTGTAGTCAGCATCTCCATGTATACGAGGCTACAAATATTCAATAGCATTACTGTTTAATTCAAATGTGATGTTATAATAATTCGCACATAAACTTGTCACCAAACTGCCAATACAATTAATTTGTTCCTGAACAAAAATCACTCCCTTTGCATGTTTGCTGTTTCACAAGCATTCTGACTGTAGGTTAGCCATGTACTTATGTATATCAAGTTGTCAGCATGTGAAATATATGTGACTCTGTTTTTATGTGGAATTTAAGTCTTGCATCACTCCCTTCCCATAATTTATAGAGCCCCCTCACTCTTCTCCCCCTGCGTGAGCACAACATGATTGCCTCTTGTTGACACACTTAGTCATACTTTCTCAACTTCTAATATTGCCAGCACTTACAAAAAATGTTTTCAATCCTACATTTTTTCCAAAATTTTATACATACCAAGTATCTTGAGTGTAATTCAGAAGTCTCTTGATTTATTGCTTTCAACCATTTAATTCAATGCTTGCCATGCCAGCTTATTACTGTTTGCCCTCTAAGGGCTTCAAATTTTGCACAACCTGGCCACCACCTTTTTTTCTCTCTGCACGTGGTCATATTGCTTTCCAATTCTGATTGATACCCACCCGACCGATTTCTCAGATTGAGAACACCAAAGAATGATTGAAAGGTGGCCACATCTTGTGACTTCCACAGTGCTGAGCATCAAGAAGCTTCAAGGCAACTGACAAAATCAAATGAGCAAGACGAGAACCTGCTCATTGAAAAATAGCTAATTGGAACATTGGCATGATTGGCTTGGACCTCAGTTTAGGCAAGAACATCAAAGCCCACCCATCGGTCCCCTAAAGATCTGCCAGTAGTGAGAAGCGATGCGTTTATTTTGTATTTTGGCACTTCTTAAAGGAGTAGAATCCCTGTAATTTTTACCTGGTTAACTAAAGTGAGATATCTATTGTTATCAGAATTAGAAGAATGAGATGATACAAAGGTGGCTGTGGCTCCCAACGAACACCTTTAGAGATGTGCTTGTGTGCTGTTGTGGACTAGGTGGGGTCAAAAGTGTGAAAGTTGTTTTTAATTATCTTTTCCTCTGATTTAGGCACAAGCCCTGAACAATGATGGAGATGTAACATGTCTGTATTGATTTGCTGCAAAGTAGGTCTACAGTTTAGGATTAGATTACCTTTCTCATTTTCTTGTCATTACTTTAGCAATTCCTGGCCACGCAGCTAATAATGCAAACATCGGAGTCTGGAATCAGTGCTAAGAGCCTGCGTGGGCGCGAGTCAACGCGAAAACAGGATGCTGCAGAGAAGGTTAGTGTGTCTGAAAAGCAGATAGGACAGATTATTAAGGACAGCAATTTTCTGGTTGGTTTATTAACCAATGAATTGTGTCTTCAGGTTACCTTGTCAAAACTAACCATCAAATGTTAGTCATCAAATAACCAGTCACTGGAACTAAGACTGTATTATATCCTAAACAGGTCAGAAATGGCTAAATGTAGCCCTATCCATTCCCACTACACTGCCCATAGCCTCACACTACCCACTACACTGCCCGTAGCCTCACACTACCCACTACACTGCCCGTAGCCTCACACTACCCACTATACTGCTGGGTTTACCTGTAATCATAGCCTCATTCATTGCTTGTTCAGAATTATTAAAGTTAGTATTTTACTTGCTTTGAATGGGAAAGGTTGAGTCACACAGTGGACACAAAATATACCGTCACTCCACTTTACAGTATATTCTGTGAAGCGCTTATGTCTCAAAGACATAATAAGGCGCTATTATCAAGTGCTAGGATTATTGTTATTGTCATATTGTTACAAGCTACTGTTAGTTATAAGCTATTTCACGATTGTGGCTCAATACCTCCCCACTGTGGAACATTAGTTTTTGGTATCAAAACTGCATCCCCTGGCATTGTGTAACGGGTTTTGTTCCAGTTTATGACATTATGATCCAAAGCTGACCAAATAATAGTGAAATACATTTTATAAGAGTTTTGCGGAGTGAAGACCATCTCTAAATTAGTGTAAGTTAAATTGACAAGTGCAAGTACTAAACTCTTGAATTTGGTGTCTGTACTGGCTTTGCAATGGCCGTTTTGATTCCTGCTGAGCAAGCACTGTGTGTTGCCCATGAGTGACTTTACACGTTTATCAATGCGTGATGATCACAGTAATTCTTTATAAATGAAGGCACAGAAAATTTTTATTTACTGTGAATTTATTACTCATTATATAAATGTGCAATACTATTAACCTCCAGTGAGAACTTCAGACCTTTATCAGTTGTCTACGTACAGCATTGGGGTTCTTAAACTGCTCAAAATGCATTATTTATTTAGAAACAAACAATTTTCCTAAAATTCATTTCCATAATCTGGATTGTGTTAGCACCGCTTTACGTGCTTCACCTGCAAACAAATGGATTGTAATGGTCAGTTTATTGCAGAATAACTACAGCAAGAATGATTGAAGAAATTAATTTGAGAAGAGAATTTGGGGTGTTAATTTTGGCCAAAAATAAATTTGAAATTGAGTGACAAACTAGGGAATAGCTAAATCCCCTTGTTGGCAAACATGGCTTCCAGTATATCTCTAACCATCTAGACCAAGCAGGTCCTTGGCTCAATCTCCTCTCTGTACTTTGGGCGAATGTGCATGGAGTCCATGCTTCCTGAGGGTAGGAAGAGGAGAAAATTGGGAGAGCTTCAGATTCCCATCTTATCCTCCAGCACATGTGTACATTGGAGTGTGGTGTTGGTTTGGCTATAATGGTTCCACAAGTTAAGAAACCCACCAGCACTCACTATCCAGGTTCATGCACGGAGGTTGATCACTGGGCCTCCGATATCTCTGTCCTTTGAATTGTAATCCAATACAAGAGGGAACATAAAGAGGGAACTAAGAAAGGAAACTTGAGAGAGAAAAAGTGAATCTCAACTTTTAAAAAAAACTGGAAACAGGAATGCAAGCACTTAAATCCTGCAAAATAAAAATGAATGTAACTGCAATTTAAAAGCTCAAACCGTCCCAAAGGATCATGGCAAGGAATAGCAAAATGTTGATTTTAAAAATTGATTGAAAGTAATTGAAAAGATCTATAAATGAAGCCAGTTCCTTTCAGGGAATGTTTGGTCTGTACTTCACCCAAACTTTAATAGGTGTCAATTTATTCATGTAATCAATAATTTTCACTGTTGCTTGCTAACTCTTTAGCAAAGCACTGTAGTCTTCTGAAAGTTATGATGCAGTTAAAGTTAGGAGATAGCCTAACCAAGGATTGACCTTTCACAACATGATGACTACTTGCCCAGGTATTCCGACTGAATCCTGAATTTGTTGTTGAAATGCGGGTAAGTGATTGTATCCATATATGATGCTGACTCTACCTTTCTGTCACAATTGGTAAAGTGACTACAGTAATATAATTCTATCATTGTGGCTGCAGAAATGATCTCCAACACCTAATGTAATAGGTTCAGCCTTTGACTTTGTAAAACTCTGAAATGTTCAAACCTTTCTAGACAGTGAATAATGTTGCCTGTTGCAATTTTTATAATGTTTTTTTATTTTTGTTTTATTTCTATAGGCTCTTCTGCCTTCCTTCTCGCTCTCTCTTTGTTGGAAACTTACACAAATCTAGTTTAAAGTTTGTAGGAAAGCAGAATAATATCTACTATCTGACAGTGCAGGCCTCCTCAGTGCCACAGCCTGTTTACATACCATAATCCTGAACCTATTAACAGCAGTGAGTGTCAGGAATCCTTGTCCACAGATATAACCATGGATAGTATTACTATAACTACAGAAATAAACTAAATAAATAATAGTAATTTGGTCACTCAGTCTACAACAGTCTGTGGGACGCTGCTGTGCGCTGTTGGCTGCTGGGTTTTGCCCACAAAATATACAGTCAATTCACTCTACAGTATGTTCTGTGAGATGTCTCGAAGACGTGATAAGGCGCTATATCAAATACAAGGATTATTATTATTACAGCCACTGCTCTGGCCAGGCAAATGAATATGAATGTGCTTTAATAAGAGCCTAATAATAATCCCTCCAAAACCAAAAACAATAATAAATTGGTCATTTTCAATCTACGACTGTTTGTGGGACATTGCTGTGCGCAATTGGCTGCCGCGTTCACCCACAAATATACAGTCAATTCACTTTACAGTGTGTTCTGTGAAGCGCTTTGGGACGTCCCCCCGACGTGAAAAGCGCTATATCAAATACAAGGATTATTATTATTATTATTATTATTTAACTTTACAATTGTTACTGTTTGGAGTTCCTTCACGTGTGATGTCACGACACACCAAAAGACCTGCCACAGCCGTGGTAGTGGGTATGTTCGTTCAGGTTGAATTTGATTTGCTGTTTTTTTTGTCCTTTAACAGGACAGTGTCCCCATGGGCTCTCCTGCCTTCCTTCTCTCTCTCTTTGTAAGTATTCAAAGTAGCATGTAGCTAATTTGCTAGTAGAAAGTTATTAGACTGGAATGTTTTCTGCTGAACCATATTAACTTAGATTATTATGCACAATCTGTGGTAAATACTGTGATTTACTGTAAAGTCATGAATGTGTACTTCATTTGGATTTGTTTTAATGTGATTATTCTAGTTTATTTAATTAGGTGCAATAGTCTCCAAATTTCTTCATTTCCTAAATGGCATGTAAATGGTGCTGCCTTGTGTCTGCGGCCTCATCGGTTCCATCTCGAGCTAAATAAGCTGGTGATCAATTAGGTACTTGCTGGAGGAAGATCTTTCAATTTAGACGTGGAATCAAACCTCATGCAAAGAAACTTCATCTTTGTTTTTTTAAGAAAAGGGAGTTAGGCCTTCGTAACACTACAGGCCGACCACAAGTTTCAAGAAGCCAGAGAGATGGAGGAAAGCTGCTAGATCTAGTGAAGGACAGTGTATTTAAAGCATGTAGATGATCTGCTGCTAGATTTGTACGTGATCTAAACGCTCGGGAAGCAGCAGTAGGAGCAGCCAGCTTGCAGCCTGCCTTGGCATTCTGATAGGGCTCTACACCAGGCCAGGTAGGTGATGCTTCCTAGACTCAAGGATATGTTTATAGTAGGATGAACAGCCTTGCTGGATCCCATTTTCTCAATTCGGATTTTGGTTATTTGCCAGTATTAAAAAGTAAGAGATCCCAGAGAGGAATGCATCGTTTTTACATCAATAATTAAAATGCAGTGAAATCCTTTGCCAAGTGCTTCACACCAGGTCCTGCTGCCTTTGGGTAAAATGATGACTCGGTGCCTTTGTACCTGGCTCCTCGTGGCCATGCTGCAGTCTGGGTAGGATGCCTTGCAACACCTGCAGAATTTTGGATCTAAAGTTAACAAAATAATCTTGTTTTTTCCAAATGTCATTCGGAGTTTGAGAATATAAATGTTCTGGAGCCATGGGTTAGCCTTGGTGCTATCATCCTAACCGGAGTTTGCTACAGGACTAAGAAAGGCAACTATTGAAAAAAACGCAGTGTTCAAGCTGTTCGCCTCTATGTCACAGCAATGCCTGGTTCAGTTCAGTACAGTCAAAGGATTCTGCTTCTGCATAGAATTATTGTGATATTCGACAAACAACATAAATGGAATTCACATGCAATCTCAGGCTGCTTAAATTGAATTGTATTCTTTAGGTAATCGGACTCAAAACACTCAATGTCCTGCTTGTCAGGCAGTTTATGATCATTTGTGGTGGTGGCAGCAGCATTCAGCAGCACATTACCACAACACTAACACTAGCATGTGAACTAATAGAAATCCATTTCTCCAGTTTCCAGTTCATGTGCCAAGGTCACTGCTGAAATTCGTGATTTAAGTGTTGAGTTTCCCTCTGGGAAAACATCACAATTCACTTTGATCTACCCTTTTCCATACATTACGCCATTTCCATATCACAATTACGACACAGCCTCCCACCAGAAAGACGTTTTTTTATATCATAAACTGTTTGATAAAGGCACAATCTCAACCTCAAATACCTGGTAGTGAGCTGAAGGCCTCACTTTAGTCACTTGATTTCTGCTGATACTCAGCTTGTCCAGCTTTGTATTCACAGTTTATGATACACCCAGAACCAAAAGACGCCACTGTTTAAAACTAGAGGGACGTCTGAAAATAAGTACCAAAGGTTTATAATATTGTTATAAACCCTATTTACATAGCTCTCACTGTAACAAAGAGAGGTAACAGAAAAGAGGTGAGCAGTGCATTAACTTGGGTGTCCTACATATTACAATGAATTGAGCACCAAGCTGATCATAAAATAATTTGATAAAATGTGTGGTGAGAGTTGGCCTCAGATAAACGTAGATTTTGAGAGGAAATTGATTTCAGAGATTTCTGCGAAGCCCTTTTTCACTTTTCATTCATTTTTTTAAAAAAGTCAGTTTGGAGCATTCTTGGATCTCCTGCTCTATCACAAATACCAAAGCTCAAGGGCATATTTGAGAGAGTTCAAATGAATGGAATAAAGCAACATGTTCACTCCCTCTATTACAAAGTTAAACTTTCTGTAGTGTGCATTATAAAGTCCAGTTATGGTCGATTCCCGGTAGGGCGAAATGTTAGGCAAGTTTCTTTACTACACATGCCTCTGTTTGCCTAGCAGTAAGTAGGAACCCGGTTTTCACTCGATTGGCGGATCGCTTTTCCAAGGGTAATAATTCCCTCCAAAAAAAATAATAGATTTACTGGTTTCAAGTCATCAGATCTTTCATCACCAATAAGAAATGATTGAATAAGTTTTAGCTAGTTAGTAGTAAATAGGTTGTCAGTCGATTGGCGGATCTCTTTTCCGGGAGTAATAATCCCTTCAAAAAGCAAAAAAGAATAATTTGGTCACTCAATTGACGACTGTTTGTGGGACACTGCTGTGCGCAATTGGCTGCCGCGTTTCGTCCACAAAATGTACAGTCAATTCATTTTACAGTATTTTTTGTGAAGCGCTTCGAGACGTCTTGAAGACGTGAGAAAGCTCTATATCAAATGCAAGTATTATTATATTATTTTTATTATTATTTCAGTGTTTGTTCACATCCACTAAAGTCACTCAAACATTAGTGTGATTTGTGCTCCTGGGTTTTCCCACTAATTCTCTGAAATAACCTGGACACTGAAAATTAATTTCTAGGAATAAGATGAATAGTCGAAATACGTCTAACCCATCTATGCATTAACGACTTTGTGCTTGAATAGCAAATACTCCAGTGAGGAGCGTTAAGTAGATCACCCATTTAATACTAATGATCTGCAGAAGCACTTAGTTTCCTCTAGATTGAGATGATCAGCAATCTTAAACGTGTTAAAACTGGGTTCCCATACAGCCTCTGTTCAATGCATAGACCACGTCTAGTTTCTAGCATTAATTCATTTTTATCATTTCATCTACACAGAGTGGGTGTTTTCCTCTTACTCAGTTGCAGCCATTAACTGCTTTGGAGAGGTCGTTAGCAGCCTTTTGCCACCAGCTGATGATGTTGCAGTGCTTGCTACTGGCTGAAATACATGGAAATCTTCGTGTTCTCTGTGTTCTGAATTGTGTTTTTCCTTTCAGCAACCTGCACGGTGGCAATTTAACACACGGAATCCTTTTTTAATTCAATCACAAGTTTAAAACAAAACTGTTAATTCTTTTTAATGGTTTAATGTCAGAGCTGTCCTGTGTTGACGTGTCTAGTTTCCCCATGTATTTCAGCCAGCAGCAGCAAGCACTGCGACATCAACTGATGACAAAATATTGTTAACAATCTCCGCAAAGCAGCTAATTGCTGCCACCAGGTAAGTGGAATGTCTCCAATTTGAAACTTGATTTTTAGTGTGAAGATGAAGTGAATCAGTGCTAGGGGTTGGATACTGCAGTGTTCTGTTCTGTGAATTAAAGGGGTCGCTTCTGTCTCAGGGGTAAACTTTGTCCGACCTGGTGGCTTCCCAATATTCCTTAATGTAATGTTTGTCTTCCTAAACTAGTATTAAGGATCTTTGTCAGAATGTCTGACTTTTTCTTTTAAACTGTTTTATTCATTTCCATTGTTGACTCTGAAACTTGTTGTGCATGTAATTTTCTGACCTGTGCGTGGTTCCTTGCATTGATAAATATCTACCTTTTTTGAGCTACTTTGTATTCTAATACTGTTAAGAAATAGCTCAATAGGAATCTAATTGCCACCAACCTTTTTGTTTGGAGTCAATTTTTTCTTTAAGCAATGCATGTCGAATCTTCTGCGAAGGATGATGTTTGTTTAAAAAGATTCTAAATATTAATGACGGCCTGATAGCTACTGAAAACCAGTGATTTATTCTCCCTTTAGGATGGTGGTACAAGAGGACGTCGTTGTGCCATCGAAGCAGATATGAAAATGAAGAAATAACTACCAGCTCTAGACCACGATGTAGAATGTGTGGCCTCTGTACAGATCAATAAAGTACTGTCATTGTCTTAAGTATTGCTAAAAAATGAATTGTATTGTATAGGCTTGTTTTTAAGTGTACAGTTTTTGTCCTGAGATCATTGTATGTGATTAATAAAATGAATTTGACATCCTGAACTTTTTTTCTTTCTGGGGAATATAATATCACAACGATCACCTTAGTAAATACCACACATGTGTCCTGAGGGTTTGCACGAGGTGGGTTATTGTTCTCTCTTGCCATTTAGCAACTTAGTATTACCTCATGTGGCCAGATTTTGTGTAAAGTCGATGTTGTCTTTGTATTCTGTACATTCTTGGCTTTCTTTTCCTCACTTAACTTGACATCCAGAATGATCACGAGCTCTGCCTCCTTCCTCATATTTGATCCCGTATAAATTCCCTGTCCCTACCTCACACAAAATGCTGCCAAAACCCTTCGTTGCCTTGCAACTCGATTTCTCGAATGCCACTCTCCTTGGTTCTGTCATCCACCAGCTTTAGCTGGCACCTTCTGTGACACCAAACTCTACAATCCCATCACTCCAGTCCTCGCCAGGCTGCCTGGCTTCACTGTCCTCACTCTTGTTTCTAAATTCTTGAATGCCCTATTTCTGTGATCTTCTGCTGCCCCATTTTTCTGCTTGCTTGTAATGCTCAGCTAATTTGAGCCAATGTGAGACCCTCCCACCCCCATTGGTGGCCAAACCTCCTGTAGTTATTCCCATACTTCTTGACTTGCTGAGTTAGCCCGCGGCAATGAGCTTAGACCTGATCTGAAGAGTTAGCATTTTGCTCCTGATTGCTTCCTAGTGATCTCCTGTCTGTAAGGGTATGTTTGTGGATGTTGTGGATTTCACTTTCAAGCCATTCAATTGGTTTAATCAAGTTGAGTGTTCTATAAACAAAAGGCAAAATAGTGCAGATGTTGGAAATCTGAAATAAAACAAGTTGCTGGGAACACGAAGCAGGTCAGGTAGCATATATGGAGAGAGGAAGAGATAGATGCTACCTATCTATCCTCTGCCTACTCTCCATAGATGTTGCCTGACCTGCGTGTTCCTAGCGACTTATGTTTTTATTTGAGCTCTGTATAAACCTGGTCCAGATACTTCTGTGTTAGTAAACCTGTTGGGTACAACACTGGCATTAATTATGCCTCTGGACAAATTGAAGCTACTACGTTTGGAATTTTCTTAATACCCTCATTATTAGATAGTAAGTGTTGTCCTGGACCACGTCATCTTAATATTTGAGGTTCCCTCTTTCCATCTCTAAGCAAGTAAGAGCAAGAGGACATACTCTGAGGAGGCTTATTACCACTTCCAGCTGATGAGTCATCATCCTTGATCTTCTGCCCACTTATGCTCTTAGCTGAGGGTTTGAAAGAGGAAAATCTGAAATTTGCATGCTTTAAAGCCTCCAAATAAAATTGGTCATTCACTCCAAGGCCGTTTGTGGGACATTGCTGTGCGCAACTGACTGCCACATTCTTACCAGAAATTATAGATAATTATAGACAATAGATTAACTGGTTTCAAGTCATCAGATCTTTAACCTCCAATTAGAAATGATTGAATAAGTTTTAGCTGGTTAGCAGTAAGTAGGAATCCAGTTGGTAGTTGATTGGCGGATCGCTTTTCCGGGAGTAACAGTCCCTTCAAAAAAAAACATGACTGTTCACTCACAAAATAGTCAATTGACTTTACAGTATATTCTGTGAAGTGCTTTTGAGATGTCTCGAAGATGTGATAAGGCGCTACATCAAACGCAAGGATTATAAATTATTCAGAAATCAAAAGTAAATACGTTTGATCTACTCAGAAATATTCAATTCACTTAACAATACCTTTTAGGTATTCATGGCAGTGACGATGATTTCAGTGCCCTTTACTTACTGTATTTGTTACATACTTTAATTCACAGGACGTGGAGGCTGAACAAATGAGCCCCGAAACTGTCAGCAAAGAGGAACAAGAAAGCAAAGGCAGTGATCAATATGTCCAGCAGCACCAGAGCCTCCAAATCGAGTTTGAGGACAGGGAAGAGGATCCAGAGTTGGGTCGATCATCAAATGACCACAAAGTAAATGATGATGATGTTAGAATGGACCTCGCTGAGAAACTGGAGACAAAGAAAGAAGAGGAGGAGAGTTGGGAAGAGTCCTTGTCTGGCCAGGAACAGGCTGGACAAGTAGCGGCCGCTGCAAATACAGAACTTTGCACAGAACAGGTGGGTCCAAGACAAGAAGTTTTAGAGACAGAATATTTAAATCTGGCTGAGGTAAGATTTTAAAGCTGTATAGAAAAAAAAGTGGGTGAACTATTGGGATTTGAAAGGAGAAAATGATTCAATCCTTTCTAGTATTTTTGTGTTTACTTTTATAATTATATGTTTATAGGATCCACTCCTGAGAGAGCAGCAAATGTAGATGAACTTCCCCCTCAAAACCTAGTTTATTCTGTACATTTTTACACAAGTTGGAGATTGCTCTTCGTTAGGTACACTTGGTGCTGCAACAGGGAGTGTTTACCAACAGCTTCCCCTAATGTGAGTTCACAGGGCCTTCTGCAGAATGCAACGAGAGCAGTTTTTCTTGAGCGAGAGAGAGAGACAGAGAGAGTAAAGCCATCCAGTTTATCTCGTGGGAGCACTCTCATACTCTCAAGCTGTTTCTGCCCTTTAGTCTCTCATCTCCAGGACGCTACTCAGCGCGAAGGGCACTATGTAAACACAAGTTGTTGTTGTTGTTGCCGTCTTCTCTTTGACTTTTTTTAACGAATGACATTATAATTATTTTTCCTCCCAACTATCTTCCTCCCAGCTCCAATAAACAACCCTACATCCACTCCCTCCTCTCTTTCCTCACTTCTCTAATTTGAGTTTACTGACCCCTTCTACTCGAGCTCAACGTGATCTTCCTTATACTCTCCCTAACCTGGGGTCTAAAACTCAATTTTAGCAACATCTAACTAGATGTCTAGGTTAACTGTTGAACCTTTGTGGTGAACTGAAATATAAGCCTTGTCCCCTAACCTAGGTTCGTTAGTGTAAAAAAANGCTGTGAGTTAACAAACAGCACTACTAAGAGGCCTTGAGAAATGTGGCTTCTCACATGTTCAGTTTATATAGTGACACATGGGAAATCTAGAAGAGAAAAGATCACTGATATTTGTATTCACCAGCCAGTTACTGTTTTAATTGGGTGTATGTTTTAATGTCACAATAGTGATCAGCTTTTGAGGATGTATTATTTTACGCGCATTCTGTTTTGACTTGTCACACTCACACCAGCAGTTTGTGGACAAGTAACAGCAGTTCAATATTTTACAAGTGTAGTCAACCTGAATATAAGGCATTTCACAATTAACTACCGCTGGAACAAAGAAAGGTTGAGGGTGACCTGATCTAGGTCTTTAAAATTAGGCGGAGTTTTGATAGGGTCCATGGGGAGAAAATATTTCAACTGGCTGGTGACTCAGTAACTAGAGGGCATCAATTTCAGATATTAAACAAGCAAATGTGGAGGTTATCAATTAACGATATACAGTCAATTCACTCTACATTATATTCTGTGAAGCGCTTTGAGGCATCTTGAAGACATGTTAAGGTACTATATCAAATGCAAGTATTAATATTATTAAGTGTGAAGGCAAAGTGTGGTCACGGACTGACTGTCTACGATTCATTTGGATTCACCGGGTTTGGAAGGTTTCCAAAACAGTTTCCAAAAGCAAGAACAGTATTATATAGAAGCAGAACTTAAGGCTCAATCAAACTACTCTAGACATCCGTGTACAATTCAGCACCATTTTCATAACCAGATTGAACCATTTCTGTATTTCTTTGTTCACTCATCTTCTCAAGCTAAGCGTTACATTCTTTACAGAATAATTTCACCAGTTTTACACTCCTTTACTCGTTGTTGACGACGCCATTGTGAATTTTATACATGTTTTCAGTGTTGCACAGCTGCTTTTAATAACAGAATGAAGTTATGTTATTCTCCACTTGAGCATTAGAAGCTTTGTGTTTGAGAAATGCAGGAATACTCATTACTATAACCATTCAGTAATTCTTATCCATACTAATATGCAGATGTTCAGGATGTGGTAATCTATATATTTACTTATGTTAACATCTTTAACATTTTACAGGTGAAAGTCTCGTCCTGACTTATGATATTAACATCTGCTAAGCTATTTGGTCTGTTACAGAATTATGTGGCCACGACACAGAGTTTTTTCTAGATTGGCACGGCTTAAATTGTAACTCACTATGTGGGGAATCACACATATCAGACAGTGGTGTGGAGTTCCTATGTTATTGATTAACTGACGGTAATCCCTCCTCTGGCCTTTTCAAAAGATGTCACCTCTAATAATCAATTACTGGTTTGCGGTAGTGTTGCAGCACCACTGTTGGGCTGTTGAAAATGAAAGGCAGTGAGTGAACAACAAATTACACTTGTAAAGGGCCCTTCGGGTCAGAAAGACGTCCTAGGGAGTGAAGGCAAACAGGGGAGACTGTAAGCTCAGTGTCCGAATGTGGAGAAAGATATTGCATATAATCTCAGCATTAAAGTTACTTAATTATATCACAAGGCGAACTGTTACTGATACAAAATTTAGCATATTAGTATTCACTCATGATCAAAAATCTAGTCTATCCATGGCAAATAATATACTGATCTATTGTGTGTGCTGTATTTCCTGTATCCCCAGTATGTGAGTGGTGGCTGTGAGTTGTATGCAAGCCCTCAGGCCTTGCTGTGGGAGGCCCAGCTGGACACCGTGGTGAAAGAGCAGAAAGCAGGTCAGTGGCAGCTGATTTATGGTTTACAAGACATGTACAACTTGATTGACACATAATTATTCATTTTTGTCCCAAAATGACTGATGGAGCCTTTACCTCCATATTGCCATTATTGTTGAGCTTGCTCAGTGACTGTAGCACTGTCAGCTCCACACTTCCAGCTAGGGGTGAGACAAGATTCTTGACAGACTTCATTGTATATGGTTTTTAGAGGGATTGTGTTGTATAGCAAATTACCTTTTTCCTTGCTTTCATGTGTTCTTAATTCCTACATCTACTTAATATCATCCTTGGGGCTGAGCTGATGTGACTTGCGTGGCAATGGAACATTGGAATTGAGTCCCCCCTCCCTCTGTGATGGTCTCTAGTCCGGTTCCTGAGCCAGGCAGGTCCACAGTGCACCAGTGGTTTGAGCTGCTCAAACTCCAGCGTTGCGTTTTATTAATTTTGCCCAGAACAAGGGATGAATCCCTGTCTCCACTTGACTAAATCGTGATGTTTGTTGAGACTCAGGAACAACACAAATGCATTTTAAATCTTTATTCCTTCTCTGTATATTTCTTAAGCGTGCATGCACATTGTAAGGACTGTAAGGAGGTTTACACGGAAATTACAACATAAAGTATTTGCTTCTTTACAAAACTTCGTAAATGTACAACATATATGACCTGTCTCACCTCTTCCTGGTGTCTTCCTGGAACTCCGGTGAGACAGCGGGTACACAACCATTTAGCACCGAATGAGAGACTGCGGGTGGGTGGTTGAAAATGCAGCTCTTTTCATGTCGGGGGGAACATCCCCTTGCTTGGGGCTGGATTCCAAAAGGGTGGAGGGTAGGGAGATGGATGTGGGAAGATGACCGAAGACACGGTTGCAAAGGAAGGTCTTGAGAGGAGACAAGAGAGGGTGTTGAGGCGGAGTGGCTCCGAGATGGAGTTCCAAAGGGTGGCGCCAAAAAGACTTAAGGCCTGACCATTGTTGGACCTACAGAGCAGAGGGAACAAACGTGTTGGTGAAGTTTTAATGGGTCGCAGAGGTAGGGAGGAGCAACTCTATCATTAGGAAGTGCTTCAAGACCTTATCGGATGAAAGAGTTCTACATAAAGGCAAGTTGTTGTTATTTTGATGCAGCCAGGCTTATCTGAGTTCTTCTATTTCTTGGCCTTGGTGCTAATGCAAATGGAGAATTGTTCTATTTCCAGTCTTAAAATCAACAACAAATTATTTGAGAGGAAAAAGCGGATTCTACTTTTGTGGCTTTTTACCTGTGGTAATGAAAGACCTGGGTTACTGTCACCCGTGTCGTTGTGGGAGAAATCCCTTTGAGTAAACCTGCCACGTTTGTTTTTTTTCACCAAAACATTCTTATTATGTTTTCATTTCAGAATTGGCTGGAGTAAATTACAAAATGCCAGGAGAGGTATGGATTTTAGAAAGTAGAATAATAAATAATAATGTTCTTGGTACTTGATACAGAACTTAGAACAAAATGGCTGAAAGTGCTTCACAGAGGTTTCTGAAAAGTGTGTGTATTTGAAAGCAAACCTTAAGTTCAAAATTTAAACAAACATCGTGGTATAATATAATTTCAGAATTTCAAATTGGCAATGTGGAGGCTTTGCCTTGAGGAGGTCAATCCAAAGGTTGTATCTGAGAGGGAGGAGAGTGTGGACCATGGATAAAGGAAGCTTTTGAGATCTAACTATATGGCCAGGTTGGGGCTTTTGCAGTGAAGGCATCTCGGTAATGTTTAAAAGACCATAGAGGTGCATATGTGAGCATGGTGGGTCCCGTGACTGAGATTGAGAATGAGGCATAAAGCAGGACACTGACTGTGAATCCAGGTGTGCCCCCACCCCCTCACACCAGCTCTGTTAGAGGGAGCAGGTGTTACCTGTCTCTGGAGAGCAGCTGGGATCTCCCCTGTACCAATAAACTGTTGGTGTGTGATATGTGAACCAAGTCTGTCCCTCTGTGTGTTCAGTATTTGTCTGGCTCTGATGGTCCACAGTCACGAAGCAACGGTCTATCTGACTTTTGACTTCATTCTCAGGAAGGAGCTGTCAGCGAAGAAGAATTAGACATGGAGTTATCTGTTGCAGAAAGTGATACCAGCGCCAATACCCAGAGCTTGGTTTTGGATGAATCAGCAACGAGCAGTCACACATCTTCAGAGTTGTAAGCGATTTCAAAATGTGCATTGTAGAAATGTATTGCACAATAGGTTGCCGTTCGGTCATTTTATCATGTCAGTGTTTGCTCCTCCAAGAACCATCCACCCTATTCCCAATTCCCTGCTCTTTCACTTCTTTTTCATTTGAATTATAAATACATAGTGAGCTGTATAGACAGAGAGTGTGCCAGGTTTCATCTTGATCTGTGCTACAGTTGGTGATTGACACCAATGCTCCTGGACCTGGTATGGGAATAAATCAGCCAGGATTTGTGCTCACTGATAGATGGAAATAAATGAATGGCAGAGTTGTGCTTTGTGTTTATTGGATGTAAACATTGCCTCTGGCTGTGTAGTGTTCACCATAAGTTCTGTTTGGTTGCCTTTACTAACTGGGAATATTTATGCAGAACTGTACGACTTACAATTAAATAGGTGGGATAGAGTCCGGGGCACATAGATTCAAGATAATCGGCAAAAGAACCAGAGTGGAGATGAGGAGACTTTTTTTCACATAGAGATTTGTTACAGTCTGGAATACACTGCCTGAAAAGGTCGTGGAAACAGATTCAAAAAGGAATTGGATAGGTACTTGAAAAGGAAAACATTTGCAAGGATATGGGGAAAAAATGGGGGAGTGGGACTGATTGGATAGCTCTTCCAAAGAGCCGGCACAGGCATGATAGGCCAGATGGCCTCCTTCTGTGTTGTAATATCCCATGATTCTATGGAGCAGATTGTACATGGGCTATGTCGCATTGCTTTGAAATGGTGAACCATCAAAAGGTTCTGCTATTGATCTTGTTCTTGTCTTGTTCAACCTTTCTTATGCTGTTCTGTTTCTGTGAAGGTCTGAGGACAAATGCAAACAAAGATGGTTAACCACTCCATGATGCAGCAAAGTCCCTGCGCTGCTGGGATGATAGAATTGTCATTTGTGAGAACAAATGACAGGATCTTAAGGGGAGGGAGAAAGTTAACTGAGAAATTGTTGCGAAAAGGTTAAACGATCCATTTCAGATAAGACTTAGCCAAGGTACCGCAGTTATATTGTATTGAATGTTTTTTCAATATAGTTACAGTTCTAGTCTGTACATCAGAGCTAGCAGCACAGACCAGCAACCAGTTTCAGCTCAGAAGAACTGGAAGAGGACAATGCTCCTCCTATGGAAGGAGATAGCCGGCCACAGGTCAGAGTCAGAGTCACAACAGCAAGTTCATCAGTCAGATTACAGTCCATCTGATCTTCAGTACTATTTGGTCCTTGGAAGCTGTGTGTTTTCACATTGTAATGATGGTCGGGGCAGTACCAGTTGCCTAATATGGCATACAATATAACATTAAAGAATCATGTAGAGACAGTGATATCATGAGAGCTTTCCAATGACAGTTAGTGTGTAACAGAGGTGACACTGTAACTAAGAGACTATTAATGTACAGAACATGTTCTGTGTTACAAAGATCTAATTACAAAGTCTAATCGGAGTGGATGTATTGGATTTAAAATGGAATACCAACCAAGACCACTCCTTTAACTTTATTTTTATGGGAGCGTTTGGGTACAGTTGTAATCACTTTTCATTATTCACCTCGCCACATGCAGTAATAATAATAATCCTTGCACTTCATATAGCGCTTTATCATGTCATCGAGATGTCTCAAAGCGCTTCACAGGATACAGTGTAAAGTGTAGTTTTGTGGATGATATGTGGCAGACAATTGCGCACAGCAGTGCCCCACAAACAGTCGTGGATTGAGCACCAATTTTTTTTTTATTTTGAAGGAATTATTACAATGTTAGTTTCCGACAGAATAATCAGGCTGTTGCATTATAAATCAAAAATACATTTGAAAGTTATACACATACATGCATCCATTCATACAAAAACTGATATATTGAGTGCAGATGTAAACAGCTAGCGTATACACACAGCTTTAATATACCCATTTAAGAGAAGCTTTGAGACCTGAGAGAAGATCTGAGCTGGTACGCTTGGTTGAGGACTATCTCTGGTGCTGAGAAACTAAAGTGGAAAATAAATAATTTTTTTTAAATTCCAGCATAATTCTGATTTGCTGTTTTTTTCCTGGTATCACAGATTTTCTAGTCCGTTTCTGAACCCAGTTACTGAAGACAGAGTTCCTGGATATCACAGCCGAGTGCACAGGTAAACCAGATGCCCAAACTTAGAGGATCAAACTCTGATCGATTTACACGTCCATTATCAAGGTTGAGGGGAGATTTAATTGAGGTATTCAAAATTATGAGTTTTTTTATAGGGTAGATGGGGAGAAACTGTTTCCTCTGGTAGGTGGGTCGGTAACCAGGGGACACAGATTTAAGATCATTTGCGAAAGACCCAGAGGGGAGACGGGGAGACATTTTTTTTCACATGAAGAGATGTTATGGTCAGGAATGCGCTGCCTGAAAGAGTGGTGGAAGCAGATTCGATAATAGCTTTCCGAAGGTACTTGAAAAGGAAAAATGTGCAGGGCTGTGGGGCAAGAGCATGGAGTGGGACTAGTTGGGAGCTCTTTCAAAGAGCTGGCTCAGGGACGATGGGCCGAATGGCCTCCTTCTGTGCTGTAAGATTCTAAGAACCGTCTCCGCCCCCCCCACCCCCACCACCCACCATCACGTGCGGCATTCCTCACAACTCTAGGTTTGGACCTCTTTTTAATATCTGCATGCTCTTGCTCAATGATATCATTCGCAGGCATGGGGTTAGCTTCCATATGTATGCGGACAACACCCAACTCTATCTCTCTGTCTCCACTCTTTATTGCTGGACCACTGCCTTTGTGACCGATGTTTCTCCGCAAACATTTTTTTGCTCACATCCCTGCCAGGTTACCTGTGGCATACCCCAAGGTTTCATCCTTGGCCCCTTCATTTTCTTATTTACATGCTCCCTTTCAGTGATATCATCCTATACAGATGACACCCAAATCGACTTCTCCTTCTCCACGTCTGCTGATGTTCTGGAAGCTAGACTGTCAGACATCAAGGCCTGGATGAGCACAACCTTCTTAGAGCAGATCTAGGTGATTTACCAAGCCCCTGTAATTGAATTTTGACAAGAAGCAAACCGTACTCCTTGGCTCCCGTCAACGTCTTTCCTCCGGCGGCTCTGACCTCCTCGACCTTCCCGGCCTTTCCCTAAGACTTACCGAACTTGTATGTAACCTGGGCGTCAGGTTCGGCCCCCAACTGTCCTTCCTCCCCCACAACTGTAATTGAGAATTAAGATCTTTTCTTGGCATATCGATAAAATGTTAAAACCCTGAGATACCATTTCAGACCTGTTATAATAATCCTTACTTATAATGTACGGCATTGAACATAAACAAGTCGCAGAAAATTGCTTTGACAATTTGTTAGCAAAGGTTGAAAGCAGACAATAATAATTTACCTTTGTGTTTAGAGTGGCTTCTCAAGACCCCCACACACCAGAACTGTTCGGCTTTCAGTTCTGGGATGTGGAGGGAATCTCATGAATATTTGTGAACCTTGACGGGATAATTTTGGCCCACAAAATATACAGTCAATTCACTTTATGGTATATTCCGTGAAGCGCTTTGTGACGTCCGAAGACTTGATAAGGCATTATATCAAATGTGAGGATTATTATTATACAGTGATTACAGCCAGAAATCATTCTATTCATGATATCATTAGTGCTGTTTTATTGTTGTTTAATTGTTATAACTGTTTATTACAGACCGATGGATTTATCGAATATAAAGCGAAATATCAAGAAAGGTCTAATTTGTACAACAGCAGAGTTCCAGCGGGACATCATGCTGATGTTCCAGAATGCAGTCATGTACAACAGCTCCGACCACAATGTTTATCACATGGCCTTGGAAATGCAGCGAGACGTCTTAGAGCAGATTCAGGTGATATACCAAGCCCCTGTCAGTAAACCAGGCTGTAAAGCCAGAGTGAGCTACAGTCATCATTCTAACTTTATGTATCTTTTAGAATTAAATTTAGTGAAAGAGTGAAAATTAAATACAGGGAATCTCCAACAAGAGCTTCACTTTTTCTAGCTATTGTAGCTGAGGTAGACCCTTATACAACAGCAATTTACATGTGTGCAGCATCTTTCATGCCAGGAGAGCATTTAAAGTACTTAACACAGCTGACAGGGAAGTTATGTGTGTCAATGTGACTCAATTGGTTGCACTCGCCTCTGAGTCAGAGGGTTGTGGGTCAAAGCCCTATAGTCTTAAGCTAATGCTCCAAGGCAGTGCTGGGGGAGCACTGCATTGTTTGCGGTGCCGTCCTTCGGGTGGGACTTAAACCTGCGGCCTCGTCTGCCTGTTCAGATGGATGTTAAAGATCCATGGCTATTCAAAAAGAGAAGGAAGTTTCTCCCAGCGTCCTGGCCAACAATCCCCCAAATAAAATTAGTCACTTATTCCATGGCTGTTTGTGGGACATCGTTGTTCGCCTACAAAACACACAGTCACTATACTTTACAGCATATCCTGTGAAGCGCTTTGGACAGTTAGCATGGATTTGTTAAAATCTTGCTTGTCAAATCTAATATAATTTTTTGATAGGTAACCAAGAGGATAGATGATGTTAATGCAATGGGAGGGGTATAGTATATATGGATATGAAAGTTTTTGCGAGGTGACGCAGAGGAGGCTTGTTTAAAAAACTAGGCTGCTTAAACTGATGGTATTACGGATATTAATGGAAAGGCAGCAGCATGCATAGAAAGTTGGTCAACGGATAGGAAACAGAGAGTGGGAGTACAGTAGCTCAGTGGTTAGAGCACTCGCTTTGCAAGTGAGAGACCTGAGTTCAATTCCAGGCAGAGGGTGAAACCTTGGGCAAGTTTCCTTACTCCACACAGAGCCTAATAATAATCCCTCCAAAACCAAAAACAATAATAAATTGGTCATTTTCAATCTACAACTGTTTGTGGGACATTGCTGTGCGCAATTGGCTGCTGCGTTCGCCCACAAATATACAGTCAATTCACTTTACAGTGTGTTCTGTGAAGCGCTTTGGGACGTCCTCCCGACGTGAAAAGCGCTATATCAAATGCAAGGATTATTATTGTTGTTATTATTATTACAGGGTTGTTATTGGAAATGGAGAGCTGTAAATAGTGGTGTCCCTCATGGATCAGTGTTAGCACCACTGCTTTTCTCCATTATATAAATGATCTGGATTCCGGGTATAAAGGGCACAATTTCTCAGTTTGGGGATGACACAAAAGTAGGGAGTATAGGTATCAGTGAAGAAGATTGTAAGCAAATTCAGGGGAACGTAGACAGATCAGTAGACTGGGCAGAGAAACGGCAAATTAAATTTAAGGCCGACATATGTGAGGTTATAGATTTTGGGAGGGAGAATGAGGCAACCCAGTAAATATCGGGTAGTAAAATATTAAAAGGAGCGGGAGAGCAAAGGGATTTGGGGTTATTGTACATAAATCCTTAAAGGTGCAAAGACAGGTGGACAAAGAATCAGCTACAGGGATAAGGGGTAATGGCAGATAAATGGTTAAAGGAAAGGATTGCGCTTGAGGGAGCCAGCACAGATATGATGGGTCGAATGACATTTTTCTGTGTTGCAAATTTCTACAGTTCTATGGGACATCCTGCCAACTTGAAAGGCACTATACCAAATGTAAGAATTATTATTATGTTCAGTTATTTGATGAGTTATTTTGATCTGAAATTTCACAGGAAATTCTGGAAACAGTGGAATTCAGCAACTGCAGCAAGAATCTCAACAGGTCACAGTTTGGCAAGGTAAAACATTCTGACTATTCTTTACATTCCTGCTCGGGGAACTTACGTCTATTTTCTCATCTCCATGTTTGTGGAGGAACTTCTATGTATTATAATGAGCCAGATGTGATGTGTTATATTCTTTCTTTCGCGAACACAAACATCAGTCGTGACATTTACCAAGTTCAAAACCGCTCGGATGTCATATAACCAGCTAATGACAATCCTCCTGGGGGGGGAGGCAAGCGGGGCGAAATATTTGGTAACAGAATGTCAGAATTGAGCCAGCGGTCTCAGTAGTTCAGTTCTGAACCAGGCAGGTCTGCAGTATTCCAGGCCACTGGCTCATCGGCAGGACCTGGGGCAGGGAATCCTCTCACTCAGCTCCTGTTAACCCTGCAAGCCAAAGCCCTAATGGGTAGGGTGGTCCTAGCTGGACAAACAGTGGGAAAGCTTGCCCAACACTGTTTTCAATAGCCAGTTGGACTGCAGCAGTTACCCCAACGGACACTTTAACCTCTTCCAACCTACGCCTAATATTAGGTAATCAAGATATGTCCCTCCAGGGAGAGTGAGAGTGCACATTCAATTCCAACAAACTATCTCTGAAATTTCCATGCGTAGATGGGATACTCTTAAGCATGGTGATGGGTTTCCACATGTGTCAGACCCCGGCTGAGTAAACAAAATGTCAGCAGCAATCAGCCAGCCTGGGGTTCTACTGTTAAAACGTGGTCTAATTGATAGACTGAAAAAGCACCGACTTATAACAGGGTCTGACTGGAATATAGATTAATGTGTTTTGGGTCCAATATTTTGCCAGAAAATTAACGTGACTTTATTTTCTTTCTACAGTATTCCTGCTGTGTGAGGAGATGACTGAAAACTGTTTTGCTCTTGGAGATTTTAGTTGTTTTCACACAGGTTTTTGTATCTCACTGCAGTATTAATGCAGTATTTGATTCAAAGTGGCTTTCTGTACTGCTGTGTTCATGCAGTGTTTGTGTCAGTTGTGTTCAAGCGGGTTTTTTGTATCAGTATGGTACACAGTTGTATGTGTGTGTTTGTATCACATTGATGTGTTTTTTTTAAAGTAGTTAATAGTCTTCACTCCAGTGATGTTAAATTTTGGGAGAGAAATTGGACAATAATCACTGCATAGAAGTGATTATGCAGTCATTTCTATGCAGTGATTGATTGACAGGCTTTTCGTTGAAAAAAAGCAACTTCTTTGTGTTTTTCCATTAAAATGTATTTTAGTATTTTGTTCTGTGTTCAGTCCAATTCTCTGTGTCTAAAAGTGTCCAAAATGACTCTGACTGTTTTTCCTGAGGCTGGTTGATAACTTTACTGCATCAGGTTATTAAATACAACTTGATTTTCATTTCAGTTTCCTGTACAGCATAGAATTTATTTTCCATGTTGTTCCTTTTATCACTTCTCCCTTGTTATTCTTAGTCTTCTCAAGAAGACAGGAGAGTCACTGCAGAACCCTTTCACTATAAAAATGCCTTTGCACAAAGTATTATCAAGTTATTTAGTATTTAGTAGCAGCAAAAAGTTCTGCATCCAATGCTTTTAATAATAATAATCCTTATATTTGATATAGGACCTTATCACATAGTTGAGACTCAAAGTGGTTCACAGTACAAACTGCCCTGACTGCATATAATTTTCCGGGAGAACAATTTGCAAGTATTATTATTTATTATTAGAATATGGGCAAATAGTGATGGGACAATGGTGCATTGTCGGAGTCAGAGGGAACCCGTGCTGTAAAGCTCTCATTGGTCCTGTAGCTCAGTGGTTAAGCGAGAGACCTGGGTTTGATTCCCGGGAGGGCAAAACCTCGGGCATGTTTGCCTACTCCACACACCTGACAATAATCCCTCAATAAAAAAATAATAATTATTATTTCGTCACTTCAATCTACCACTGTTTGTGGGACGCTGCTGTGCACAATTGGCCGCCGCGTTTTGCTCACAAATATACAGTCAATTCACTTTACAGTCTATTCCGTGAAACACTTTGCGACGTTTAGAAGACGCGACCAGCGCTATATCAAATGTAAGGATTATTATTATTATGGCTTTGGGTCAAAGTGGAGTCCTGCAGTTCAGTGGTTAGAGCACTCGCTTTGCAAGTGAGAGACCTGAGTTCAATTCCAGGCAGAGGGCGAAACCTTGGGCAAGTTTCCTTACTCCACACAGAGCCTAATAATAATCCCTCCAAAACCAAAAACAATAATAAATTGGTCATTTTCAATCCACGACTGTTTGTGGGACATTGCTGTGCGCAATTGGCTGCCGCGTTCGCCCACAAATATACAGTCAATTCACTTTACAGTGTGTTCTGTGAAGCGCTTTGGGACGTCCTCCCGACGTGAAAAGCGCTATATCAAATGCGAGGATTATTAAAGTGACTGAACACAGCGGCGCCAGGACCCAGCGGACACAGCCCCCGCGGTCACAAGGTGCGTCACGTGCTCGCCACGGCGGTTTCTATTGGTCTCCCAGCAGCCACTTCTCCTTCCGGTGGACGGCGCGTGCGCAGTGAGCGGTGATGAAGTCGGTGAAGCAGGAGGTCGATAACGAGGCGGCGCCGGAGAGGAGCTACGAGGAGTTGGTGGTCAATGTGAACGCCATCGCGCAGCCTCTGGCCTCCCGCAAACTCAGCAAAAAACTGTACAAGTGCGTGAGGAAAGGTACCGGCCTGAGGAGGGAAGGGGAGCCTGGGGGGAGGGGAGCCGGGGGGGAGGGGAGCCGGGGGGGAGGGGAGCCGGGGGGACCCTGGGGGGGAGAGGAGCCGAGGGAGGAGTCTGGTGGGGGGGAGGGGAGCCGGGGGGAGAGGAGCCGAGAGGGGAGCCAGGGGGGGAGTCTGGTGGTGGGGGGAGTCTGGTGGAGGGGAAGGAGAGAGGAGGGGAGCCTGGGGGGGGGGAGTCTGGTGGAGGGGAAGGAGAGAGGAGGGGAGTCTGGTGGGGGGGAAGGAGAGAGGAGGGGAGTCTGGTGGGGGGGAAGGAGAGAGGAGGGGAGCCTGGGGGGGGGGGAGTCTGGTGGAGGGGAAGGAGAGAGGAGGGGAGTCTGTGGGGGGGAAGGAGAGAGGAGGGGAGTCTGGTGGGGGGGAAGGAGAGAGGAGGGGAGCCTGGGGGGGAGGGGAGTCTGGTGGGGGGGAAGGAGAGAGGAGGGGAGCCTGGGGGGGTGGAGGGGAGCCTGGGGGGGAAGAGCCTCGGGGCTGTGCTGCAATGACTGCCTGAGATGCTGCCGACATTCCGGTAACGATGACTTATCTGATCCACAGCTGCGAAACTGAAGCACATCCGCCGGGGCGTGAAGGAAGTTCAGAAATTCATCAACAAAGGGGAGAAAGGGTGAGTGTGAATGTCACTGAGTGGCCAGCACATCATCAATCCCCTCTTGGGGAGCTTTGCTGCTACTGAAATATTGTTATTACAGAAAAGACCCTTTGCAATTCTTCACAATAGTTGATTTTAAAAAAGGAATGCAGAATTAATCCAAATTGATGGATGTACAAATTCAAGATAATTGGCAAAAGAACCCGGGGGGGGGGGGGGAGATGAAGAGAATTTCTTTTTAAGAGTTGTTATGGTCTGGAATGAAAGGGCGGTGGAAACAGATTCAATAATAACTTTCAAAAGGGAATTGGGATAGGTACTTGAAAAGGAAAGTTTTGCAAGGATATGGGGAAAGAGCGGGGGATTGAGACTTGATTGGGTAGCTTTTCCAAAGAGCCGGCACAGACATGATGGACCAAATCCTGTGCTGTAATATTCTATGATTCTATAAATAGAAATAATTATACTTAAATATTAAATGTTATTGCATCTTTTTGATTTAGTACCTTCTAATATCCTCAAGACTTTTCAAAGTGCTTAACAGGATTTTACTGTGAAGTGTAGTGACTGTATTTGAAGATAAATGAAGCAGCAAATTTACGCTCAGCAATGTTACTGTCATTTTTGGAGTTGTGCTATGGAACATCTTCAAATATGAAGTTCAATGACTTTCTAACAATGTTGTCTTGATCTGACTTTTGTTGCAGGATAGTTGTGTTGGCTGGTGATACTCTGCCTATTGATGTTTACAGCCATCTGCCGATCTTGTGTGAAGATAAGGACATCCCCTATGCTTACATTCCTTCTAAATCGGTATGGTTTCATTTTATTTTAAAATTTAAACAAATTGTTTTAAAATCAAATCCTTATACTTGTTTGCAGCTGAGTTGAGATGAACTCAGTCTTTCTTGATGGGCCGGAGGGATACAGGATCAAATTTAATTCAGCATATTACAGTTATGTTTGAGGATTATAATAATAATAATCCTTGCATTTGATATACCGCTTTTCACGTCTTCTCGACATCTCAAAGCGCTTCACAGAATAGACTGCAAAGTGAATTGATTGTATATTTGTGGGCGAACGCGGCAGCCAATTGCGCACAACAGTGTCCCACAAACAGTCGTGGATTGAAAATGACCAATTTATTATTGTTTTTTGTTTTGGAGGGATTGGAGTAAGCTGGTTCATCAGGTTTGAGTCTTTCCTGAGAGCATTGCACAGAGATGGCTTCAGTGGCCACCACAGTTGAAGCTCACTAACCGATTGTAGTTAGAAGGCAGTTAAGTTGATGTTGGGTTTGTATCTGGGTTATGATGATTCCTGGCTATTTTTCCCAAAGGACCTGGGAGCTGCAGCAGGATCCAAGCGACCAACATGCGCAATAATGATCAAAGCTCATGATGAATATCAAGAAGCCTACACAGAGTGCTTCGATGAGGTGCAGACACTACCCCTTCCCGTGTGACTTTAGATCTGAATGAGACTGACCAGCCTTCTTACCCAAAACACATCAGCTATTATATCTCCAGTCAATGTGGAGCACCGGAAGACAGTTTTTGAATGAACTGTGAAATTAACTCCTGTAAATGTTGTACCTTTGATTTGCAGTTTATGGCATTTGATATGCAATGTTTAAACATTCTTTAGAATGGCTCATGAGTTGTAAAACACAACAAAAATATCTGGTTATTCTTTGAATTGTTCATTATTTGCAGGTGTTACTTTTTATTCCATTGGTGTCATTAAAGTAAAATTAAGATGTTAAGATGTTTTATTGTGAAAAATATCTAATTGAATAAACATTGTTGAATTACTTGAAATGTTTCAAATGTGTCATGGTGAGAAATGTAATAAGAATAATTAATGTCTCCTTTTGTGAGATTAAATATAATCATGTGACTGGGTCACTTGTGCTAGGTGGAGGGCATGATTCCAACACCTCACTGGGATGGGAAAGTGCCGTGTGAGGAATTCCCATCCAGCTTCCACTCGCACTTTATCCCTGTTTGTCTTTCCTGACCTCCAATATGAGACCATCACATTTTCCCTCGATCACATCCTGGCATTCGCTCCTCAACCACATTCAATCCAGTTTTCATTCAGCCCACAACACTTGACACCTATCTTGGACACTTATCTTCCCTGCACTAGCCGACATCACCATCCTCTCATATCATCTACTTTCAAACTACCATCTTCACCCTTTTTTTTTGAGGCAACCAGATGTGTAACATGTGGAAAGCCATCACTAAGCTTAATGGTTTCCGAACCAAACTCAAGTTTTAAAACTGCCTCGATTGCCCCCCCCCCCCCCCCCCCCCCCCAAGTCCTCACTGAACCCTCTTGTGTTTGCTCTATCTTTAAAGCCTGTCTTAAGATGTTTCTGTTTAACCGTGCATTTTTCCCCAACCCTGCCTCGGGAACGTAGGAATTAGGAGCAGGAGTAGGCCATTTGGACCCTCGAGCCTGCCCCGCCATTCTAACCCAACTCCATCTGCCCGCCTTATCCTCAGGTTTCCAGCTGATACTGTGAAGCTGTTGAGACAGGAGAGTTACTACAATGTGAAGTTGTTGCCAGTGAATCGAGATGAGCAGCAGCTGCTTTCTGTGCCCCAACAAATGTGTGTTGCCACACCAGGAAGAGTTACAGGAAAGGCCTCCCAGCAGCTGCTGCCCCAGCCTCAGGGTGCAGCCAGGGAAGGGAGCACGTGGGGAGGGGGGCGGAGTCTCTGGGCAGTGTAAACCATGTGCTGTGGGGGCGGAGCCCTTTGGGGAACCACGTGATGCGGGGCGGATCCTGGAGTGGAAACCACGTGATGCAAGGCGGGTCCCTGAGTGGAAACCACGTGGTGCGGGGCGGAGCCCGTGGGTGGGGTGGGGCTGTAAACCACGTGGTGCGGGGCGGAGCACGTGGTGTGGGCGCGAGAAGAGGCGGGAGGGAAGGCGCTGTGTCAGGAATTGCGAGAAAAATCCCAGTAAACGACAAGATTGTAGGAGGTGAGAAGCTGTTGGCGGCACCAGCGCCGCCCGAGAGGCACAGGAGGGGATCTGTCTGACGGGAGGGAATGAGTAACGAGCTTTTACACAGTGCCATGGACAGGCACTGGGCCCGGGGGGGGGAGCTGGGCTGCCGGGCCGGGGGGCCAGGCCGGGGGGGGAGCTGGGCTGGGGGAGCCGGGCCGGGGGGCTGGGCTGGGGGGGGGGGTGAAGGCGCGGTTAAAAGAGAGAAAGGGTCGAGACGGATCTTGAAGGAGATGGGGGAAGGGCCTCCAGGATGGAGTTCCAGAGGGTGAGGGAGGCGAGGAGGGGGTGAGGAGGAGGAGGGGGTGAGGAGGAGGAGGGGGTGAGGAGGAGCAGGGGGGAGGGGGCTGGTAAGTTAAAGATGGGACGGTAATTTGAGAGCCTGGTTGACTCTTCAAATGTCTTATTCAAGATGTACAGCTTGTTTTCAGTTGCCAGAAACTTAGTGCCTGATAATTTGGTTTGGGCTAATGTTCAGCCTTGTCAGTGGGTGTTTGGATGATGTTTATGGGTGGTGTTGTCGTGTTGGTTTTCAGACAAGAAGAAAAGGTGCACTTTGGAAAGCGGAACGGCGAGAAACGTAGGGATGGCCATGAAGCTTCATATCTGATGTGTATTAGGAGCTTTAAAGTCACATTGAATAATTAGTTTTAAGCAGTAAAGAATTTGCCGTGCCATCTCGCGGGAACTGAGCAATTTGAAGACCTTCCTCTTCGGTTGCGCCTACGGCCACCTCCCTAACAGCTTCAAATTTCACCATTGTTTGCTGCTCCGATCCCTGCGTGAAGGGCACTGTTAAATCAAATTGTTGTTCACAATCTCTTGTTTGATAATTTCTTCTTATTCCTCGATTTCTGCTTTATGCAGTACCTGAGAATGTCTGATCAGGAGGTGTTACTGGATGTTCTAAAGAAGGAGCTGCGTTCTCTGCTGATTTCTGCTCAAGGTGGCCTGTCTCCAGTTGAGTTAGAAAGTGATTACTACAAGATGATGGGAAAGCGTCTGCCGTTATATGCTCTGGGGTACAGATCTGTGCTGGAGCTAATCACTGACATGCCTGATGCTATTAAAATTCACACCTGTGGGAATGGGAGTCTCATTCTGAAAGGTGAGCAGGAGTGAAATTGTTAGTTAACTTGACCAGTAGACAAAACCCAGTTTGTTTTGTACCACAAATTGTTTTTCTCCTTCCCACAGTCTCCTGATAACAAGAAACATCTCCCAACGTCCCTAGATCCCAAGCAACTAGGAAGGCTAATACCATGATGGAGTTTGTTGCAAAACAGTTAAGAGGACAAGAGTAGGGAAGTCTTGCTGCAGTTGTATAAGACCTTGGTGAGACCACACCTAGAATATTGTGTGCAGTTTTGGTCTCCTTATTTAAGAAAGGACATACTCGCCTTAGAGGGGGTGCAGTGTAGATTCACTAGATTGGTTCCTGGGATGAGGGGGTTGACCTATGAAGATAGGTTGAGTAAACTAGGCCTATATTATATAGAAGAATTAGAAGTGATCTCATGGAAACCTATAAGATTCTTAAGGGTCTTGACAGGATAGATGCCGTGAGACTGTTTCCCTTGGCTGGACAATCTAAAACTAGGGTTCATAGTCTCAAAATTAAAGGTCAGCCTTCTTGAACTGAGTTGAAAAAACATTTCTTAACTCAGAGGGTAGTAAATTTGTGGAATTCTCTAGCCCAGAAGATTGTGGATACTCAGTCCTTGAACATATTCAAGACTGGGGTTGATAGATCTAAAAGATAGAGGGATTAAGGGATATGGGGATAGGGCTAGAAGATCAGCCATGATCTTATTAAATGGCGGGGCTGGCTCAAGGGGCTGAATGGCCTACTCCTGCTCCTACATCTTATGGTCTTATAGATCTCTTTCAGCTTTCTCTTGGCAAGTTCTATCCCATCCATAAATAATAATCATAATAATCCTTGCACTTGATAAAGTACCTTTCACATCAGGAGGTGCTTTTACATGCTTCACGTCCTGTTTTTGTACACTCAGTGTCTCACTACCACTTTTTTCTGTAAAAATTGAGACAAAATACTATCTATGTAATATATACCTCTGCCAGCCCTTAATTTTCTATGATTAGGTTTCACTTCTTAATAATAATAATCCTTGCATTTGATGTAGTGCTTTTCACATCTATACATCTCAAAGTGCTTCACAGAGTATGCTGTAAAGTGAATTGACTGTATATTTGTGGGCGAAACGCGGCAGCCAATTACGCACAGCAGTGTCCCACAGACAGTTGTGGATTGAAAATTACCAAATATTATTGTTTTTTGTTTTGGAGTGATTATTATTAGGCGTGTGGAGTAAGGAAATTTGCCTAAGGTTTCACCCTGCCTGAAATTGAACCCAGGCGTCTCGCTTGCAAGACGAGTGCTCTAACCACTGAGCTACAGGACTTCTTGTTTTGTTTCTACCTTTTCTTGAACAATTTTACCTTTTATGTGTTTATTGAAATCCTTTAGTATTTTTCTTTATGTTCCCTGCCAGTCTTTCCTCATATCCCCTCTTGACCTTTTGAATCTTGCTTCCCTTCTATATTTTCTATTCTGCCTGATTTTGTTTGTATTATTATCTTCACATTTATTCCACTACAAACACCTCCCTCCGCTAAACTGATTAAGGAAACAAATCCTGGACACACTCTAAAGTCAATTTGGGTGTCCGCCTCCATGTGGATGTTGACTCCAAGTCTGTAGATGACAGCACCGAGTGGAACATATAAACAAGGAAAAGAAGGAGTTGGGAAGGGGTCACTGGGAGACAGTCAGGTGCAAGTGATTTCCCTTTACCTGTTAGCAAATACTTGTGAATTTTAACAAGGTTAGTGGATAATGAATGTAACTGGGACAGGTATGTCAGCAAAGCTTCTGGTATTTGGAGTTAAACCTGCTACTTCAGAGAATTCTGTATGGGGTAGAATTGTATGGACAATATTACAATGCAACCAAGATATTAACTTAGTTTTGTGAGGATTATATGGTAAACTAATCTCCATCTACTCTTGGAATAATAATGTGATGATGGTAATATGAGAACTGTATAATTCTAAATAATTCCTGCTGTTTCTCTTGTAAGAAGAAAATATGTTTAAGCAATGAAAACTGTTGATATTTGATTGTGTAATCTACCTTTTTAATAACAATAAATTGGTCACTTCATTCCACGACTGTTTGTGGGACACTGCTGTGCGCAATTGGCTGTCACGTTTTGCCCACAAAATATACAGTCAATTCACTTTACAATATATCCAGTGAAGCACTTTGAGACATCTTGACGTAATAAGGCGCTACATAAATTGCAAGGATTATTATTTATTAGAACGTTTTTGTCGCTTACTTCTAGGGAATGGGGATGCAACAACAAAGGGAATTGAAGAGATGGTGGCAAAATCAAGGATCCCTTCCAAAACCAAACGTAACTTGAGAAAGCCTAGGTATGATTTCACACAAAAGCAGGGATTCCTGCCTCGGCGCTGCAACTCCATCCCTGTTTTACCAGCATTAGTGAAATGTGAAATTCGAGAGCTCCTGCTTTCCTTCCCTGATGGCATCCTGCTATCAGATTTTGACAAAGCATTTGTGAAAAAGTATGGCCGGCCATTCCAGTGTGCCAGGTATGGATTTTACTCCTTGCAGGAGGTGCTGAAAACAGCTGCAGATGATATTGTGATCCAGCAAACACGTCGGGGTTCCCTGCTATTGCTGAAGGTCCAGAATAGAGAGTGTTTTTTTGTACAAGGTAAGGTTCAGGATGGGCAGCTGTTTCCTTCCATTGTTTGACTTCTATGACTTTGATTTCATTGTAAAACTGTAACCAGTTTTCCCATTGTATTGATGAAGGTGAATGGCATTGCCAGTCCATTGCAAACCACCCTGTTGAGGCAGAATCAACATCGGTGCCATTGATCCCCCTCAAACCACCCACACAAACATTTCAGAAGCAGAGCTTGGAGCCTTTGGATCCAGACAACGTCCCAGGTTCCAACACAGGATTAGAGTATTTCGATGGAGGGATGAAAAAGGTTTGTTAATCATGATACAATGCTTATTATATTTTATGTGCCATTAATTATATTGAGGGGAATTTCCTCCTGATGTGAGTTACTCGCCCATCTGAAGTGCAATGCAGAATGGAGGTTTGATATTTTTCCACAGTTATGGAAAGAAAATAACCCTGTGTTTCTTCTTAAAATATTCCTGGCAGAAGGCTGGAGCAGGTTTGTGGGCTCCAATAGTGTACTTTGTCAAAAGTTTTCACCTTGTCCCTTATTTGTGTTGCAGCAATTCAGGGAAAATTATTACCTGTAAAATTACTTGACAAAAATATTCCAGATTGTTCTTCTATACTGTACGAAAAACGAGCCTGATTCCTTATTTGAGAAAGATCTGTGAGCCACATCCAGCCCGGAGTATGATTTTATGCGACCCGAGACCATTTCCAACATTCCAGCTTCCGTTCCCTCCCTCCGTGGTGAACATCCTCCCATGGCAGCGGCAGGAGCCTGCGGTTGGGAGGACACAACAACAACAAAATGGCATTTATAGAGCGTCTTTCACGTCGGGAGGACGTCCCAAAGCGCAGAACAGTCAGGTGTTGGGGCCCGAACATGGGGGAGGAGTGGTGTAGGGGTGAGCGAAGGCAGAGAGGTGGGAGGGAGACCAAAGGCACAGTCGAAGAGAAGGGTCTTGAGACCAGTCTTGAAGGATGCGAGGGAGGAAGCGAGGCGACGGGACCGTGGGATGGAGTTCCAGAGTATGGGGGCAGAGAGTAAGGTACCAGTGACTCCCCGTGAGTTTCTCAGTGGGCAACACAGCTCAGCAGGAAAGGCGTGAGAGCTTTGCCAACATCTTCCTTTCCACAGCTCGGGCACATATCCCTTCCCATTGAGTGATGGTTTCACCAGTTGGAGGTGCAGAGTTTAAGCAGCAGTTGCTTACCTTTGCAAGCAAATCAAGGTGGATTCTCAGCACTGGATGTACAAATATGTAGCTGCCATGTTCAACTACAAAATACTCAGAGAATACACTTTACAGTAAATCCTGTGAAATGCTTTGAGACGTCTCAACAATGTGATAAGGTACTATAACAAATGCAGGGTTTATTATTAGAATTGCAACTGAAGAAGCCAGTGAAAAGGCAAGGAACCAATACTATTTTCAGCTCTCATCCCAAATTATAATGCTCCCTTGTCTAAAATAACTTTGTTGACTCTTGACCATTTTGTTCAAGCTTGTGAAAGACCTGAAGGCGGTGCTGTTAGAGAAAGGAGTTGGAGGCACTATTGATCCAAAAGTGAAGGAGAAAGTCTGGTTTGTGAGTAGAATTGAATGTAATGGCAATGTGTTGGCTTCAGTGATACAGAGGAAGTAAGGAACATCTTTACTTTGTTTTAAATCAATTTAATGAGTTGCATCATAGTTCTGTTAATTGACATTCAGTTCCACTTGTGGTTTCTGAGTTATTCTTGTCTTTAATTTAGACAGTAGCACAAAGGCCTGATGGTTTATTGGCTTCCAGACTCCCTGTGGAATTTAAGGTAATTTCAGTTGGTCTTTGAAAGCACCTTCAGTGTAACTTAATGTGCAAGTCATCATGTTTAAGACTTCTGCTGAGAGCAAAATGCTAACAGATAATGACAGATTAATGCCTTACTCTGAAAAAAATATTTTTCTTGACTTGCAGGATATTTTTGGGCAGGAGCTTCCACTGAAGGAGTTGGGGTTTTACAGTGTGACGGAGCTCGTTGCTGCCTTAAGTGACATCTTCTATGTTGAACGGGATGTGAAAAATCAGGACTGGTTAATCTTTGACATCAAACGTCACCAGTCACTTCAAAGTAAATTGCTGAAGAAGCACCTTTTCCCATTTTAATGTGTTAATCATTGGTCAAAGCATTAATATGAATTCCCTAAAGCTTCCAGAGGCTGATCTCAGTCGTGGCAGAGTTGATGTGTGCTATGTTACATTCCTTTCCTGTTTACCCATTAATGTACTTATTTCTCCCCCTTTCTCTCATGGAGAGAAATTGGAAGAGAAAAAATAATACTGTCCTTAAGAACTCGTAGGTTCTGGTGCATCTGGTGGAGTCCTGTAGCTCAGTGGTTAGAGCACTCGCTTTGCAAGCGAGAGACCTGAGTTCATTTCCAGGCAGGTCAGGGCGAAACCTTGGGCAAGTTTCCTTACTCCACACACCTAATAATAATCCCTCCAAAACCAAAAACAGTAATAAATTGGTCATTTTCAATCTACGACTGTTTGTGGGACATTGCTGTGCGCAATTGGCTGCCGCGTTCGCCCTCAAATATACAGTCAATTCACTTTACAGTATATTCTGTGAAGCGCTTTGGGACGTCCTCCCGACGTGAAAAGCGCTATATCAAATGCAAGGATTATTATTATTATTTGCCCAGAAAGAGTTAAGGGATTTTAAATCAAGAGTGAAAAATGTTATGTTTGGAAAATAACAATGTAGTCCTGTAGCTCAGTGGTTAGAGCACTTGCCTCACAAGTGAGACCTGGGTTTAATTCATGAGCAGGGAGAAACGTTGGGCAAGTTTCCTTATTCCACACGCCTCTTTACCGAGCAGTAAGTAGGAAACTAGTTGTTAGTCGATTGGCGGATCACTTTTCCAGGGATAATAATCCCTCAAAAAAAACAATAATAATTTGGTCACTCAATCCACGACTGTTTGTAGGACATTGCTGTGCGTAATTGGCTGCTGCATCTTACCACAAATATACAGTCAATTCACTTTACAGTATATTCTGTGAAGCGCTTTGAGACATCTAGTAGATGTGAAAACCACTATATCAAATGCAAGGATTATTATTAGTTTCGATGAAGAAGGCTCTTTGGCCCGTTTGATCTTATCCCTTCAGTTCTCCAGCCAATCAGAATGGAGCTGCAGAACTGCCCTTAGCATTGCCTCATGAATATGTCTTGAGGTATATTGACACCGATTTGGAATTGGAAAAACATGAGAAGCAAGAAAAACTTAAGAAAAAGAAGGAAGTGCAGCAGCAGGAAGAGAGGCAGAAAACTCCAAAGCTGGTTTCCGTGAGGCAGTTGAAACGTGGAGGAGTTTCAAGCGTGTCCCTGTGGTACAACAGCCACATTACTCCTGGGAGGCAGGAAGGGAATAACTAAACGGTGAATGCTCTCCTGGGCTAAAGGGACCCTCTTAGAGTTTCAGAATCAATACAACAATTGGAAACTGAATGTTCCAGAATGGAGGCCTTTATTTTGTACCTACATTGCGTGTGCTTTTGTTAACATGGGGCACCCGCTATCATTTTAGCAACAACTACAAAAACCTTGCTGTCAAATGGAACAGTTGGAGGCTTTCAGGATGCCCAAGGAAGTGAGGAAGATTTTGCCTCATGAATTTCAGGAACATTGATCAACTGCTTTATCAGTTCTTTCAAAGGAAGATCAGTGGAAATACAGCTGAAGATCGATAACTAGTGGTGGCTCCTTTGTGGAGAGGCAGCTCATCAGAGCTGAGCAAGTTCTTGCCCTGATTCATGAGGATATCCTAGAAATCCGTGAGGGAGAAGTGGGCGTGTCACAGCAGGTAATAATAGTTGATTTACCAACACAGTGACTTGTGTTTATAAAGCACTTTCTCATGGGGCAGCATCTCAGATGTAATTTGACTGCGAGCCAGGGAGTAGGGGAGGTGACCATAGGCACAGTTGAAGAGGTGTGTTCTGAAGACTGACAAAGAGGTGTTGAGGCAGAGAGTTCCAGAGTCCTGGGGCAGAAAGCAAGACTGCTGATGGTGCAGTGGAGGGGTCAAGGCAAGTGCAGAAGGCCTGAACTAGCTGAGTGAATGGGGCAGGTAGACGAGTGGGATGTGAGATCAGAGAAGTAGGGAGGTGCCAGAGGCATGATGTGATTAGTGGGTGAGTGTGAAGAATGTGAAATTAATTCCTTCTGCAGCAGATAGCAAATGGAGCCTGGCAAGGATTGAGTGGTGGGGGTGTGGAGTTTGATGCAGGTGAGATGGACGGCAGAGTGTTGAACTAGTTGGATTTTATGAATGGTGGAGCTGGGGAGGAGGGCAAATGGAGAGATCGAGGCAGGAGGTGATGAAAGTTCAGAGAAGGGTTTCAGCAACATTGGGTGTGAGGTATGGTCAGAGGTGGGTGACTTGGCAGAGCTAGAGGAAAATGGTCCTTGTCAGAGACCAGATGTGGGGTAAGAAGGACTACAAGGGATCAATCCTGACGTCTAGGTTCATCAATAAACAAAAAAGAAATGTGTACAGTAGACACCGCTTTAGCCAGGTAACCTGTGATGCTGGGTAAATCGGACAAAACGCCCAGCCCCAATTAATTTGTATTCTTAAATATGCCGGTTAATTCAGACAACAATCTGATTAATTCTGATAGAAAGCCTTGCTACTCGCCACTGAGGCTACTCACTGTGTCTCAACCAGCTCCGGGATGGAGATAGGAGGAGTCAAATTGTGATTGACAGCACACTCCAGCCATCCACAAGCGACTTCGGGGTGTCAGTTTGTGAGGGACGGAGGAACGGAGCAAACGAGGGAGGGAATTGGAGGGGTCAGATCCCGATTGACGGCTGAAGCCACTTGTGATTGGGTGGAGAGCCCATCCATTCACAAGCGGCTCCAGGCAGTGAATCACCTGGGAGCCGCCTCCCTCCAGTGGGAATGGCAATGAGAAGGAGGAGGCGCTGCTTCCGATCCTCTGATGGGCTGGAAGAAGTAAGGGAACTTCAGTTAGCCTCAGACACTGCTTAAGTCGGACAACGTGTCTGGGCCCTGATGTGTCCAGCTTCGGCTGCTGTGTGTGTGTGTGTATGATGTGTATTTATGTAAATATATATATTCGGAAAGCAGAGCGAGGGCAGAGTGAGGAGGAGCTGCGCCCCAGGGGAGGTATAAAACTTAGCTAGGTCGGCAGTCACTAATTCGGAGAGGTATAAAGTGGAAAAACAACAAGTGACGTCCACACTTAACGGCTGAACCAAGGAAAAAAACAAAATAGGGAGAGGGACAGAGAAAGAGGGACAGAGAGAGAGAGACAGGAGGACAAGGAGAGGAAGGAATTCAGAGAGGAGAGCGAGGACAGGAGCTGCGGCGGAGCTGCAGGAAAACAATAAGTGACATGACCGTGAGGTCAGTGTGAGCGGCAGGATGGCAGGGCAGGTGTTGTGCGGCAACTGCAGCTGTGGGAGGTCGTGGAGAGCAGCCCAAGCCCGGGCAGCTACATCTGAAACAAGTGTCTGCAACTCAGGAAATTTCAGTTCAGAGTTGTTGAGCTGGAATCTGAGGTGCAGACATTGCGCAGCGTTGGGGAAGAGGAGAGCTACCTGGATACTTTGATCCACGAAGCATTCACTCCCCTGAGGCTCAGTAGATGTACAGATCTTGTCAGTGGTCAGAGACAGGACAGCCTGACTGACAGTCGGGCAGGTAAGGGGACCCCAGAGGGAGTGGTGGAGGAGCCTCGGGCTTTAACCTTGCCCAGCAGGTACGAGGTACTTGCAACCTGTGTGGGTAAGGAAGCCTGTAGGGAGGATAGGCAAACTGACCAGAGCACCTCTGTACAGGAGGCCACACAAGTGGGGGGAGCAAAAAGGAATGTGGTTGTGATAGGGGACAATACAGTCAGGAGGACAGATACTCTTCTCTGCAGCCGCATCCAGGAATCACGAAGGCTATGTTGCCCTTCTGGTGCCAGGGTTAAGGATGTCTCTTCACGGTTGGTACAGGGACAAGCAGATTAAAGGGTTGAATACGTGGCTGAAAGAGTGGTGCGGGAGGCAGAGGTTTCATTTTATGGGCCACTAGCACCAGTATGGGGGAAAGAGGGAGCTCTTCCATCGGGGTGGGTTCCACTTAAACCGGGCTGGGACCAGTGTCCTGGCAAAACAAATAACTAGGGAGATAGATAGAGCTTTAAACTAATAAGGGAGGAGGGAGGGTTACGGTTAAATGTAAGCTCACAAAGTAAATAAGAAAAGTGAAGGCTGTAGAGCAGAGTAGCGATTTGGGAGATGAAGAACAGTGTGTCAAGTGGGGATAAAGAGTTTTAACAAAGAAAATAGGGCATCAGTGAGTAGGGGAAATAGTAAAAAGTTAAAATTAAAGGCGCTATACCTGAATGCACGAAGCATTCGTAACAAGATAGATGAATTAATGGCACAAATAGAGCTACTACAATCTAGTAGCCATTACTGAGAGATGGTTACAGGGAGACTAAGGTTGGGAGCTAAACATTCCAGGGTACCTGATGTATAGGAAAGATAGGCAATATGGAAAACGAGTGGGGAGGCTGTAGCCCTGTCAATAAAGGATGAGATAAAAACAGTAGAGGGGAAGAACCCAATAATAGTGGGTGATTTTAATCTTCATATAGACTGGGAAAACCAAATTGGCAAAAGTAAATTAGAGGATGAGTTTATGGAATGCATTAAAGAGTTTTCTAGAACAATATGCTGAGGAACCAACCAGGGAACAGGCTATCCTAGATCTTGTATTGTGTAACGAAGCACGGCTAATCAGTATTCTTGAAGTTAAGGTTCCTCTAGGGCAGAGTGGACATAACATGATGGAATTTAATATTAGGTTTGAAAGTGATTAGTTAAGTCTGAAACAAGGGTCTTAAGCTTAAATAAAGCCAACTTTGCAAGTATGAGGGACGATTTGGCTAAAAGAGACTTGGAAAGTAGACTAAAAGATATGACTGTAGACAAGCAACGACAAACTTTATTATATATCGTATAATTCACAGCGAACGCATATTACCTTGAGAAATAAAAATTCCACTGGAAAAGTGGTTCAGCTATGGCTAACTAGAGAGGTTTAAGTATAAAATTAAAAGAGGCCTATAATATTGCAAAAAGAGCTGTAAACCTGAGGATTGGGAGGGCAGCAAAGGATAACCAAGAAACTGATTAAGAGGGAGAAAATGGAATATGAGAGTAAACTAGCTGGAGATATAAAAACAGATTGTAAGAGCTTTTACAAGTATATAAAAAGGAAGAGATTAACAAAAGTAAATGTGGGTCCCTTACAGGCAGAGACAGGAGAAATTATAATGGGGAATAAAGAAATGGCAGAGTCACTAAACAAATATTTTGCTTCTGTCTTCACGTTAGAAGATACTAAAAACTTACCAAAAATAGAGGGGAACCAAGAGACTAATATTAGTGAGGAACTTAAAGAAATTAATATCAGTAAGGTAATAGAACTAGAGAAATTGTTGGGACTAAAAACTGATAAATCCCCTGGACCTGATGGCCTGCTTCCTAGGGTTTTAAAAGAGGTGGCTGCAGAGATAGTGGATGCATTGCTTTTGATCTTCCAAAATTCCCTGGATTCTGGAACAGTTCCCGTTGATTGGAAAGTCGCAAACGTAACACCGCTATTTAAGAAGGATGGGAGAGAAAAAATGGGGAACTATAGACCAATTAGCCTGACATCGGTGGTAGGGAAAATTCTAGAGTCTATAATTAGGCATCATTGTGGGGCACTTGGAAAGTCATAATATGATTAGGCAGAGTCAACACGGTTTTATGAAAGGAAATCGTGTTTAACAAATCTTTCAGAGTTTTTTGAAGATGTAACTAGCAGGTTAGATAGGGGGGAACCAGTGGATGTAGTGCATTTGTCTTTTCAGAAGGCATTCAACAAGGTGCCATGTAAAAGGTTGTTACATAGGATTAGGGCTCATGGAATTGAGGGCAATATATTAGCATGAATCAAAGGTTAACAGGCAGGAAATAGAGAGTAGGACTAAATGGGTCCTTCTCAGATTGTCAGGTTGTGACAAGTGGAGTGCTGCAAGGATCAGTGTTTGGGCCTCAACTGTTTACAGTATACATCAATGACTTAAATGAGGAAATAGAGCTAATTACTGTATCTAAATTCGCGGACAATACAAAGCTGGGTGGGAAAGTAAGCTGTGAGGAGGACACAAGGAGGATGCAAAGGGATATAGAAAGGTGGCAGATGGAGTATAAAGTGGGGAAGTGTAAAGTTATTCACCTAGATAGTAAAAATAGAAAAGCAGATTATTTTCTAGAGGGGGGAATCTAGGTAAGTGTTAGTATTCAGAGGGATTTAAGAACGTATGCAGGTACAGCAAGCAATTAGAAAGCCTAATAACATGTTAGCATTTATTGCAATGGGGTTAGAGTACAAGAGTAGGGAAGTCTTGCTGCAATTGTATAGGCCCTTGGTGAGACCACACCTAGAATATTGTATGCAGTTTTGATCTCCTTTTCTAAGAAAGGATATACTTGCCTTAGGTGCAACGTAGATTCACTAGGTTGGTTCCTGGGACGAGGGGGTTGACCTACGAAGAGAGGTTGATACCTATATTCTCTAGAATATAGAAGAACTAGACATGATCTTATAGAAACCTGTAAGATTTTAAGGTCTTGATGGTAGATACTGTGAGACTGTTTCCCTTGGTTGGAGAATCTAAAACTAGGGATCATAGTTTCAGGATTAAAGGTCAGACTTTTTGGACTGAGTTGAGAAAACATTTCTTCACTCAGAGGGTATTGAATTTATGGAATTCTCTACCCCAGAAGGCGGTGGATGTTCAGTCATTGTTCAAGACTAATATCGATAGATTTTTAAAAACTAAAATGGTTAAGGGATATCGGGATATAAACGATCAACATTGCTTTGGAGTTTCAACATATTGTGCCATAGTTTGTGGTTTCGCTTCTCACTCAGAACATGGACTTCCCCGTAGGGCCAGCAATTAACGCAGCCTGTCCTTACACAGCAGTATCAGCTCAGGCTTAGTCTCTCTCTCACTTCAATTATAGTAAAGAGGAAAGGAGACCGGAGCAGAAAAAGAAAGGTTTTCTGATAGTAAACAACTTAATTGTGATCAAAACCAGTCCACGCTCAATACAAACCAGTATCCCTTACGTACCAGGGGAAGTTTACCCTGTGTCTACGGGTGACATCGCTGGGAGGGAACATGTAAATGGGGGGAAAAAAAGGAGCCAAGAATAGATCCTTTGGGTACACCGCACTGACTGTACACGAGGAGAAATTATTAGAAGAGACAAAATGGTGGGAGAGGGAAGTCCCACTGAGATGGATGAGAGGTGGTTGGGGAGGATGGCTAGTCACTAGTTAATCAGATCAGTGTGTGATCACCTGCTGTTAAGTGAATGACTTTAATGAAGGTTATTAACCTCTACAGCTTTCTGGGGCTTAGTGTTCCCCATCCTCACAAACATCTGTGTGAGGAAACACTTCCTGACCTCAACTCCAACTGTCCTAGCTCTGAGTTTAAGGCTCTGCCCGTTGTACCGATCCCTCTACTAGAGGAAAGTCGTCCAATCTCTAACCTGTCAATTCCTTTCGTTATTTTACCTCCATCACATCCCCCTGTAACCTGCTTTGAGGACTATAATCCCGGTTTCCATAGCCTCTCATCACAGTACAGCCCAGGAACTAACTGTGTGACTCATTGGACACCCTCCAAGGCCACTTTAACCTTCCTAAGATCGAACACCCAACCCTGAACCCAGTCTCTGACTGAGGTCTGACATATAAGCGCTCTATATAACTGGTGACTCACCGCCTGAGTTTTATATTCCAGTTTCCTTCAATAAATGCCAACACCACATTGTCTTATTGTTTGTTTCTGACCAGTGATTTAGAGTTTAATGATCTGTAAACCTGAACCAGCAAATCTGGTTCTGTAACTCAGTGGTTAGAGACCTTGCTTCGCAAGCAAGAGACCTGGATTTGATTCCCAGCAGGGTGAAATGTTGAGCAAGTTTCCTTACTCCACATGCCTCTGTTTACCTAACAGTAAGTAGGAACCCGGTTGTTAGTTGATTGCCGAATGGCAATTCCTGGAAGTAATAATCCCTTCCAAAAAAAAAAAATAATAATTTGGTCACTCAATCCATGATGTTTGTGGGACACTGCTGTGTGCAATTGGCTGCCGTGTTTTGCCCACAAATATACAGTCAATTCATTTACAGTATATTCTGTGAAGGCTTTGAGACTTCTTGAAGATGTGAACAGCGCTATATCAAATGCAAGGATTTTGAAGTATAATGTAGGGAAGTGCGAAATCATCCACCTAGATAGCAAAACAGTAGAGCGGGTTATTTTTTAGAAGGGGAGAGATTGGAATGTGTTAGCGTCCAAAGGGACTTGGGTGTCCTTGTACACCAATCACAGAAAGTTAGTCTGCAGGTGCAGCGCTGTCTTCTAAGTTTGCATAGAACAGCAGGTTAACTTGCAAGTGCTGTTGGTCTTGATTTATGAATAGAACTCTTTCTGAAAAGAATCTGCAGATATTTGGCAATTTTTTGTCCATCTAAGTGGTAGTAATAGATGCAAGAAGGATGCAACTCGGTACAACAAGGGGCCTGGGCATAGAATCTTGTGTGCTCTTGGCAAATCCTGAAGTGGTAATGTATCTGGAATTTAAGTTGTAAAATTAAAGCAAAATGTTGCAGCTTGGCCCAAATATAAGATTATAGACATTGAGGATTGTAGGGCTGTATTGAACTTCAGTGATATTTACTTTATCTCCGGCAGACTTTAAAATGCTTTCTCCTTACCCGGTTGTCTTTTGATCTGTTTGATGCGGAACCTGGAGAAAGGAGGCAGAAAAGAGTTTGGGGATAATTGCCTGTTATCTGGTGTATTGTGCCTTGGATCTGATGTGGATTTTGTAAATTATTTGAACTTGGTCAGGAAATATTCTAAAAGTAGTATCTGATTTATCAGCGGGCTGTGTCCAACATGAGCCTTGTTGTTGTTTAAAGTGAAAATCTGTGCATTCTGGTCTGATATGGTAATCTGTGTATGCTGCACAGAATGTTCCTCCAAATATATTTGATGGATATTAATCTGCTGGAATCTTTTATGAATGTACATTGCTGTTAACTAGTCCAGATTAATGTATGATATTGTTACCAATAGTTACCAATAACATTTAACTTGGAACTAGAGAATGTATAAATCGGATCATACTGCAAGTATTCACAATTAGTCTAGGAACTATTTTGATTACACTTGGTTCGACTTTGGGCTTTGTGAATCACAGACTTAGATGCACAATGCAATATCTACAAGATTTAAATATCCTTCAATGAAAAAAATTGTTTGCTATCAAACTTTTTAACGGTATTTATTTGCTTTAACCACATGTTTGATTGTTTTACATGATTATCAAAAGGTTACTAACCGGTGTTTTTTATTGCCAGAGTATTCTGAACTATTTTCTATTCAATTTTTTTTCTTAGGGTAAGTTGTTTTGCTCAGTATTTTCACAGCAATGTTAAGCAAATGAAGTTTGCAGTACACTCAACCTGACGGGCAGTTTTCTTCATACTCCTAAAGTCCTTTCACTGCTCAGTGCGTGGAGCGACTTGGCATTCTGTAAGGAGGCTGAAACTAATCTCATTTGCATTCTGTAAGGAAGCTGAAACTAATCTCATTTGCATTCTATTTAGTGGGACTTGAGATCCTACATCATTTCCTGGAGGTTGTCTTTCTGTGCTTTTTTGCATTTTTTTTTGGATGCCGATAACTGGATAGTCATGCCAAAATGTTGCATATACCTCAATAAAATTCTGTATTTTGTCTACGTAACGTTTTACATTGTGGATGTTTGCTCCAAATTAGTGTATTGCAGCATACTTTAGTGTCCATTTTTTTAAAATCAAATCAGTTTGGGAGTGTCCTGATGTCAATATATTTTGAAGTCATGGATTTGAGAGGGATGAGAGCCAAGGGGGATGAGGGTGGGAGATGACAGAAGGCATGGTCAAAGAGGAAGGTCTTGAGATGGATCTTGAAGAAGGTGAGATGAAGGGATTCTGGGATGGAGTTTCAGAAGTGGGGACAGAAAGGTTAAACCATGATTCCACACTTAGGGATGCTCACCATCATGTCCCATTGGTTGACCCAGTATTCAAGATGGCGATCTTCTGCACTGCACTCACCAGGTGAGTACACCAGCAGCACAATATCATCTGCAAACAGAAGCGCTGGAATCCTGTCAGGAATGGGAGTGGCTGGCGATTTGCTTAGTTCCTTAATTATTACCGTGAACAAGTGAATGTAAGGTTTAGATTGGATGCCAGCTGATTGCTATTTCTAATAAACACAATTTTACACAGGATGGAATCTGCCCAGTGCCCCTGAGCCAGACACCACTTTCTTGGATTCCTGCTGAATTACTCCATACAGTCTTGAGTTTCTTTGTGCCAGTTTTATCCAGGATACTGAAAGCCATGGCAGACATGAAGCACACAGAAACGCACCTGGGGAAATGGCAGAGATTGAGTAACAGCTTCCAGTCTCTAATCCAGGCTGGATATTCCCACCACGGGCTGGAACCATTTCAAGCTCAAGACTATTTCTCTGCCAGGACCACAGACCAGCCTAACCCAACCACCATCATCTCTGCTGTCTCGGCATGCAAGTCCCCACCCAAAATCTCATTTTTATTCACACATCACATTTCAGGCCAGACTCGAACAAACATTGACAAGGATCATGTGCAGAGAAGGGATCTGCGTACACCTCAAATGGGGACTAAATCAAAGTTATTCAGAAAACGGTATTCAGTTTGTTACCTCCACTAGTTACAAAGATGACCTCAAATTGCTGGGATAAAAAGAAATTGAGACAATGTCCACCTTCCCATTAACCAGAACCCAGTAAACAACTGAAAGTGAAAGGATTTTTAAACGATCAACATTGCTTTGGAGTTTCAACATATTGTGCCATAGTTTGTGGTTTCGCTTCTCACTCAGAACATGGACTTCCCCGTAGGGCCAGCAATTAACGCAGCCTGTCCTTACACAGCAGTATCAGCTCAGGCTTAGTCTCTCTCTCTCTCACTTCAATTATAGTAAAGAGGAAAGGAGACCGGAGCAGAAAAAGAAAGGTTTTCTGATAGTAAACAACTTAATTGTGATCAAAACCAGTCCACGCTCAATACAAACCAGTATCCCTTACGTACCAGGGGAAGTTTACCCTGTGTCTACGGGTGACATCGCTGGGAGGGAACATGTAAATGGGGGGAAAAAAAGGAGCCAAGAATAGATCCTTTGGGTACACCGCACTGACTGTACACGAGGAGAAATTATTAGAAGAGACAAAATGGTGGGAGAGGGAAGTCCCACTGAGATGGATGAGAGGTGGTTGGGGAGGATGGCTAGTCACTAGTTAATCAGATCAGTGTGTGATCACCTGCTGTTAAGTGAATGACTTTAATGAAGGTTATTAACCTCTACAGCTTTCTGGGGCTTAGTGTTCCCCATCCTCACAAACATCTGTGTGAGGAAACACTTCCTGACCTCAACTCCAACTGTCCTAGCTCTGAGTTTAAGGCTCTGCCCGTTGTACCGATCCCTCTACTAGAGGAAAGTCGTCCAATCTCTAACCTGTCAATTCCTTTCGTTATTTTACCTCCATCACATCCCCCTGTAACCTGCTTTGAGGACTATAATCCCGGTTTCCATAGCCTCTCATCACAGTACAGCCCAGGAACTAACTGTGTGACTCATTGGACACCCTCCAAGGCCACTTTAACCTTCCTAAGATCGAACACCCAACCCTGAACCCAGTCTCTGACTGAGGTCTGACATATAAGCGCTCTATATAACTGGTGACTCACCGCCTGAGTTTTATATTCCAGTTTCCTTCAATAAATGCCAACACCACATTGTCTTATTGTTTGTTTCTGACCAGTGATTTAGAGTTTAATGATCTGTAAACCTGAACCAGCAAATCTGGTTCTGTAACTCAGTGGTTAGAGACCTTGCTTCGCAAGCAAGAGACCTGGATTTGATTCCCAGCAGGGTGAAATGTTGAGCAAGTTTCCTTACTCCACATGCCTCTGTTTACCTAACAGTAAGTAGGAACCCGGTTGTTAGTTGATTGCCGAATGGCAATTCCTGGAAGTAATAATCCCTTCAAAAAAATAAATAATAATAATTTGGTCACTCAATCCATGATTGTTTGTGGGACACTGCTGTGTGCAATTGGCTGCCGTGTTTTGCCCACAAATATACAGTCAATTCATGTTACAGTATATTCTGTGAAGTGCTTTGAGACTTCTTGAAGATGTGAACAGCGCTATATCAAATGCAAGGATTTTGAAGTATAATGTAGGGAAGTGCGAAATCATCCACCTAGATAGCAAAAACAGTAGAGCGGGTTATTTTTTAGAAGGGGAGAGATTGGAATGTGTTAGCGTCCAAAGGGACTTGGGTGTCCTTGTACACCAATCACAGAAAGTTAGTCTGCAGGTGCAGCAGCAATTAGGAAGGCGAACGGTATGTTAGCATTCATTATGAAAGGATTAGAGTATAAGAGTAGGGAAGTCTTGCTGCAACTGTATAGGGCCCTGGTGATACCACACCTGGAATACTGTGTCCAGTTTTGGTCTCATTTAAGGAAGGATATACTTGCCTTGGAGGGGGTGCAGCGTAGATTTACTAGGTTAGTACCAGGGATGAAAGGCTTGAGGAGGGTAGGCTGACCAATTTGGGCCTATATTCTCTAGAATATAGAAGAATTAGAGGGGATCTTATAGAAACCTATAAAATCATCAAAGGGCATGAGAGAGTAGATAGTGGGAGATTTTTTCCCCGGTTGGAGAAACTAAAACCAGGGGTCACAACCTTAAAATCAGAAGCAGCCCTTTCGCACTGAGTTGAGGAAGAACTTCTTCACTCAAAGGGTGGTGACTGTATGGAACTCACTACCCCAAAACTCAGTCCTTGAACATATTCAAGACTGAGATAGATAGATTTCTTATTGCAAAAGGGATTAAGGGATATGGGGATAAGGCAGGGTCAGGTTATTAGCTGGAGTTAGATTAGAAGATCAGCCATGATTGAATGGCAGGGCAGGCTCGAAGGGCCAAATGGCCTACTCCTGCTCCTACATGTTATATTATGTTATTATTATTATCTCTGCTCAGCTCCCCTCCTATGCTTCCTTGTTTATAACATACTCCCAGCCACTATGTGTCACTTTATCAAATATTTTCTGAAAATTCCCAACAATAATATCCATCAATGCCCCTTTATCACCTCCGTGGTTCTGTCAAAAACTCAAGATTTGTGAGGCATGATCTACCTCCATGAAACCACACGCCTCACCACGATTTGTGTAGATAATAATAATCCTTGTATTACATCTCCGCCAATACATCTCCCCAAAAGCTGCTGAAACCTTGTTCCATTCCTTTGTCACCTCTCGGCTGGACTACTCTAGCGCCCTCTTGGTCGGTCTCCCATCCACTACCATCCATAAAATTCAAATCATTCAAAACTCTGCTGCCCGCATTCTCACCCGCACCAAACTCCGCTCCCGGATCACCCCAGTCCTTGCCAGACTGCACTGCCTGTCTGTCCCAGAGAGGATCGATTTCAAGATCCTCACCCTTGTATTCAAGTCCCTGCATTCCTCTGCACCCCTCTACCTCTCTGATCTCTCTCCTCAAAACAGTACCCGTTGCCTTCGTTCCTCCGGGTCTGGTCTCCTCGTCCCCCGAGTCCTGTGCTCCACCCTCAGCGACCGTACCTTCAGCCACTATGCCCCGAGGCTCTGGAACTCCCTATCCTATCCAAGGTCCTGGAACGAGTTGCCGCCTCCCAGCTGCGCTCTTTCCTCTCCAACCATTCACTATTCGAACCCCTTCAATCGGGTTTCCGTGCTGCCCATAGCACAGAAACTGCCCTGGTCAAGGTCACCAATGACATCCTGACCATCTGTGACCAGGGCTCCCTCTGCCTCCTCGTCCTCCTCGACCTATCGGCAGCATTCGATACGGTCGACCATGCTATCCTCCTCCACCGCTTGTCCTCCTACCTCAACCTTCAAGGCCCTGTCCTTGAGTGGTTTAGGTCGTACCTCTCCCACCGTCTTCACTTTGTCTCCACAAATGGTTTTTCCTCCGGCCCCCGCACTGTCTCATGTGGTGTCCCTCAAGGCTCTGTCCTCGGTCCCCTCCTCTTCACCCTCTATATGCTCCCCCTGTGGTGACATCATCCGCAGACATGGGGTTAACTTCCACATGTATGCGGATGACACCCAACTCTACCTTTCCTCCTCTACCCTCAACTCCACGACCCCGATGTCCTGACAGCTGCCTGTCCGACATCGAGTCCTGGACGAGAGACAACTTTCTTCAGCTCAACGTGCGCAAAACTGAGGCCCTCCTGATTGGCTCACGTCAGCGCCTCCGCACCTCAGGCGCTGACAGCATCAGCATCCAAGGCTGCACTCTCCACCTCTCAAAGCCAGTCAGGAACCTCGGCGTTCTGTTCGACCCTGAGCTGTCCTTTCTCCCTCATATCCGCGCCACAACTGGCACCGCCTTCCATCACCTCCGGAATGTCGCCAGACTACGGCACTACCTCACCCCTCACGCTGCTGAAACTCTGGTCCACGCCTTTATCACCTCAAGGCTGGACTATGGGAACTCTCTCCTCGCCGGCCTTCCCGGCACCTCCCTCCACAAGCTGCAGGTCATTCAGAACTCTGCAGCTCGTGTACTGTCCCGCACCAGGCTTCGCGCCCACATCACTCCCACCCTCGCTCGCCTCCACTGGCTCCCCATCCCCCAGAGGATCGAATTCAAGATCCTCATCCTCACCTACAAGGCCATTCACGGCCTTGCTCCCTCCTACCTCTCCGACCTACTATCCCCCTACCTACCTGCCCGTACCCTCCGTTCCTCTGGCTCCGGTCTGCTCCACATCCCCCGCCCCAACCGCCCTACCATCGGTGGCCGGGCCTTCAGCCTCTCAGCCCCAGGCTCTGGAACTCCATCCCCCAGTGCCTTCGCCGCCTCCTCCCTTTCCTCCTTCAAGGTCGGTCTCAAGACCTTTCTCTTTGACCGTGCCTTCAGCTCCCCTCTCGACTCTATACCCCCTCCTCGCTCCCTCCCTTCCCTCCCCTCACCCTGACCATTTCCCCCCAATGCTCGGGTCCTGACCCAACTGTACAGCGCCTTGGGACGTCCTCCCGACGTGAAAGGCGCTCAATAAATGGAATCTTGTTGTTGTTGTTCCTCGCTCTGGAATTCCCTTCCTCACTCCCTTTGCCTCACCCCCTCTCTTCCTATATTCAGGTCTCTGCTGAAGACCTTTCTTTTCGACCGCGCTTTTGGTCACCTTCCTCCCCTCCCCCTGGCTCGGTCCCGGGATCTGTTACTGTAAAGCGCTCTGAGACGCCGTCCGGCATGGAGGGCGCTATATAAATCCAAGTTGTTGTTGTTACTATAGTACCTTTATCACATAATTGACACATCTCAAATTGCTTCACAGGATACACTAAAATGCAGTGACTGTATTTTGTGAGAGAAACAACGCAGGCAATTGCAGGTTCTGACAAACAGTCCAGGATTGAGTGACCAAATTACCACACTGCACAGATGGTCTTGCACTGACACACCCTCATTCACTCACTCAGATCTCTTGTTATTCTTCCTGACGACGATAAATTCCAGTCATTTTCCACCACAGATTTTCTTGCTTACTGACGTTTGTCAATGAGAAATGCGGCCTTTTTTTCCACCAGAGCATTGCTACGTGAGAGAAAGAAACAGAATAAAAGCAAAAGCACAGAGGAAGGATCCTTAGTAAACTTCAACCTATAATATTTCATCGGTCCTCAAAAGAAACACAGGTACACAAGACGACAGAATAGGGTGTTCAACTTGGTGAATAAAAGCTAACTTTCATATAACAATGTTAAAGAATGATAACAAAAAAATGAAACTCCCTTTGTGCCTACTAAACACATACGTGTGTTGAGAAAGGTCAATTTGAGAATAATGTTATCCTCGAATATATTTTTATGAATTTACTTTTGAGGCAACGATCAGTCGGTGGTGATACTTCAGATTAGATAAAGAAGCTTTCAGGGGAAGGAACGAGGCATCACGGGTGGTACAGGACAGGCTCAGCACACTCCTCGAGACATGAGGAGCTGGTCTCACTCTGATAAGATAGAAACATACACTCCTGTTAACACACTTCACCATTCTTAAGCGCCATTAACCTCATTTGAGTAAAACCTCGTCATGTCGATGAAAGGTCTGTAACAGCATGAGATAGGCACCGGCCTCGAGAAAAGCAAGTTGTCATCCAACAGAGAATGATGAGCCATCTGGTTTAACTCAAGAGGCCTCAGATGTCGGTCAAAGGTAGATAAGAAACTAACACAAAGAAAGTATACGAGGCATTACCCTGATTGAGCAAACTCAGGGGTGGCTGCATGGGGGGAGAAAAGTATAACTACCCTAACTTTAGAACAGTTGGGCAGCAGACTCAGGGATAGAGAGACCCTTCGGAAACATCTTAAAGTCATCTGAAGCCATCACCATCGACTGCTCCGGAGCCAGTAGTATACATTTTAATATACCTGTATATTATTAGTGCTTTGTTAAAGGTACTTTGATTAATAAAACTACTGTTGCACCAGTATTGGATTGTCAAGTTATATTTCGAACCACGGGATCGGAAATCCTAACACGTGCTTCCTAATGTGGGAGAGAAAATCCATTCTGATAAACACAAAACAAATTGTTCTAGTGATCTAGTGGCTGGCGACAGGGAAAGTGAGGAGTTTGTGGGTTTGCTGGTGTGTAACAACTACTGATATCTAGGTGTGAATGGCGACAGAAGATTGTATTGCTGTGGGTTCAGTGCCAGGCCCTCTACACGCACTGCTGTCCCATTGCTCACTGTGCAATTGTGGCAAGTGAGATTCTGAAAAGACAAGTCACCAAAGTCTGAAACTGAGAAGCAGAGAGAATGGGAGCACTCCACCACCAACAGTGTCACAGTTACACTGGGGATGGTTCCATCCAGGCACCGAGAGCACAGGTTCCCCGGGCCGCTCTTATAGGCAGCATTGCCGATCACTCATCCTCTCACTGGTGTGTGCTGCAACAGCAACAAATTACATTAGTAAGGCACCTTTCACAACAGGAGGACGACCCAAGGAGCTGGAGAGTCAGGGATTTGGTCCCTTATCCATGGGCTCCCTTATCTCAAGGAGAGTTGGAGAGCAGGGAGGGTGGGGATAGGAGGGTGTCCGAAAGCGCGATAGAAGAAGTGCAGGTATTCACAATCATATAAAGCACAGCCAGAAATTAAACAAGAGACTTACAGGGTTAATGGTGTGATTTTTGGGGGGTTTGGTGGGCCCTCAAATCATCGCTCACACATACATGTGGAAAATAGTCATTCCAGTGTAACAGTGAGGTAGGATTTCACCATCTTGTTGCCGTTCATTCAAACTAATCTTGAGATGCTCCACAAAAAATTATTTAATTTCATTCATTATTATTTAATTCCAGATCATCCCTTTCATTTGATTCATTTGAATAGAGAAGGGAACCTCTTAGTCGACAATCCCCCAGATCAAATTAGTCACTCTGTCCATTGGCCATTGTATTCACTCGCAAAACACAGTCACTCCACTCCACTGGAAACCCTGAGAAGCTCTGAGTTGTTCTCCCAACATGAGAGTCGCTGTATAAAATGTCAGGATTATTGTTCTTATTCATTTCAGAGTAATTATTATTAGTTATTTTAGTTGTATGATGAATTTAAGAGGAATTATTCCCGATTAGGACTATTGTATTTGTATTATTATTATTAATTTAAGATAATTATTACTGATTAGGGCTATTTTATTTGCATTGCGATGAATGTAAGAGAAATTATTACTGATTAGGACCATTTTATTTGTATTACTATGAATTTAAGAGAAATTATTACTCTCTGATTAGGACTATTTTATTTATTATTATTATTAATTCAAGAGTAATTATTACTGATCCGAATCCCTGACTTGTCCGGCCCCTCCCGACGCGAAAGGCGCGAACGCACGTGTAATTTTGTGCAGTAATGCATGTATTAGTCCTCTGTCTGATCTGTAGCATTATTATTAATTGGGCAGTAATTATTACTCGTTGGCGCGGCTGCGATTGGGAGCGCGAGAGGCTGCGGGCGGACACGTCATGTGGCCCCGCCCCGCGTGGGGAGTCACGTGCCGGTGCGCGCGCAGTGAGCGGGAGCCGCGAGCCTGAGAGCGGCAAATGGCGGAGGAGAAAGGCAAAGGCCCGAGTCAGGTGAGCCCGCGCCTCACACACACCGCCCGCGCCTCACACACACCGCCCGCGCCTCACACACACCGCCCGCGCCTCACACACACCGCCCGGCCCGGGCCAGGTGAGCCCGCGCCTCACACCCGCGCCTCACACACCCCCCGGGCCTCACACACACCGCCCGGCCTCACACACACCGCCCGCGCCTCACACACACCGCCCGCGCCTCACACACACCGCCCGCGCCTCACACACACCGCCCGCGCCTCACACACCCCCCCCGGGCCTCACACACCCCCCGGGCCTCACACACACCGCCCGGGCCTCACACACACCGCCCGGGCCTCACACACACCGCCCGGGCCTCACACACACCGCCCGCGCCTCACACACACCGCCTCACACACACCCCCCCCCGGCCCCTCACACACACCCCCGGGCCGGCCCAGCCCGCGCCTCACACACCCCCCCCCCCCCCGCGCCTCACACACACCGCCCGGGCCTCACACACACCGCCCGCGCCTCACACACACGCCCGGCCTCACACACACCGCCCCCTCCACCGCCCGGGCCTCACACACACCGCCCGGGCCGGGCCAGGTGAGCCCGCGCCTCACACACACCGCCCGGGCCTCACACACACCGCCCGGGCCTCACACACACCCCCCGGGCCTCACACACACCCCCCGGGCCGGCCCGGGCGAGCCCGCGCCTCACACACACCCCCCGCGCCTCACACACACCCCCCGGGCCTCACACACACCGCCCGCGCCTCACACACACCGCCCGCGCCTCACACACACCGCCCGCGCCTCACACACACCGCCCGGGCCTCACACACACCGCCCGGGCCGGGCCAGGTGAGCCCGCGGCGGGCAGGGAGCGGGGCGTCCTCGGCCCGGGCTCGCGGCCCTTGGCGGGGGTTTCAGAGCTCGGCTTTCCCCGGGAGCCGCTGCCTGAGGCGGCATCACACCGCCACCACTCGGCCTCGGCGCGTCTCCAGCAAACAGCCCTCACCCCCCCCCCCCCCCCGCTCCCCACCGGGGCCTGACTGACCCTCCCCCCCCCCCAGGAGCCTGACTGACCAGACCGCCCGCCCCCACTTCCCTCCCGGGGCCAGACTGACCTCCCCCGGACCAGACTGACCCCCCCCCGGGCCAAGTTGACCCCCTCCCCCGGGCCAGACTGACTCTCCCGGACCTGACTGACCACCCCCTCTTCCCCTCGGGCCTGACCCTCCTCCCCCCCGGATTGACCCTTTCAGTCAGGCCCCGGGGAGGGGGCAGGGGATCAGTTGGGGTTCACCAGCCTTTATGGGATATATGTGGACATTTTCGCTTCCTGAACCAGAGGTCGTGGATTCGAGCCCCACACTGGAACTTTCAGCCCCACAACAACTTGCACTTACACAGCGCCCTTCATGCGGGGAGAGTCCTGGAGCCAATTTGTCTTGGCTGACACGCCAGTGTAATGCTGCGGGAGATTCCAACCGTGCCCGTTCAGGTGGATGTTAAAGATATCATGACACTATTCAAAAAAGAAAGGGGTGTTTGGGTCAACAATCTGTTGGATAAAAATGGTCACGGCTGTTTGTTGAACATTTCCACGTACAAATTGGTACCATTTTGCCTACAGATACAATTACTACACTTTACAGTAAACCATTAAATCCTGTGAACCTCTTTAAACCATTTTGACAACATAGTTGCTATATGAAATGCAAGGATTATACTTCTAACCAAAATGGGGCGTTGATCAGATTTTTATTTGCAATTAATAATAATCCTTGAATTTGATATGGAGCCTTATCACATTGTTCAGACGTCTAAAAGCGCTTCACGGGATATATTGTAAAGACTGTATTTTGTGGGCGAAGTCCAGCAGCCAGTTGTACACAGCAGTAATTAAGTAGTTACCTTTAAAGGTTACAGTTCACTGAAGGTTTATGAATGCATTTATAATCTTTAACTGTTCTGGTTTGTTAAATATTCTCAATTGATTTGGAATGTCGCTTCAAAACATAATGTCAGCACAAGACTGAGTTGCATAGTTAAAGATCCATTTTGCATATCAAATATTCTGCTACTAGTTTTAAAAGGAAAACTATGGGAAATTTAATATCAAACCTCCTGTGTTATGCTTGTGTCTCTATTACAAGTTCTTTCACTTCCTAATATTATTGAAATACTCTTGTCATAAATATTGTTATCGTTTTGGTAGTGTTCAAATCTAGGTTCAGTAAAACGCCTAAATCTCATCTATTATAAATCCTATAATCGCCTAAGTCATATATCCACCTGAGTCCCGTTCATGTTCCTATTAAATCCACTTAAATTTATATGCACTAGTCGTATTAACACTGCGGTTACGCTGCTACCGCACTTTGGAGTCCTGTAGCTCAGTGGTTAGAGCACTCGCTTTGCAAGCGAGAGACCTGAGTTCAATTCCAGGCAGAGGGCGAAACCTTGGGCAAGTTTCCTTACTCCACACAGAGCCTAATAATAATCCCTCCAAAACAAAACAATAATAAATTGGTCATTTTCAATCCACGACTGTTTGTGGGACATTGCTGTGCGCAATTGGCTGCCGCGTTCGCCCACAAATATACAGTCAATTCACTTTACAGTGTGTTCTGTGAAGCGCTTTGGGACGTCCTCCTGACGTGAAAAGCGCTATATCAAATGCAAGGATTATTATTATTATTATTACCGGCTGCTGGAATAAAACATTGTTTCCCTTGCTTGCCTCAAACGGAACACCAGATCCTCCCTCCCAGGTGCGTAACATCAACGTCATCGCACACAGCGGCGGGTGCTGAGAGGAAAGAACATTACCTGATCACGTAATGAGCCAGGGATGCAGAATGCCTGGTCACGTGGAGATCGAAGGGGACCCTTCACCACAAACGCACTTACCAGCCTTCAAGTAGCATGCGCAGTGCTCCTTGTGAAACATTTACGGGAACCTAAGTCCTGATCCTTCTCCATATGCGCACTTACTGGCTCCAACGCTGCGCAGTACAGAACAGTGAATGAGTACGGAAGACGAGGTTTTGACCAGCCATCATGGCATCAGGCAATGCGGATAGCTCGTCTAAACACAAATTATATTATAATAATAATAATCCTTGCATTTGATATAATGCCTCATCCTGTCTTCAAGACACCGCAAAGCACTTCACAGAATATACTGTAAAGTGAATTGACTGTATATTTTGTGGGTGAAACGCGGCAGCCAATTGCGCACAACAGTATCCCACAAACAGTTGTGGATTGAGTGACCAATTTTTTTTGTTTATTATTCATTGTACAGTACAGGTCTTCCCAACTCCACAAGCTGCAGATTATTCTGAACTCTGCAGTTCGTATTCTCTCCCGCACCAAGCTCAGTGAACCTATCACCCCCATCCTCGCCTGGCTCCCCATCCCCCAGAGGATAGTGTTCAAAGTCCTCGTTTTCAACGCCCTCCATGGTTTTGCTCCTCCCTCCCTCAGTGATCTGCTAATCCCATACCTCTCCACTCGGCAGACTCTGGCCTGTTGCGTGTCCTCCTGCACCAGCCTCGGGGTTGGGCCTTCAGCCTTTCTGCTCTCACCCTTACGAATTCGATCCCATGGTCCCTTTGTTTCGCCCATTCCCTTGCCTCCTTCGAGGCCCATCTCAAGACCTTCCTCTTCGACTGTGCCTTCAGTCACCCTTCTGCCCACCACTCATCCTGATCCCAACCCCAGCTCAGGTGAAATCCTTAACTGTCCAGCGACCGGATTCAGGTTCCCGTGATTGTCTCACATGGAGCACTGTGTATGCTGCTTCATGGCTGGCAATTGCGCATGTGGTGACAAATCTCCTTCAGTCTCCATGCGATGAGGCATTCTTTGCCCCTCGCTCACTATCAGGTGACACTCTTCTCTCAGCTCCACCCCCCCCCCGCCCGCTGCCATGCATAATAACATTAACGTTACAATCCCGGGAGGGTGCATTGGGGTGAGCATGTGCTCCCTGTTTGAGGCAAGTGTGGGAATCACAGTTTTGATCCAGCAGCCAATAAATTTGGTAGCGGCAAGTGCAGCAGCGACATTATGAGTTGCTCGATTGTTAATACCATTAGTGCAGATAACTATAAATGGATTTCATAGGAAATACAACAGGGTTTAGGCAGATGTACAACTTGGCCGATCATACGATTTATACAGAACAGATTTATGCGAGGTTTACTGTATTTTGTAATCTAGCTAATGCAAAACTGGTCAGCTATCTCAAAACTAACCAAGTCCTTCGTTTTGGATCAGTAATCTCTTGCTTTCCACATTTGATATTTAGTAAAAGCCAAAAGTATCTGTTGGTAAGTAAAATACCAAACAACATATGCAAAGCTATGAGGTTCATCTTTGCTTTGTCTTAAATATCTCAGTAATTTATTCATAAAATATTCTGTTCCTGATTTTTTTTGTACAGATTTAGATAGCCAGTGTTTTGAACGCACTTTTATTGCCTTAATATTGGTATGACCTAATGAACATTACCACTATATCTTAAATTATAGGACCTGAAAAATGAAGGGAATGATCACATCAACCTGAAGGTCGCGGGGCAAGATGGCTCCGTTGTACAATTTAAGATAAAGAAGCACACACCGCTGAGCAAACTGATGAAAGCATACTGTGAACGACAGGTGAGTCTCGATACTTTCAATCTCGTTGAACTCTGACAATGGTAAATCTCTAGTACTCATCAGCTGTCCATATGTTTGCCTATAAAATACAGTCATTACACTTTACAGTAAATCCGGTGAAGCATTTTCAGATGACCTCCTAACGTCTATCAAATATAAGGATCATTATATTAAAGTCATGTCTGTCTTGTGTTCCTTTGTATTGCACTATTTCAAAGCCAAGAAGTGATTAGGTGATTTGCTCTTTGGTATATGTTACTTTTCTGACAGTCAATGTATGGAGCAGAGAGAAACTACAACAATTGATTATTTGTGTCCCTTAAAGTGCTAGTATTTGACTACTCATCTGAGATTGGGAATTGGCTGTGTTATTCATCCTTGGAACCAAGCAGTGATTAGAAGCACTTTAATGCAGCACTGACAGAATAGAGACTGCTTTCTGAAGTGATCTTAAATATTATGTTTTTGCTGGAGAGAGAGTAATAATAATAATCCTTGCACTTCATATAACGTCTTATCACATCTTCGAGATGTATCAAAGTTTATCACAGAATATACTGTAAAGTGAATTGGCTGTATATTTTGTGGGTGAAAAATATGTGCCGGAGTATGCAGATCACAACTGTTTTACTGGTCTTTCCAGATTGTAGGTGTCTTATTTACAACAACAAGGTGGTTTTGCTTGCCATCGTGGATTGTTCTGGCAAGCTGTTTATGCTCCAGTTTATGTTGTGGTTGAAACCTTCTATCTTGCTGCATGTTCATTTTGGTGGTATCTTTGCCAAATGAGGTGCAGTAGAACTGTATCAGTTCATTCGTATTACATAGACGTTTTGGGGCTTAAAACGTAAGTGCCATATGCTGTACCATAGATGGAGGCCTGAGAAGTGCTTCAAATGGTTTGTCATTGTACTATCAAAAGTTGAAGGGTAATATAGAAGTGGGTACTTAAAGGATTTATATATTTGAGTATCCTCAGGGGAGGTAAGCGGGATCCCCTTGGAGCTGAATTAATTCTAAGGTGACCTGCTTGGCAGTGGAATGTTGGAATTGAGTCCAACCTCTGTGGTGGTCTTGTTAGTCCAGTCCCTGAGCTCAATGGATCTGAAGTACTCCAAGGCACTGATGATGCAGCACAGGCAGCACTGGCTCATCAGTAGGACTTGGAGGGATAGACGAGTCACGGGCCAGGAATTTTTTCCACTCCTGTTAACCCTGTAAACCAAAGCCCTAACTGGTTGGGTGGTACAAGTTGGACAAGCAGTGGGAAAGCTTGCCAGACTCTGCTCTCAGTGGCAAGTTATACAGTTTTAGCTGGTTGGACTCCAGCAGTACCATCTTATAACACTGGGGTCCCAAATCTTGGCTCCAGGTTAAATCAAAAGTATGATTCCTTTATTCACTACTGGATGGAATTGTGCGACTTGATGTTTCTCATAAGTTGCTCTCATGATATGACTGTCTAGGAGGAGATCCTAGTGCAAGTTCTTCAAAGGCTGTTTACTTCTGTCTTGTGCTCATCTAAACCCATATAATATTAGAATCTTGTCTCCACCTAGTCATCTGAGTCTGGTGCTAAAACATAAATAAAAGTACTTCATAAAACTATTGTTTTGTCATTGATGGGCAGTCAGCATTTGTAATAGCCTGGATTTGTGAAACTGCAGTGCTGGCTTTATCAACAAGAAATTAACTTTTATGTAGTGCCTTTCATGTCAGAAGTATGTCCCAAGACAGTTAAGGGTTTACACCAGAGTTGGGGGTTGGAAGGTAGGGGGGGTGGGAGTTTGGCTGAAGGCACGGCCAAAGAGGAAGGTTTTAGAAAGATGCAGATGCGGTAAAACCGTGGAAGGATTTAAAAGTGAGGATGATGATCTTGAACTCTATCCTCTGGGGGATGGGGAGCCAGTGGAGCCGGGCGAGGATGGTGGTGATAGATTTGCGGAGCCGAGTACAGGAGACGTCACGGGGTGCAGAGTTTTGGATAGTTTGCAGCTTATGGAGGGAAGAGTTTGGAAATCCGGCAAGCAGAGTTGGTACCTATGGTATTCTCTGTAAGCATCAGGTTATCCAGTTTCCTGGTGCAATCTTTGTGGTCAGCATTCTAGTTTTGTTTCTTAACTGTATTGAAGATAACTTTCCTCTTTTTGCCCTGACAGGGCTTGCAGATCAGACAGATCCGCTTTCGATTTGATGGACAGCCAATAAATGAAACTGATACGCCAGCCATGGTGAGTAGGTTCAAAGGAATGTTATCAAACTACATTCTTCTACTGAACAATGCAAAATAATTCTAGCAATTAGTTAGGCGTGCACTGAACATTCTCTGTGCACCAGTGGTAAAATAGGTAAATCGTTATGCTCTAAGGCAGTGGCTGCTGGAGGTCAGGTGCCAGATTTGAGAATTGTTCACACGCTGTATAAGCAATATTTGTGTGTTTCCATTACAGAAATATAACCTGCAGGAATCCTATAGAAATCCTATGTTTTAAATTGTGCAACTTTATTACTTAATTTCAGGATATTTTAGTTTCAATGAAAACTTTAAATTGACAATGTAAACATGTAAGCACATTTTAAGACAATAATATAGCCAGCGACAATATATCTGTGCTTGTTTTCTCTCTCTCTCTCTGTATCTGTTTATGTCTTTGTCAGCATGTGTCTCTGTATCTATCTGTGTGTGGTATGTCTCTGTATCTGTTTCTCTGTCTTCTCCTGTATATAGAAATATAAGTAGGCCATTCAGCCCCTCAAGCCTGTTCTGCCATTCTGTAAGATCATGGCTGATCTATACCTCAATTCCAATTACTCGCCTTTGCCTCATATCCCTTGATACCCTTACCTAATAAAATTCTATCCAACGTACGATCAAGCACTGCACAAAGCTAGGAAAGCCATCAGAGGAATGAAGCGGGTTCATTGGGCTGCATCACTCCGAAAGGGGGCGCAATTGCACAAGGATAATCCCAAATCTTTCTTCCACTTCCTGAAGTCTGTCGAACATGACTGGAGGGCCCCCTCTGGACCCGTACCAGTATTGGACAAGTCCGGTATTCATGAGGGTAGCCTTGGGGTCTCGAGGGAACATTACACAGAGTTGGCGTCTGACCTAACAGGATGTAACAGAGACCCATCTGCATGGAGGCTGGAAGAGCTGGCGGGAAACATGGGCCAGATTGAAGACTTTAATGATCCACTCTGCTTTAATGATCCACTCTGCAAGTGCTGAGTTCCTGAAAGCTGCACTGAGGAAGGAGATGGAGAGCAGTGAGGATCTTACAGGTCCAAGCCAGGAACCCCCAACTCACCTTGGAGCTGCCCTCTTAGCGCTGGTCAACAGGATTCTCTCTAAGGCATGCACCCGAGTACAATTGCGGTGTTTATACACAAGAAAGTTGACCCTAATGAGACCAATACCTAAAGAGGGATCTCATTGATTTCACTGGGATCTCGTGTATCGCACACATTGGAGGCTCCTGGTGTGATCAGGAAGGAGCAGGCTGGCTTCCATTCTCGTGAGGAATGTGTGGGACAGGTTGTGGCTCTGTATGAGATCGTGGAACGTGGTACGGCTAAGTGGAAACCCATCTACATTGCCTTCATCGACTTTCGCAAAGCTTTCAACCCGGCGCCTCATGAGGCCCTCATGATGAAACTGGAAGCCATGGGAGGACATGGCCGAATCCTGGATTTTATTCAGAATGTGTATACCAATTCCCAAGATCCATGTAAGGGTTGACAATGGACTTACTATGCCCATCCCTCTGTAAAGGGGATTAAGACAAGGCTGCCCTTTGTCATCTACCCTGTTTGATGTGTTTATCAACGACGTGTTGGATAACATCGAGGGGGAAGGACTTAGTGTATCTGTTCCAGGCCTTTCTGACAGGATAATAATCCTTGCATTTGATATAGCGCCTTATCACGTCGTTGAGACTTCTCAAAGCGCTTCACAGGATATACAGTAAAGTGTTAGGTCAGTGGGGTCTCCCAAGAGCTGAACTGGCACCAACTGACAGAACTGGCAACGGAATGTCGGAATCAAGCCGGGCTTCTGTGGCTGTCTCGGTAGTCTGGTTCCTGAGCTATGCAGTCCGCAGTATTCCTGATGACGGCACAGTCAGGCTGGCTCATCGGCAGTGGAGCTGGATGGGGTCAAGGGAGCATGTGGTGGGCTTCATTCAGAAGACACTGGGGGAAACTCCTCTTTTCAAATAGTGCCATGGGATGTTCAGCACCCACTTGAACAGGTAGATTGGACCTCAATTGAATGTTTCATCTGAAGGATGGTACCTCTGACTGCAAACCCCCCAGCATTTAAATTATTATGGACTGAAAAAGAAAAGATGTCGAGTTAGTTATTTGTTTGCAAATATTCTAAACCAATCAATGGTGAGACTCCTTCCCTCTGAGGAATGGAGATAAATTTATATACAGTCAAATCTCACTATAACAAAACCCCTTGGGACCGGCAGAAAAGATTGTTATATCAGGGTGTTCACGATAGTACGGTTTGGCCGTGATAACTGGCCAGCAGTCCACAGGCCCCACCAGGCCTGCATGTGAGTGCGAGCCCCTCAGGCGCGCTAATAAGATGCTGGCATACTCACCGTCCAATCAGATGCTTAGGCCAAAGGGCCAACTGAGGGTGAGGCGATTCAAAATGAAAATCAAAGCCAATCAAAAGCTGCTCCGAAGGATAATCCCAAGCCTGGCTTGTAGTTTGTGTTTGTTATATCAGGGATTGCGCTGCTTCATTGTTCACTGTATCGCCGTAAGAATCAATAGGGAAAAAATGGGTCTCACTTTTATTCATTATAACTTATCAAGGAATCGTAAAAAACAGGGAATGTAACACTGAGGTCAGCCTGTAGCTAATATATATTATATAAAATGTAATCTATGAATACCATGGACTTGTCAGTTTAGATGCTTGTTGATACCAGGAGGTAAGAATGTGTGCTTAATGTGGAAGCAGTTTGGAGAAGTTTAGATCCTTCTGTGATTCGTTATCTCCTATGTGGGTATTTATTAGAAGTGTCATTCTTTGGTTCGGGAGTTTAACTTTGGTAGGCTAGGTTATTATAATAATATAATAATAATAATTATTACTATAATCCTTGCATTTGATATGTCATTGAGATGTCTGAAAGCGCTTCACATAATATACTGTAAAGTGGAGTGACTGTATTTTGCTGGTTACACAGAATGATAATGCATGGAAATAAGCCATTCAGCCAAACTAGCCTTGCTAATGTTTACACAGGCCTTCTTTCACACACGTGCAAAAATCATCTCTTCAATACATCAATGTGTTTTGCTTCAAATTTTATCACCCTTAACCTTATGTTTTGGTGCACTGAGCAAAAGTAGGTTGCTAGATGTGTGCAAGACTTTGTATTGAGGTGAGAGTAGTTTTGTTTCTTTGTGCATCGTCAGCTTCAGCGAGTTTGTGTGGCAAGGCAGTGACTGGCCTTTTGGTTATTTTTGCAGTTGGAAATGGAAGATGAAGACACCATTGATGTATTCCAGCAGCAAACGGGAGGAACCTGCTAACCTCATGACAATAATTTAATGTAAATAACGTTCCATACACACACATGTACATGTTCTTACAACACACTGTTTTACTCTATTCTGCACAATCTTGCTACATTTCGCTGTAATAAAAATGTGGGAAGGGGGGGGATAAGGAGCTATGTGAAGTTACCTGAGTACAACAAATTGCTTTGTTTTTCCATTGCGTTTTATTTTCAGCATACAGATGTTTTCTTTGTATTTTGGATGAATCCGAATAAAGTTGGTCTTATATGTAGTAATTGGTGAATATGCTTGTTATAGTTTTTGTTGCTACAAAATCAAGAAAGCAATCCATTAATCAACTGTGAAAACCACTGTGACCAGATAACCACAGGACAACAATATTACAATTCTTTGGCACACTTCGCTTCCGGGAAGGAGACCATTAGCGATGATGCAGAGCTGTTCGATCTCCTGTAGCCTGTGAATGGATGAGCTCCAGCCATGTCAATTGGCTCAACTGTCAATCAATCGTGATTTGACTCCTCTCATTCCCTCCCTTGTTTCTTCCCCGTTTCTCACTGATTGACAGCCCAACTTCAGCCTCTTATGAATGGCTAGAGTCCGCTGCCAATCAATCTTAAGCTGCGGCCATCTCCATTCCGGAGCCTTTCTTGACTGAATGAAGCCGCTCGACACACAAAAGGCCTGAGTGAGTACATTCAGCAGCGAACAGCGCGGCATTTTGCCTGGATTAACTAGATTTTTGGCCGAATCAACCACCATATTTAAAATAGGTAAGAATACAAATGATTTTGGGCTGGACATTTTGTTTGATTTACCCGGCATCCGAGGTTAACTGCTGTCCGGTTAAAACGGCTTCCACTACATAGACATAAAGTTTTAATTGCACCACTGCTTTTGAAATTTAGTATTGGACAAACTCTTGAGTAATCCTAAATGTGAAACATGGGGAGGGGAGAAAATCTGGGAATGTAATTATAGTAGTAAATTTAATTTGTGACTAACTTACAACAACAAAATTACATTTGTATAGCGCCTTTCACGTCGAGAGGATGTCCCAAGGTGCTGGATAATCAATGTTTCGAGTCCGAGCTGTACAACATGAATAAGCCATTAATCTTGATAATTGCTTACTTTTGGTGGCCGTCTTGGTGCTGAAACAAGCTGAATATGGGGGTCGTAATAGCTTTAAAACCAACAAAACCACGATAGTTTGGGGCTTGTAGATAAATCATTCCAGAATGGTCAAAGAAGTTGATGGCAGAGTCTCAGGTTTATAGACCCTTGAATAAAGCTGACATATGTGGCATTCTATTGATATTGCAAATGCTTAATTGCAATTTTTTGGATTTGTTCAGAAGTTCCATAAATCTGAAAATGCAGTTTGGACTTTTTTTCAAAAGTAATTACAGTTATGCTCTTGCCATGATTATAAGACTATTTGCCTAAAATATGCAGTAGCTACACTTAGAAGCAATTATCTGTGAAGCATTTGGATCCAGGCGGTATACCCAATATCTTTTTTAGAAATGCTGTAATTTGCAAATGAAAAGTTGCACAATTGAACATTCCAATTGGGCAGACTTGCTGTCTAATTCCCAATTTAGCTTGAAGACAAGTTGGATGACTTCTGTTGAACTGAATTTTATGGTGCATAAGTGGATTAATTATTTCAGAAAACTACAGTAGAAATTCCTGTTTCTAGAACCTGCAATAGGCTTCTGGGATCTTTCTTACAATGAGCTGACATCTAACCTCCGATGTTAATTGCAGAACGAGATGAGCTGCCTCTTTAGCAGATGCAAACGCTGAGTCATGATAAATGAGGCAGCTATCGCAACAGGGTTCTTCAGGACAATGTACTTGTTTCAGCAGTGTCTTTAGGTTAGGTTACTCGAAAGATGAACAATCACCACTGGATAGATGTTGTCAGTAGTTGGACTCAGTTATCAAAGCTTGACTGCATTATTGGTCATCCACCTTCAATGGTTGCATATAAGTGTGTCATCTTGGCTCAGTTGGGAGCGCACTCACTGAATCAGAAGATTGTCAGTTCAAAAGCTTACTTGGAAGCTTGTATCTGTTCAGTATTGAATGTATTCTAGTGTTTTACCAGGTTTCAGAAGCGAAAGTAAAGCATTTCCTCTTGGACTCTGATTTTGCAAGATTTGTAAAGCAGTGGGATTGATGAGCATAGCTTGCACCCCGGAGCCTACCTCTCCAAGACAAAAGTTTGACAGTTGGTCATGTTATTACAACAGCTTCAGGTAAGGCTAGTTCTTATTCTGGCAATAAAGAGGTGCTACAGCTGAAATCTTAAGTTTATTGGTTATTGAAATCTTAAATTTTAAAAACAATACACCTCTTCTCATTTTTTTTACAGAGTTGTTACGATTTAAAGGGTTATGTGTGAAAGGATGGTGGAAATAGATTCAATAACAACTTTCAAAAGGGAATTGGATAGGTACTTGAGGAAAAATTTGCAAGAATATGGGGATAGAGCGGAGTAGTGGGACTGATTAGATAGCTCTTCCAAAGAGCCGGCACAGACTTGTTTTGTCCATTGTTGCCCCCAAGTAGTCTTCATATTCCCAGGGATCAGGATAAAGTGTCTTAGTTCTTAACAACAAAAAATTACATTTGTCTGGAGCCTTTCACATCAGGAGAATGTCCTAAGGCTCTGGACAATCAGGGATTTGGACCTAAGTAGGGGCTATACAAATGCAATTTTGTTGTTGTTGGGATCAGGAGGGGTAGAGGGCAAGGAGGATAGGGGTAGGAGAATGACCGAAGGGCTGTCAAAAAGGAGGGTCTTGAGACAGGCCTTGAAGGAGGCAAGGGAGGGGGCAAGGCGAAGGGACTGGGATGAGTTCCAAAGGGTGGGGGCAGAGAGGCTGAAGGCATGACCGCCGAAGGTGGGGTGGGCAGGGTACATGGGGCAGGACGGAGTCTGATGAGCGGAAAGGTTGATACGGAGTTAGCAGGTCACAGAGGTACGGAGGAGCAATGCCGTGGAGAGCTTTGAAGGTGAGGATGAGGGTTTTGAATTCTATCCTCTGAGGATGGGGAACCAGTAGACCTGGGTGAGGTTGAGGGTGATAGGGTGACGGAGCCTGGTGTGGGAGAGTGTCAATACATCTTGGCTTCACACATCAGGTGAAGCAACCACTGATGCGATTGGTCTGAGAATTGGATGAGAAAACAAATGGTGCATGAGAGCTGTCGGACTGGCAAAGTGGAGAAACTAAAAAAAAGAGGAAATAGGTTCAGCGATTGAGTGAACTCATTTGCTCCAAATCAAATTAAACTGATAGTGTCTCCTCTTTTCAGTAGCTATAAAACTCTCAAATGAAGTGTCAGCAGATTTAACATGTGCATTACACAACTCCCCAAATTCAGCATTAATTTTCTTGCTCACAGAGGCCATGGAAATGTCTGAAGAACGAAATGACACATCGTACTGGACTCATAGGGAATGCTTTTGTAATTTGGGATTAAGACACATTGTTGGAGGTCAGAGGGAGCCTCAATTTGCATATGATCTGTACATGACTGAAGAAGTGCTTGATCCTCACTGGTTAATAATAATCCTTGTATTTGGTACAGCGCCTTTCACATTGGGAGGATTGCGAAAGTACTTCACAGGATTTACGGTGAAGTGCAATGACTATTTGTGAGCCAACGAGACTGCACAGCAATGTCCCACAAACAACCAGGAAATGAGTGACCCCAATTTTGTTTGGCCAGGACATCAGAAGAAATTCCCTTCACTTTTCGAATAGTGCCATGAACATCCAACTGAAAAGGCAGATGGGATCTTGGTTTAACGTCATATCCAAAGGATGGTACCTCCAACAATGCAGCGCTCCCCCAGCACTGCATTGGAGTGTCATCTTAGTAAATAGAAGTTCAAGTTCTGATGTGGGGCTTGAACCCATAACTTTCTGACACAGAGGTGAGAGTGCTACCGATGGAGCCAGGCTGAACAATCAGCCAGGTGAAGGGAAATTGTTCCATTTGAGCATCAAATGTTCAAAATTATATAAGAACTAATTTCCATATACTGTACTTTATTTTCTCCTGCTTTCCAATAAAATTGCTTGGATTAAATAAATTAAACTGTGATTTTAATGCATCCTCTATTGTAATTATGCTGTTGCTCAGAAAATGCAGAGGGAAGGAAGCAAGTCATAAAGGAAGAACAGTTTTGGTTGTAGCCATCTGTCAATATGTGGGCTTCCCATGAGATATTATTGAAAGATTCTAATATAAAATACTGTGCCTGCTCTTTCCAAATAGATTTAGTCTGTGTTATCCATCGTGAGATTGCGTGCTCTGTGAACATTATATTTGAAAGTTCAGATAATAGAATTCTCAAACTCTATTCTGGTGGATTATCTTTTTAATAGTAACTTCTCAATCTGGTACCAGATATTAGTTTCCATGTAATCCACCCAGTTACTTCAACAAATGATCCCTCATTTAATCGCAGCAAAAACTATATCAAGAACAGAAATGACCAATTTCATCAATACACATTAAAAAAAATAATTTTTTCAAAAATGGTCGTGTAATTGCATAAGAAATTTGTTACCAACTTAATTAAATCAAACGGTAGTGAAAATGAGTATTTGCAAAAAAGATGTTTAAAAATCAGACGGTAACAAGAATAATTGTTCTTTACCATCAGGAATATCAAACTTAGCGATGATCAGATTTTTTTGATCATCTATATTTCACCTGATTTTCAGCACTGAATCAGGCCAATTCAGGATTGTTCAGGGAAAAGTGGCGATCGTCCTCCTCCCCTTCCCCATCTGAAAACTGAAATAAATAAATTTCAGGGTAGCTCTGGATATGTTAGATGTATCAATTTTTGGCGACAGTGATGGGAATACAGTTGGTGCTTTCAATTTGTGATTTGATCATTTTTATTTTTAAAGAAAACTCCGTAAGTTGCAGCTGAGCCCAGCGTTTGCTCAAAAATCAAAAAACAAACTTCCTGCTGACAACATCTTGCATTTATACAGCATTGCGCCCCTCACGCAGAGTAGCATCCCAGAGCGCTTGACAGTGGCGTAGGCCCTGTCGAAGAGGAAGGTCTTCAGGTATGATTTGAAGATGGAGAAGGAAGGGGCAAGGTGGACGGATAAGGGAAGTGTTCCAGAGTTTCGGAGGGCAGTCGCTGAGTGAAATGGAGGCCACAAGGGACAAGCAAGAGGCTGGAGCAGGTCGAGTGGAGGCAGCGGGTAAAGCAGGGTAGTAAGCAGGTCGGAGAGGTAGGGGAGTGCCAGGGCATGAAGGGATTTGAAGTGAGAGGATCTTGAAATCGATTCATTCAGCGTTAGGGAGCCAACAGAGCCAGGATAGCACTGCTGTGATCGGTGAGTTTAATACGGATGAGTATGCGGGCGGTGGAGTTTTGGAACTGCCGGATTTCGTGGATGGTGGAGTTGGGAAGACTGGCGAGGAGCTGTGTATGTGGGGGAGGGGGCTGTGTGTATGGGGGAGGGTTGTGTATGTGGGGGGGGGGGGGGGGAGGGGTTGTGTGTATGTGGGGGGGGGGCTGTGTGTATGGGGGGTGGGTCTGTGTATGTGGGGGGTGGGGACTGTGCTGGGGGAGGGGTGTGTATGTGGGGGGTGGAGGGGAGGGGTTGTGTGTTTGTGGGGAAGAGTGGCTGTGTTTGGGGGAGAGGCTGTGTGGGGAGAGGGGTATGTATGGGGGTTGGGGGCTGTGTGTGGGGAGGGCTTGTGTGTGGGGGGGCAGGGGTTGTGTGTATGTGGGGGAGAGGCTGTGTGTGGGGGGAGGGGCTGTTTGTGTGTGTGGGAGGGGCTGTGTGTGTGTGGAAGGGAGGGGTTGTGTGTATGTGGGGGGGGTGGGAGCTGTGTGGGGGAGGGGCTGTGTGTTTGTGGGGAGAGGGCTGTGTATGTGGGGGAGGGGCTGTGGGATGTGGGGGAGGGGCTGTGTATGTGGGGGGAGGGGGCTGTGTGGGGGAGGGGCTGTGTGGGGGAGGGGCTGTGTGGGGAAGGGGCTGTGTGTATGTGGGGGAGGGCTGTGTGTATGTGGGGGAGGGGCTGTTGTATGTGGGGGAGGGGCTGTGTGTGGGCGGGGCTGTGTGGGAGGGGCTGTGTGTGGGAGGGGCTGTGTGAGGGAGGGGCTGTGTGTATGTGGGGAGGGGCTGTGTGGGGGAGGGGCTGTGTGTATGTGGGGGAGGGGCTGTGTGTATGTGGGGGAGGGCTGTGTGGGGGAGGGGCTGTGTGTATGTGGGGGAGGGGCTGTGTGGGGGAGGGGCTGTGTGTATGTGGGGGAGGGGCTGTGTGGGGGAGGGGCTGTGTGTATGTGGGGGGAGGAGCTGGGAGCGGGAGCACAATGCAGACCAGCACTGACGTCAGGTGAGGCAGGGAGGCCTCGCAGTGAGCCCCGCCCCCGTCTCAGCCCCGCCCCCCCCAGCCTCAGCCCCGCCCCCAGCCCCGCCCCCCGCGCCAGCCCCAGCCCCGCCCCCCGCGCCAGCTTCAGCCCCGCCCCCCGCGCCAGCCTCAGCCGCGCCCCCCGCGCCAGCCTCAGCCCCGCCCACCGCGCCAGCCTCAGCCCCGCCCACAGCGCCAGCCTCAGCCCCGCCCACAGCGCCAGCCTCAGCCCCGCCCACAGCGCCAGCCCCGCCCACAGCGCCAGCCCCGCCCACAGCGCCAGCCTCAGCCCCGCCCACAGCGCCAGCCCCAGCCCCGCCCACAGCGCCAGCCCCGCCCACAGCGCCAGCCTCAGCACCAAACCAGCCACCGGCAGCGCGGCCTCAGCAGCAGCTCGGCCCCGGCAGCCCGGCCTCAGGCTTACCCCGGTCTCCCGCGACGGCGGCAGCCTGACCTCCCGCCAGTCCTCCCGCGGCAGCAGGCAGGCGGTTGCCCGGGCCCCCTGGTCTCCCGCGGCGGCGGCGGCAGCAGCCCGGCTCGGGCTGGCGCTGCGGCGGCGATGATGGATCTGGATGACGGCGCCGTGTACCAGGATGACTGCTCGGTGTCTGTCATGTCGGACCGGGTGTCGGGCCTCGCCAACAGCATCTACGGCGAGTTCGAGCGGCTGATTCACAAGTACGACGAGGAGGTGGTGAAGGAGCTGATGCCGCTGGTGGTGAACGTGTTGGAGAACCTGGAGTCGGTGTTCACGGAGAACCAGGAGCACGAGGTGGAGCTGGAGCTGCTGCGCGAGGACAACGAGCAGCTGCTGACCCAGTACGAGCGCGAGAAGGCGCTGCGCAAACAGGCCGAGGAGGTGAGCGCCATCGCCAGTCAGTCAGCCCGCCCGCCCGCCCGCCCCAACCGCCCGCCCGCCCGCCCCCAACCGCCCGCCCGCCCGCCCCACCGCCCGCCCGCCCGCCCCGCCCGCCCGCCCGCAGCCTCTCCCGCCCCAACCGCCGCTCTGCATCGAAAACACTTGTCGTTATTTTGGGAAAAAAAATTATTTCACGATTACAATTTCCATTTGGGGATATAATCGTCCAACGCTCCATAGAAATGTGTATATCTCTGTGTGTGTGTGTGTGTGTGTGTATATGTGCGTATATCTATTGTGTTTGTGCGTATATATATATATGAGTATGTGTTTGTGTGTGTATGTGTGTGTGTATGTATATATATCTGTGTGAGTGTTTATATATATAGTGTATATATGTGTATATATATATATGCAGATTGTGTGTTGAAGTCCCTGTCTGTATCTGAGAGAGCCTTCAGTGTCAGTCCGGCCTCATGTCTGTGACTCTCTGGGATTTTTTTTTATTGTTGTTGTCAAATGAACCAAATCCGGGAAAAAAAAATGTATGAACCAGAACCCGACTGTAAAGGAAGGCGGACGCGCTCCGCCGCGGGGGCCATAGATATCGGGAGTAATTCCTGCCATTTAGCAATTTGGGGTCAGTGTCAGAGAAGCGGATTAATGGATCCCAACAGCCGTGTTCTGAATCGAATTGATGTGGGTCCACCCGTAGATGTTGACAGTCCTGTCTGTTGAGTGTTGCGCTGTCTGGTCTGCGTCTGCTACGTTGCGCTGCGGCCGGGACTGCAGCGCCGGTGTTGTCAGCCCCTGATCTCAGATTTCTGCTCTGGTCTTGACGTCCGGCTATTGATGTGTCAGTCGAGACGAACGAGACCGCATTCAGCAACATGGCAGGAAAAAAAAGGCAGGGTTAGCTCATGCAAGACTAGCTCACCTCGTGTGGTTGTCTGTAACGGAAAAGAACGGGGGTCTTCGGTAACGTATTGAGTACATTTCAGCCATTTGGATACTGGCAGGGCATCGGCCTGTGGTTGTGATCAGTCCGAGTACGCTGCTCAGTGCTGTAGAGACCGTCAGCAAACAGCCTTATTGAACATTCTTCAGCCGTTCAGAATCAGAGTATGTGACAATTCAGGAATGTAAACACATCTGTAAGAAACCTTATTAAATATATTCTACCCCTCGCGGCCTGGAAGCTTGTGAAACTCGATACCTTACAGTAGTCAATCTAATAGCACAATATTTGGGCTTTATATGTGGTGATATATATCCATTTAATGTCGAGATTAACTCATTCCTAATGAATTAATCGATCCAGTTTGAAACGGGGGGAATGGAACATATTGAATATGCTGGATGATTTGGAAGAATGTAGACCTTCAGTAAAATAGCTGTGTTGTACCTGACTGGGCGTGGTTTTGGGTCTTACAATGAGGGTCAACGTAGAAACTGGTATTGATGTCACTCATCTTGAAGAACACAGAGCCAAACCATCAGAAGGTATAAATAAGGTATAGCTGTGTGATCAGTACACTGGTGCAGACCTGACCCACCCAGGGAGTACAGTTGTCAGTGTGTCTGTGATCGGATAGCAGCAACACTCACTCCCTTTGGCTCACGTGAACCATGCCACAGACAAGGTTCCAGAGGGCTGTGTGGATTGTACGTCATTGCCTCAGGAGAGGATGTTTTTTAAAAGAAAGAACTTGAACAGTCTAAATAGCTATAATAATAATCTAATCATAATCCTTCCATTTGATATAGCGCCTCATCACGTCATTGAGACGTCTCAAAGTGCTGCACAGGATTGATTTTACTTTGTGGATGAAACAGAGCCAAATGGACTAAATAAGGAGCCATACTGACTACAGCCCACTCCAATACAATAAAGTTACTTTAATATAGCACCTTTCATGTCGTGAGGATGTTTCAAAGTGCTTTTACACAGCTGGAATCGGGGATGGGGGAAAGGATGAACAAAAGCACGGTCAAAGGCGGCTTGAAAGTGGGGAGGGGAGAGACAACTCCAGGATGGCAGAGTGTGGCCGAGTCGGTAGGGTTGCAGGAGGTCATAGAGGTTAGGAGGGGCGAAACCATGGAGGGATTTGAGCGCAAGGATGAGCATTTTGATCTCGATCCTCTGGGGGATGGGGAGCGAGCCGAGCAAGGATGGAGTGAAAGGCTCAGGGAGCTTGGTGCTGGAGCTGCAGATTTCTGGAGTAAGGCACTGGAATAGTCAAGACTGGACGTGATGAAGGAGCAAATGAGAGTCTTGGCAGCCCAGGGAGCGGAGGTGGACAATATTGCAGAGGAGTGAGGGAATGAGAGCCTGGATGTAGGGCTTGAAAGACATTTGGGTGTCAAAAAATAGATACTGAGATTTTGCACCGGCTCCATGAAGTGGAATGAGTATCGTTTCAGATCGATGTGGTTAGTGACTGAGATGAGAAGTTGCTGACGGGAGCAGAGCTTCAGTTTTGTTTATATTCAACTGGAGAAAGTTAGAGCTCACCCAGGACTTGATGTCTGAATTTGGGATATCCTCACCTGATACCCACCTCATATTTGTATTATTAAGGGATGATTAGATAGACATTGTGGAGGAGAAGCTCCCCTACCCTCTGCTTACCCCAGCATAGATCAGCAAGCTCAGTACTACAACAAATTGCACTTGTATATGAATTGGAATCAGACCTGCAGCTGAATGGCTCTGGCTACTTGAGTGATGCCTTTCTCCATCGGGCTGCACGGATGGTGTAATGTGATTTTATTCTAGGTAAGAACATTAAATAATCGGTAAAATGAAAATTGTGATGGACCTGCTTATTATCATCAGTTGATTGCAATTCTTTTTTTAAAAAAAATCTAATGATGGAGGTTAGAGGTACAGTGCGAAGTGGCTGCAATCCAGTACGAGGACTGGATTTAAGCCAAGGCTCCAGCCAGTCGCTGGCCAACGTGTAATGCCAGCTCCACATCCAGCCACCAGATCTGATGGCTGTCCTCACCGTGAACTAGTGATGCAATTAGCCTCCCCGTTTCGCTCACAACATACGCAGTCAGTTCACTTGACAGTATATTGTGTGAAGTGCTTTGAGACGTCTCGAAGATGTGATAAGGCGCTATATCAAATGCAAGGATTATTGTTATTATATGCCATTAGTTTTGCCCCTTGTGTATGACGTCCTCCTGACGTGAAAGGCGCTTTATAAATGGAATCTTGTTGTTGTTGTTGTTGATGACGTGATGATGGCATATACTCCGTGGGTGCTAAACATTCTCCCAGTTACCAGAACCTTTACAGCAGCCAAAAGAGGGCTTGAGAGAAGCCAAGTACGGAGTTTGCTCCTGAGCATACGACTGGCGCATTCGTCTGGAAAATGCTGATAGGTTCAAAATAGCATGATTAACAAATTATTGCCAAGTAATCAAATTGGTTAGTCATGTTAGCAGAATACCCCTCTGTTATCAGTGAATGAATAAAGCTTTTTATAGAAGGCTATCAGACTAGATCATCAGAAAGGTTGTCCAGTAATGAAGTTTGCAGGTGGGACTGGAAGTTGTTCACAAAGACATAGAATCTCTTCTAGAACAGATTGCAAAGTACAATACAATCAACTGTTTGAATACAACAGTAGCATATTTGTAACTTGCATTTATATAGCGTCCTTCACACCAGGCGGCGGCTTGGATTGCTTAATAGTGGCAGAGCCCGATGCCAAGCCACGGGGAAGGAGAAGGTGATCCGGTCGAAGGGAAGGTCGTCAAGCTTCCTGATGATGGGGAGAGGGACTTGGTGAAGGGATTGAGAGAGAGAGTTCCACAGCTTTGGGGCATAGTGGCTGTAAGCACGGCCGCCGATGGTGGGGTGGAGGAGGAGGAGGCCAGAGCCGGTTGAGCGGAGGTAGCGGGTAGTGGTGTAGGGAGAGCGCGGATTGGAAAGATGGGGGAATGGCAGGGCGTGAAGGGATTTAAATACAAGAGTGAGGATCTTGAAGTTGATCCGCTCTGTGACAGGGAGATGAGTTTGACAAGGACCTATACATGTTGCCGGTTAACTGGTCCAGGCCTCAATGTTGTAATTTCCTTTTATAATAATCAGTGTATAATAATCAGTTTATAATAATTTCATGTATCATTGTCACTATTTTATAACAATCAGCTGTCGCAGTGTTTGAGTTTCACTCCTGCACCTCTTCTCAACACTTTGTGGTCACAACATCAAAAACTAGGGTGTGTGGACGATAAAAGCAAAGAGGTAATGCTAAACTTACATTAATCGTTAGTTACAATGCAGTTGGAATATTGTCTTCAGCGTTGGTGACCGCACTTTAGGAAAGACGTCAAGGTGGTAGAAGGGGTTAGAGATTTACGAGGATGATCCCGTGCTCACTGCCTTCGGTGACTGGGAATATCCACTTGACACAGTTTGAATTCCACGAGCAGAAGTTAGCTTATTCACTATCTGGTACCGGCGTTGTAATTACACTTAACCCGAAATTCCGGCTCACCGGACCGGATCCCCCCCATAAGTCCCGCGCCTTGGGACGTCCTCCCGACGTGAAAGGCGCTCAATAAATGGAATCTTGTTGTTGTTGTTGTAGCCGGGGCCTTAGTGTTTTGTTATAAATCTGCGACCCAGACAGCAGCCATTTTTCTCAGTTTTTCATGTCAGTGTTTGTTCCTCCAAGAAGCCATCCATTATTACCCCAGCCTCCGCTCGCTCCCCGTCCCCTCTAATCGCCTTCCTCTGTATAAGTTTAATTCTCTTTAAATAGCCCAGTCAACTCTGTTCTATCAGTCGCCCCAGCAAATCGCTCTGGGCCTGACAACCCTCTGGGAGAGGAGGTTCCCCCAACCTCTCTCACTTCCCACTTGGTCACAGCCCGATTTCATGCCTTTGTGTCCTCCTCCTATTTTGAATAGGTTTTTATGAAATCGTTAATGATTTAGCTTCTCAGCAATGCTTCTGAGTGGACACCAGCATATTAGTGCATTAAAGAGTTAAAGTACATGTTTTGCTGTTCAAGTGTGTTACACAGTGGAGGCTGTGTTTTAACAGTAGAAAACGATTCCTTTTGTGGGTTGATTGAAGGGAATAATTGTCATTCAGCCTCTTCACTGTATGTCATCCCTGGAGATGTAACCATGTTAGCGGAGTGATGGTTTGGGTGATGCGCAGATGATGTAATTGCCTTCTGAGAGCTGGGAGGGTATGTGGGGGATGGTAGCAGTGTCACATAAAATATTCATTTTTCCTTGGGAAGAAAGACTCCATTAACATCTTTGGAATAACCATATCCAATATCTGCAATAGCATCTCTGCCAAAAACAAGAAGCAGGAATTTATAGTGTGAGCAATACTGAAAGACTTAAAAATACACCTACATAATTCCAGAGCATCTTCTACAAAACCTTTAATAGAAAAATAAGAGAGGCTGGATTGGGTTTCTACCATGCCGATGCAATCAGTCCTTGTGGAATCGCTTCCTGAATATTTCCTTTAGTTTTTCCATCTGTCTTTCCCCTCGTACAGTAAACCTCACACAAGTTGTATCAAGTTTAATGTAACTTATGCAAAGTGTGAGTTATGTGAAACTTGCATAAGTTATATGATATATGACTGATATAAAGTTATGCATAAGCTATGGTAGCCCACTCATTCCATATACAGTACTATCCAGTACTGGCATGATACATTTTCTTCTTGTTCTTGAAGTAATCATTCAAAGTCTGTGGCTTCAAATCAAAATTTGGAGGAAATGTTCTTTTTCATTTAAGGATTTGCCTTGAAAAATTGAAGGATCTGGTACTTCTCCTGATAGGTCTTTGTCACTGATTTGCATTTAGTTGGGCTATCTGCATTGCCTGATGCCATGATGGCCGGTCAAAACCTTGTCTTCTATACTTGTTGACTGTTCAGTACTTTGGCATTGTTCTGTGCACATGGGGACCCTCGGCATTGCAGCTGGTAACTGCACATGACAGGTCAGGACTTAGGCTCCTGAGATTGTCTCACATGGAGCACTGTGTATGTTGCTTCAAGGCCGGTAAGTGTGCATGTGGTGATGGGTCCCCTTCGCTCTCCGCATGAACAGGCATTCCTGTGAGGGAGGCTGCGGAGAGCTTTAGGGTGTGTACATGCGATGTTCTGTTTGAGGCAGTTGCGGGAAACAAAGTTTTGACTTGACAGCAGGAATGTTCGGTAGTGGCAAGTGGGATAGTGGCGTTAACGAGTTGCACAGTGGTTATTATAGGGTCACCAAAAATTTGTTATACCAATACAATGTCTAATAAGTCTTAAAGAAATTACGATTTTTAAAAAATAATAGGTGGTTATCATGACTTTTTGTTCACCCTGTACAATCTGTCATGTGTCGATCACGGAAACATAGCAATCTTTCTGTGACCTGTTTATTACAGAATTCATTAGTGATCAGGAAAAGAAGAGAAATCAATTGATCCCTAAAGCGCCTTTCACAGAAGGCAGCCATCTCAAAGTGCTTCACGGAGTGGGCTGGGTCCCAAGCTAGCGGGGAGTGAAAGGTGACTAAACATGGTCAAACAATTGAAATATGATGATGAAGGGAATGCCCAAGTTTGTATGTGAGGATTGTTGGATTACTTGGGCACCAGAGAAACCGTGTCTGCTTTGCTTAGTCAAAAGCATAAAAGCAATGTATAAATAAACTCTCTGGATGTTACTTTAACATGCCAGTAATACAATGTATTCAGTATTATGTACTGTATTATCAAATATAAATATATAAATATATCTATTCTATATTTTACATATATCATAAATATCTTTATAAGCAAAATATTCTAATAATATTGGAAACTGATTATAGTTAGGAATAATCTGTCTGTTTTGTTGTTTCGCTGTTTCAGTGCTTCTGTTTCTGTCTAGAAATTTATTGAGTTTGAAGATGCGCTGGAGCAGGAGAAGAAGGAGCTGCAAACTCAGGTGGAGTCTCTGGAGCTGCAGAGCAGGCAGCTGGAACTCAAGTCCAAGAACTACTCCGACCAAAGTGAGCTTCATTATTTCTGCAACTCAGGCCAGAGAGGCAAAGCCCCTCCACCACCAAGCCACCAACTCCCCCAAATTGCTGAATCCTCCCCTCTCACTGTGCCACGGAATAGGAGGTCGGACTTGTAGGATATCACTAATAGGGGGATAGGGGTTTCTGTTTCCTGGTCGTGACCGGGGTCTCATGTGATGGGGGATTGAGGGCGGGGGGAGAGACTGGAATCCAGGAGGAAGAGAGAGCAGCAAAATGAGACCAAGAAAATTCTCACCAATCGTATTTGCTAAGAGGGATTATAGAATCATAGAATATCACAGCACAGAATATTGTGAAAGATTGTGTAAAAAAAAGTATCGGGGGTAATAAGCGAAGCATTTTATAAAGACATTAGGAGAAAGGCTGCTTTTCCCCAAAATTCAATGTATTCGGGAATTGTACCTGAGGATTGAAGGACAGGAAATGTAACTCAATTTTTCAAATTACTGGAATCGAGCACAGAAACCTGAGCTCTCGTCAGTTCTAATCGGTAACTTGTATTTTATGAGGTGTCTTATTACACACAGCCAAAATGTTTCAAGGAGCTTCACAGGATTTGACTGCTTTATACTATTAAAAAAAGCAGTTACTATATTCTACACTAAGACACATACCAACCAGAGAAAGTCAAAATGGAGTATGATCGAATTGGGAGGGGAGCTGAGCAGAGAGATCTGCTGATTCAAGTTCACAGATCATTAAACCCTTAAGTCACGGATACAGAAACAGTCAATAAGACAATGTGATGCTGGCATTTATTTCAAGGGATCTGGGAAATACATGTCATGGGGTGATTCCCCAGTTATGTAGAGGGCCATAAGACCTCTGTGAGAGACTGGGTTCAGGTTTGGGCGCTCGACCTTAGGAAGGATAAAGTGGCCGGTTGGGCTCAACAACAACAACTTGCATTTATATAGTGCCCTTCACGCGGGCTAGTGTTCCGGAGTGCTTAATGACCTCTTGTCCCAGTTTTCCTTTGCTCCTTCCTAAAATATCAGCGTTCTTTGGATGGGTTATAGACATCATATGAGACAGTGACCTCTGTTCCCCAATTTTATCTGCTTCATTTAGTAATAATGTTGCAGGCGGTGATGCTGTGGTATCTGCCCACCACTCTGTGAGACTGGATGACCTGCAGGCTTGTCAGGCACCAGGCATGGGGCAGCTCACGCACCCTGTTTGCTGGAGGGTGGCATCAAGCTGAGGGCGAGGCTGGAGACATTAAAAAAGGCCTTCAGAGATCTGATTGATTCTTTCCTTGACTACAGTGTCCAGACTGGAGGAACGGGAAGCTGAGATGAAGAAGGAATACAACGCCTTGCATCTGAGACACACTGAGGTGAGAGAAAAGTCCGAGCTACATTCATTCCTATTTTATACCTGGTGATGCCGTGACCTCGTATTGAAGCCCCAGCCTTTACACAAGCGTCTCACCAATACTGGTTTCCGTCTCGGTGTTCGTTTCCGTCGCCATTCGTCTGTGTCGGATGTATTTGCTGTGAATGCTTGTTGTTCTCCTGCAGATGATACAGACTTATGTGGAGCACATAGAACGATCCAAGATGCACCAAGTCGGCAGCAATGCCCAGTCAGATGGAACGATGACTGGAAAGCCCAGGTAACAGCTTTGGGCGACGGAGACTGTTACTGATTTAGATTTCACAAACTGGCGAATAATATTCAACACAGAATCGGGAATTCATGTGTTTGTTGTTGACAGAACCCACAAATCTTGATTGGCCCTTTCCACGTATGTGAATTAGATTCCTTATCATATAAAACCTGACTCTCAGAAACTAAATCCCTGCTCTCTGCAACTTCTACCTCTCCATCGCACCCCTACCACACCTGTCTTTAAATCCCACCTAGCTCTTAAACTGCACCTACAGTCACCTCCTTTTCCCTTGCTCAGAATCCAACACCGTCCCTATGAAGTGCTCTGAAACATTAACCTGTGTGATAGGTGCTATTATAAATGTGAGTTGTTGTTGAATCGATGGGGAAGTCGTTGTGATGATTTGGCTGTTTGGCAGGAACAGACGTGCTGGGATCCAGTCAGTGAGGGAAGTTATGATTATCTTGTGATTTTAGACCCTCCATAAACCAGTTAAAGAGTTTCTAATGTGGCTTGAAAACTTCTTCTGATTTTATTTTAAGGATATGTAAAAGTTAACATAGTACAGCGTGAAGCCATAGGTGCTTTGACCACACCACCCACACTGCCCTACCCCGGTGCCCGGGCTACACCGCCCTACCCCGGTGCCCGGGCTACACCGCCCTACCCCGGTGCCCGGGCTACACCGCCCTACCCCGGTGCCCGGGCTACACCGCCCTACCCCGGTGCCCGGGCTACACCGCCCTACCCCGGTGCCCGGGCTACACCGCCCTACCCCGGTGCCCGGGCTACACCGCCCTACCCCGGTGCCCGGGCTACACCGCCCTACCCCGGTGCCCGGGCTACACCGCCCTACCCCGGTGCCCGGGCTACACCGCTCTACACTCTACTCCATTGTCCGGAGTTCTGCATTGCTTGCTTTTACGTTGTGTGCATTCCTGGCGCTGCTCTCACTGGTAACTGCTGCCTATGTGTTGTGTGTGTTTGTCACCTTTGAACTCTGTTGATTAATTATGTTCTTCTCATCCCGCTCGCTGTGCTGTGCTGTTGCTGCTGTTATGGCTGTTTTCTGTGTTCCACAGCCAACCACGAAGGAAAAGGTAACCGCTGTTTAGCCACTTCAACCCTTCGATTCCAAATGTATCCCTTTCCCCTTCCCCAGCCCAATCTATGTCAGGATCTCTCAAGATATTTTGTGATCAATAAGAATTGATATCAGAGCAGGTAAACGTGATGTGAGTTAGCTTGACAAGTTGCAACAAGCTTTTCAGCTGGTGTACATTGCCGTGTTCCTGTCATTCTGAAGCATGGGATGGATCTCAGGCCTGGGAGTGTGCTGCGATGTACAATTTAATGTCTTTAATTCCACGGGAGAGATTTTTAACTCTCAAAACAAAATGTGTTAGGTTGAGATGTTGCAGCATATCAGGAACTTGGGCCCATTTAGCTGAGCTGGATGTTTTGAATATATCGCTGCTGAGGTATGGGACCATGTAATCTTCTTGCCTGAAAATTAAAAATTCAGTATTGTCCTCCCATCGGTCCTCTGCCTCCAAGTGCCAGGTAAAAGTGCGGTTCACATGCTGCAAACTCCTTCATTTTACTATCAGTGTGAGAATGTCTGACATCTCACTATCAGTGTGACGATGGTGACCTGACATGTGTGCGAGTGTACAGTGATGTAACAGCCGTGTGATTTTATGGGGGGGGGGGGGCACTATTATTAATTGTCAAACAGTGTTGCTCACTCTGCAGACTTCCCACCACAGCCCCACTTCACTCCACTCCACTCTCGACTCTACATTTTTGGCACCGTTATGTTTTGGTCACCGGGCGTCGGATGTGTGTGTTGAACCTATGACCGAACCAGACTGAGAGTTCCATGTGTCCCACCTACATATGGAAATTCCCATGTTTGGAATGGAACGACCTCTCTGGAGGGATGCACTCTGCTTATCAAATTATAACAACAATATGTATTTCAGCTTTATTGTATTCCCCTCACCCAATCGCATCTTCGTATGTCTGGTTGTCGTGTTCCTTGTACTGATGGTCTGTGAGGAAGGATGTGGTGTTGTGTGGGCTCGTTGTTCTACACACAGAAGCCATTCTCAACGTCGACCAGCTGCTAAAAGTGGGGGAGAAAAGGTGATGGACGCATATAATGGCAAAGACGCCTTAAACACAGCCCCTCTTACTGTAATCACATACAGAGTTCAGAAGATTATCGACCCAGATTCTCACCTGGACTTTACCACCTGAGCAGCTGTTGATCCAACCATGTGCTCAGGCTGGAGACCGCTTTGGTCACACGACACTGATAGGAGAAAGCAGTGTAAAGGAAGTCAGAGGGGAAGAGAAGTGTCTCAATTTGGAAATGTCGCTGAATTGAGGAAGCAGCTTGTGTGTGGGGAATCCCAGGCTGTCTGTGTCCTCTTGTTTGATTGGTTCCTCTGGTGATGTGATGATTGATCAGTTTTGTAACTTTCTGAAGTGACTGTGCTACACTTGAAGTCAGTGCACAGATTGTTTCCTGTGGGTTCTTTGGGCCTGGTTGGGGCAATTTGCTGCTGTTTGCTGTTGGTCTGGGGCTTAGGGAGTCACAACCATGTATTCAGTCTGAAGCAAATCACTGTGTGTCAGAGGTCAACGAATACTTATTATTATTAAGCGATAGCTTCAGGCAGTGTGGAGTTGACGCTTAACACCAGCCAGTTCTCCACAACAGCATCATTCACAACATCAGGGAGGGAGGGGAAGGGGAGGAAGGGCGGCCAGTGGATGTCAGTGTTCAGCCTCTGAGGTGAGCAATTGGAGGGAATGTCCTCATGTCTCTGTCATCACTTCCAGCCCATTATCTGGCTGAGGATAATGCTTGAAAGGGACTTACTTGCTTTCTGAATGAGCACCTCCTCCCGTATATATACTGTACAGTATATTGTAATATTACCATATATTCCTGAATGTGAACGTACACACGAATACATGAACTGCTTTATTGTATGTGTGTCCTTCTTGCACATTTTACATTTTGTTGACTGTGTTCAGAATGTGCGAGTGACATTCCAAGCTCAAACCCACAAAACCTCCCCAAACATTTAATCTTTAGAGAATGTGATAACCTGGAGCAAACCAGGATTCCCAGCCCCTCGAGGTGACACAGAGACAAGTGTCATTATCAAGGGAACTCCTCAGACCCAACATACCCTCCCTCCTTTGCTAATTCTGAATTGCATCACATTTCCAATCTTTCAATTCTGAAATGTCTGTTACCTTGTAACATCACAGATTGGTTAGAATGAAGGAGGCCCTTTGATCCATCGGGTCCCATCCCTCCAGACCATCCACTCTGCCATCCCCTCATCACAGCATCGAGCTGCTTTTTAAATGAGTCCCAGTGTCCTGGTAACCCTGTTCCAGTTGTTAATTACCGTTTAGGTAAAGGAAGACTTCCTGGTATCTTGTCATAAAATTGCCCTTTACAACTCTAAACCTTTGCCCTCTTGTTCTACTGTCTCGTTGCATCCTAAAGTATTGATGTGGATTTACTTTTTAACACAGCAGCTCGTTCAGAGTGAATCTGTGTCTTGCTGACGAGTGTCACTGTTAGAAGCCAGTGGATTGAGTATCATTTGTTTTCATGTTTCCTCACTGAAGTGTTTAAGTACTTTTTGCTCAAGTGAATAAGAGATGTCTTACACATTGTTTTCCTTTCCCTGTAGGAAGGAGCGACCAAACACTTTGGGCCTGTTCCCTGTGCTGGATCTCCGTGGGCAGCCGCTTGATCAAATCACCGGCAATATTACGGAGGTGGGGGAAGGCTCCTGGTGTATTTTAAGAACCACAATCCACCGATGTTTGTTGAACCTGTTCTAATATAGAAAAATATGTGACGGGGGTGCATTGGGATCAGGGAGCGTGGATGGTAGGAGGGAGGCTGAAGGCGCGGTCATAGAGGAGGGTCTTGAGATGTGCCTTGAAGGAGGGAAGAGAGGGAGGGAGCAAGGTGAAGGTAATGTGGGATGGAGTTCCAAAGGGTGGGGACGGAGAGGCTGAAGGCCTGACTGGCGATGGTGGGACAGCCCGGGTGGGGGACATGGGGCAGGCCAGAGCCTGCTGAGTGGAGGGAGGAGCGGACAGGTTGATACGATAATAGTTTTGTCTTGTGTCAGGATGATACATTGGAGTCTGAGCAGTCGTCTGCTGTGAACACCCCAAGTACTGCGGCCACCCCAAGCACCGCTGGGACAAAGTCTAACACCCCAACCTCGTCTGTACCCTCCGCAGCCGTCACTCCACTGAATGAAGTTGTTAATCCAATCTACAACGGAGCTACCAAACTCAAGAACCAGAGAAAGGAGAAAGGTAATAGCAGAAACATGAAGGTCCAGGTCACCCAGGAGATGAGGAATGTCAGCATAGGTGAGAGACTGCTCGTGTTCCTTCCGCCTTTTTCCGTGCTCATTACCTTGAGGAATGTCAGCGCTGAAAACAGGAACGTATTACACTATGTGTTCCAGTTATAGTGCCCGGAACTCTGGAGGCATAGATTTGATGCAAGGCTGGATTCCCTTAGGATCCTCTGATATTTGAACCAAGTTCCCATTCCTAAGCCATGTCCTGTACTGAGCGGTCAGTCACTCTGTGATCCTCCACTTACTATTATGTGGTCTTCCCAGCCCTCTATATAACTGCCAACTGTTTCTGCTGGTACAGCAGGAAACCTGGTTCCTATTCGGTGCAGCCACAGAGCTCAAAATCAAGTTCAGTTTTCAATGTTATTGAAGAACTGGTCTCACAACCATTTCAAAAAGAAAAAAAAATTCACTTTTTTTTAGACATTTTAAAAATAGCTCCTGAAAGTTGGCTGTCTAATTCACTGCAGACCATGGGAGAACAGAGTCCAATTGATTCACATTCACTGCATTTATACCTCAACAGAGACAAACTGAGGTGTTCTTAAAAGTACCTCCTTGGTGATATGTGGCACAGGCTATGGTCAATTCCAATTAGAAGACCGATTTTGCCACCAGATCATGGATAGCAAAACCACACATGAGAGTGGCCCTGGCACAGGGAAGAGCTCAGTTCATTGGTCTTTTCAGCCGGGGACACTGGCCAATCCCTTATTCAGACTCTGCAATATTCACAACCTGAATTGTTGATGTGAGACATAGAGTAAAAGCTAACCAAATTATTCTATATTCTAAAAGTAGCTGGTGTTGTCCATGATGAAAGACATTTTTCTGTCCTGGATTTATTGCCACGGATGGCACTGATGGTATCAGAAAAAAGTTTTAATGTTCCCTTAAACCACTGGAAATACAGTATCCACCAGTTCACAATCTCTCTGGTAAATCTTCAGACCCGTAAACCGATTACAGTGTATGTCTCGCTCCAGGTTTCTATTGTTTCTATAAATTCTGATATTTTCTGTTGTGATTATCGCTAGGTAGCAATTAAGCTATATGTGACTTATCAAAGCCTCTGTACTTTCTGACCTGTAATCACTCTCAAGTAGCTATTACTCTAAATCTGTCATCTAAACAATTTATCAAATGAAATAACTACCTTCTATTCACTCTCAAGTACTTATTAGTCATAATATGACGGATGTGATGTGGTGAGTAACTTACTGTCGGTCATAACCTCTGTAAGCTTCATCTTGGTTTTATTCCAACTTTATATGTGAACAATTCCTATCGTTGCCTTCGCTATAAAACTCTTTATACCCACAGCCATCACTAAAACATTCTCAGTATGTGCACACTCCTGACTGTAGTGTGGATGAATAAGTTATGCCCTGATAAGCTCTCATCCCTCTCCATAAGTAGCAATGCACCCAAAGTTAATATACAAATACTGTGCTCCTCACTATATCAGTCTATTACCTATCATTTCCTTCTCGGTAACATTCTGTACCACACCCTCACTATATAATTGTCTGATATACCATGTCTCTCAGTGTAACAAACTCTACCTATTACTCACACTCGGCTTTCTTTGGCCGTTTCTTTAATTTATTTCTTTAATGATATTCATGTTCTCTTGGAAATCACTTTGTAGGAATGGGAAGCAGTGACGAATGGTCTGATGTTCAGGACATTATTGATTCAACCCCAGAACTGGATATGTGTCAGGATCCACGCTGCGACGGACCAGGAGGCAACAGGTAGTCTTTCAGTTCAAATCTTCTGTTGATGATTGTGTGATCTGAATGGGACAGCACTTTGCCAGATGGTATCTAGACTCTGACCGACAGACAGGCAACTTTATTTACTGTTTTTGCCTGGGTAGCGAGTATGGAGAATTGCAACCGGGTGTACAACTTTGTTCACTTGTTAAATCTGGTGACGGCAGGCCTTATGCACGCTTGTACACCCCTGCTCATTTTGGTTGCTTGGGTCAGGTTTACTCCTGTGGTGTATAAGGGTATTGGTGATGACCTGGTATGCTCAGTGAGCTGGAGCAGGTGTGTCAATCTTGGTTTTGTTCATTCTGTACTTGTCTGATTGTATAAATTGGCTGATTCAGTCCCACACAGGGAATTGTAAACAAGGCATTTGGGATCAACACTGATTCTCTTTACCATGAGCTTTCCACTGCCGGCTCAGAGGTCATTGGAGATGTGGATGAGGGAGCCGACCTGCTGGGTAAGTCACACTCACCCCGGTTTGACAGAGAATTTAAATTGGAAATTCAGTTTGAAAGGTCCAAAAATAGTTTTTAATGCAAATTCCAAATGGCCATAAATCTGGTTGAACCCAGGAAAAAGGGTAAACAACCATATCATTTCAAACTCAGGATTGCTACAAGAAAATGCATTTTCTCTTGTTGAGTGCAAAAAATGATGTGTTAGTTTTAAGTTATAATGATAACAAAAAAGGTAAATTTTGTTCAAAGAATTGCGTGTACGTCCTGCAAGTGTAAGTTAGTCTCAACACAGACTCAATGGCCAGAATGACCTCTTTCTGCGCTTTAAGTTTAATGATCCCAGTCAGGGTTTCTCCCCGCCCTCTCCCCTGTCACTGACCAATCACTGCTGGCACCCTCCTCCCACGCCTCTGCTTCTCTGTAAATTCACTGATAATGACCCAGCACATTGAAATCGTTCACACTGAGAAAGCCCCTGAATTCCCTCCACCTCACCATACACCTGGCTGAGGTTGCAGATGCATGTGAGAGTGAAATTATGTGCCATGGCCCTTCCTACTAAGTTGCTTTATGTGTTCATTTAATTTATCCAGTCCTTGTGCTGGGTGAGTAAGACCCAAGTTAATTATTTAAGTAGATTTGAAAGGCGGGTTAAACTGATGTGAGTTGCTTTGCATTTTTGATAAGTTTAGAGTCTAACTTCTGTTCTGGTTGAGAATAGCCAGTATCAAGTTTCTATTGCAAGGTTGAAAATATGAATATTTATCATCAAGGATTTTTTTTCACTGTCATTTGCTATCATTAACCCTTTGAATACTCACTGATATGTTCAACCTTCAATCTGCATGTGATTTTTTTTATATAACATGCACACAAGATGATTCCATATTTATTTAGAATGTGGAACATTGTAAAACATTAATGCATGTGTCAAGCAATGTTTTTGTTTTCCTCCAGTTATTAAGAGCCACATTGCAGTTGACAAACCAAGAGATGGGCATCTCATTGGCCTCTGTACATTTCCTTTTGGACCAATTAACATGGAAAAATCAAAATCACACAGAAAGTTGTCAGCAATCCAATATTCTTCAGGCAATGCCTGGCCAGATAATTGGAGGGAAATGGCCCTCTTGATTCAAACCCCCCTTTCTCCAAATCTAGTCACACTTTTCTATTGTGCCAACAGGACAGGTGACTGAAGATTATTTCCAAATATTTTTAAAGTGCTGGCAGGTTTCTATGTGAATTGTTGCTCTTTCAACAGTGCAAAAAGCCAATATCAATTTTTCTTTCTAGATTATTCTTGACTTGATAATCAGGCATATTGTCACAGGGATCTTAAATGTTTGATCCAAAGCAGCACTTTATCCTGTTGATATTTACAATGGATCAGGACCGAATACCAATCCTAAACCTTCAGTTGGATCAGGAACTGTATTGAACCCCATCATTAGTTGGTTCCGAGCGCAAGCACACTGGTGCGGGCTGAAGCTGGAGGTTTAATGCTGCGAGTTTAGTGCCGTGCTCTGAACACTGACTTAGCCAGTGATTATCACTGGCAGGACTCTGTGAGTTTTGGTGCTGAAGAAGATTCACTCTGAGATCCTATGAAGTTTTAAGTTAGTATCAATTCGGAAAATTTCTATTTAAATATCTTCTCAGTCACCCATGGAAAGCTTTGCATTTGCTCTGCAGTGAAGTGTGACTGCAGTTGGCATTTTGAGAGACAGCGTTGCATTCAGTGGTTATACTTACTGTGTATAGATACCAGTCTGAGTGGGAAGACTTTTGCCATCAGATTAATTAACTGATGAATTCAAATCATCGTTAGTGACATGAGCCAAATTCTGTCGTTATTGGTGGTACATACCTCCACGATATGGTAATCAATGATAGACTAATCAGATCTCTGTAGTAATGGGTTAATAGCCATTTATACAACTATGTTTGCACGCTGGCATTCTGTATTCCATAACTGACTTGTGTTCTTTCCCCACAAGTTGGGACCAATTACAGAGACACAAGGATAGGAGGCGCTCACTCCGCCAGTCCGTGCTGTGTCCCCACAGGCTCCTCTTCCGCCTCTTCAAATATCCAATTTCTTGACAAATCTTCTCTTAGCCTATGTGGCAAAGCAATGCCACAAATGGGCTAATCACCTTCCATTAACTCTTCCAGGGACATTCAAAGTCCATGCCCCCTTGGTACCAGTTTGGCCAGTTGAACAATCTTTCTCCGGTGTTTCAGAATATCAGCTGTGCACAAACCACAGAGTATGAGAGGCAGCTCCATCTTTGTCTCGCGTTTGTTCCTGACGAGATACAAGCAAAGCCTCACAATCCTGCTCCTTCTCTAATTCATCCTTGGCCCCCCTCCTTTTCCTCATTTAAATGCTCCCTCTCAGCGATGTTTTCCGGAGATATGAGGTAAACTTCCACATGTATGCAGATGATATCCAAATCTACTTCTCTTCAACCAGCTGTGACTCCAGGTCCTGATATCTGTCAACTTTTCTGTGAGACATCAAGGCCTGGATAAGTGTAAACTGCAGCTGAACGTCGACAAGATGAAAGCCATACTCCTTGGCTCCCGTCAGCATCTTCTCTCCTGCGTTCTGACCTCCCCAGCCTTTTCCTAAGACTTAATGAACCTTTATGTGACCTGGGCGTCAGGTACAACCCCCAGCTGTCCTTCCTCCTCCACATCCGGTCGCTGACCAGGACTGCTTTCCTCCACCTCTAGAACTCCACCGCCCGTATTTTCACCCGCAGTAAATTCCGTACCTCAATCACACCAGTCCTCACCAGGCTCCACTGGCTCCCTATCACAAAACAGATCGATTTCAAGATCCTCTCACTCGTCTACAAATACCTTCATGCCTACCTCTCTGACATGCTTACTCCCCTTGCTTACCCACTGCCTCCACTCGACTGGGTCTGGCCAGCTGTGTATCCCTCGTGTCCTCCGTTCCGGTGACCATGCTTTCAGCCACTACGGCCCGAAGCTTTGGAAGTCTTATCCCCCAATCCCTCGGTCCTCCCCTTTCCTTCCCCTCTTTTTAGATCCTGACTGAAGACCTTCCTCGTCCCTCCTGTTAAACGCTACCATTCGAGTTGTTGTTGTTGTCATCGTCTCAAACTGCCCTCTAGAAGCCACAGGTTGAAGGTGTATTTCCACAGACTGGTTTGGATTCAGTTTTCTGAAATACAGCCAATAGCATCCAGTGTCTGCAATTCTGTCTCTCAAGAATAGGGCTCAAGAGGCACCAACACTTGGTTCAAATTGTACTTTTGGCCAAATCAAATCATCCAAAAGTTTAACATCCTGAATAACCTTGCTAAGGCGGCAACTCTCCACTTCAGCCCTGGACACCTCGTGACCATCTCTGAGCTCTCTCTCTCACATGGCAGTTGAGTGCTGGTTCTCTGCTTCTGCCTGTTTTTTATCCTTTCACGGGTCTCTGTGCAGTGTCTGTATTGTTGATCACTGCCTGTCCTGCCCGTGTTCTCCTGGTGTGAGGCTTGTTGGCCCTGTCACTAACACAGCCCAATGTGCTGATGCTCACCAAGCAGTCAGCATTGAGGGCAGCGTGACTGTCTGTCCTGCCTGAAACTCCGCTCACTTTATTCTTTTACTGGACATAATGGCAGCAGGTTTCATATCCTGATCTTAACACGTTGGGGTGTATCACGTCCGTGGAGAAGCAGAGAACACGGCGCGAATGCAGCTCACAACATCAACTAGATGTACAGTGTTTGAGCTTGTTTATTGTTTGTCATTCTGGATAAAGGCACAGATCAGTGGTTAGTACATTGCTTGAAAAAGAGGGATATTAAAAGGGTTTTTGGATGTATGAGCAAGAAAACGGGATTCAATTTAAGTGGCTTATATGCAGAAAAAGACCAGTGCAAACTTGATGTAAAGGCCTGTTTCTGTGTTTGTATGTAAAATACAGTATATACATATAGNTTTTTTTGGGCAGCCTGGTGTCTGATACATCACCGTGCTCAAGATTATCCCAGCCAGATTGAGAATTCCATGCATCCCACCCACACATGCAAATTCATACTCGTACACAATTACACATTTATGGTTACTCTCAGACAGTATTGTTCTCATTCAGAGATAGATGTGGAGTGTCCTGAACACACCCGAGGGACACAGGGAAGTCACTGATGGAGACGAGCAGCCAGGCCCTCGGGCATTCAGTTTTTCTCATTGCGTTCAGTGCTGGCAGGACAGTGCTTCACTGCTTGTGGAGTGAGAAAGCAGCAGGACAGACACCAGGACTGAGTCCAGAGGGGATGTAAGGAAGGAGAGATGTGCGGTGATGCATAATTACTGCGGTATTCTTTGGCCATGTTCAATGACCATTGTTACAGTTTGTTTTACAAAGCTGTTGGGAGGAGAAACGAGAGTGGTCGCCCTCACCTCGAATGTGTTATTTCCAAACTGATCAGATGCTGAGATGAGGGAAATGGCCGCATTAAACAGAGTGTGAATGCTGGCTCTGACATTACATGAAAGTCCCTCTCGATCAGCCAGACCTTGCTGTGCTGCGCTGCATTGCTGCAGCACCCAATCAATCCTCACTTACCGCCTCGCCGTGCCTTGCCTGTCTGAACAACTGAAGGACGATTTCTATCCCGTGTTTACATCTTGTAGCAAACACCGCTGAGGATTAGAGGATTAGCTGACACGGTAGCAAAAAAAAAGTGTTCATTAATGTAATGTTAGCACTTCCTTTGGCTAGATTTACAGATTTCAGTGTTTTTATAGCTGATGGGAGGCTGTGACTGCGATTGCCAGCTGCGGCGTGTTTGACCGTGGCTGGGCTGTCAGTGACTGTGCAATATAACATTCAGGGACCGGCTGTCTGACAGCACAGCAGTTTGAGAGCAGGGTGAGTGGGGATTAGCACGGTGGGTACACTAAACAGGCACATTGCAGCAAACGTGTTAGATTTGATGTCAGTCTCGTTTTGGGCGCTCACCGCTGGTCTGGCCTTTACAATTCCATTTCACTGTCATTGAAATGCCTGCAGGTTGATTGATGTTTTTATGATTTTCTTTTAACCTTTAATTATTGATTGACTTTTTTTGCTTCCTCTTCCTCCCTCCCTGACTGTCTGTCTGTCTGTGTGTCGCTTGCGCTGGACATCTCCATAGGGGAGTTTTCAGGTGTGTATCTCTCCTGCGATTGGTGTGTGTTTGCTGCTATACACATGTGATACTCCCCCCGCGGCTGTGCTCTCTTTCTCACTGCCTGGCTCCAGCCTGTGCTCCCTGTCTGCCTCAAAGTCAAAGTGCGGTTGCATTGTAAGACCTGGCCCTTTGCCGAATGTCCTCCTAGTGCCTCCGAGTGTTTGCTTAGCTCAGGTTACTGGTCAGGCTCCCTCCACTCTGCAGTAGCAGCAGACATCAGGACAGGTTTCCCTCTGTGTTAGCTCAGGAACGCTACACTTAGATCCCTGAGCTCCTGCCCACGGGCAGAGGGCAATCCCAGCATGATTATTATTATTATTATTATTTTACCTGAGTCACCCTCTTCAGGCAAGGTATGTTCTGAGAGGAAAATCGAAACCCTTAATGTCAGCTGTGGGACAATCTCCAATCACAACGTCCAGGTTAGAAGAGAGAGTGACTGCCAGGCAGAGGATCTCATAGGAAACCAGGTGATGGACTGAAAGTCTGGCCCATGAGTGGAAGAAACTTGACTTAACAATGTACAGTGTTGTGCACAATCTTGTTGACATATATTTCCCTCCTCCTCTCCCACCTCCCCCACTCCCGCCTCCACTCCCGCCTCCCCCTCTCCCACTCCCCCCTCCCACTTCCCGCCTCTCCCCCTCCCCGACACCCCACCTCCCACTCCCCGCAACCCTCCCTCCCCCCCTCCCACTCCCTGAATCCCTCCCACCAACCCTCCCACTCCCGCAACCCTCCCTCCCCCCCCCACTCCCCGCCTCCCTCCCACTCCCCGCCACCCTCCCTCCCCCTCTCCTACTCCCTGCCTTCCCCACTCCCGCCTCCCCACCTGCCCCCTTTCCCCTGCCTCAGGACAATAGTGACTGTAGTTTTCTATGTGAAGTGGACTTAGTTACTGTGACCTAGACCGTACACAGGCTAAGTGTATCTCAGGTGACTTTCTGTAGGATCATGTTCCCAATGCTGGTTCTATTATATTGTGAGTCTTGTTGAGGTATTAGTGATAATAAGCAGCTGAAGTGTAGTATGGTTCCCTCACTGAGCAGGACAGGAGGTTAATCAGCAGTCGGATCTGTATGATGTCAGACAAACTGGTGCATAATGCTTCTTTCTCTCTTTTTGCTCCCTTCCCCTTTAATCGGACTGCGCTCTTAGTGCGTGATGATTTCTTCGGTAAGGTTCCTGCCACCATTTTCCTTCCTCCTTCATTCATTTTCCATCTATTCTGCACCCGCCCCCCCCCCCCCCCCCCACACCTCTCTGCGGGGCAGCGCTGGGCTGCTCTGTTCCTTCCATTCTTTCATGCAGTTTGAGGCTGGGGAAGGGGCTGCTTGTTCTATTTGTGATCCTGTGTGTTTGTCCTGTCGTCGTTGCTGGGGTGTGATCACTGCTGTTTGCTTGTTGCCCCTTCTGCTCACATCACTCTAATTCCAGAGTTTTGAATGGTTTTCAGACGGTCCTTGGACCATTCAGCTACACAACATCTCCACGCTTACAGTGAAAGGAGCAAAAGCAAGTCGCTCAGCCCACATTGTAGCTAAATATCATTAAAGTCTGATGCGCATAGGCTCAGAACTGTCTCTTCATATGTGTGTTTGACAGAGCAGGAGAATAGTTCCTGGAGACTGATCTGTGGTTTGCTGCAGCCTGACAGTGCTCAAATATCAGAGATCAGAACTAGCCATCGGAGACAATTTGATGTAATTGTGGGGTTAGAAACCTAAAAATCAATTAATAAATAGGTTCTGAGTGTAGATAACCCAAGTAAATAATTCATAATATTTATGATTAGGGGCGATTTCCGGGGAGGGGGGGTTGTTTTGAATATTGTTTGGAGAACATAGAGTGAGCAGCTTATCTAAAGCTGATCAACTAAATTATTACAAAGAGATGTTTCACTTTCTGACAACTTACAAAAGTAACATCTTCACACCTTGCATATCTGACATTTTTTGCATCAGTTTTGATATTGCTTAACACCAGCTGAGCACTGAGTAGTGGGAGACTGATACCTCAGGGATAAAAGGTGTGATTACAAGTGCAGGTAGAGGGCAGGTTCACCCTCTGTCCCCGAGTGCGACAATCACTTGCTTCACAGGCACACAGTGGCACTTACTATCACAAACCAATGTCTGTAAATATTTCAGTGTGCAGTAACAGGGAACATGAGGACCATTTTATGTGTTTGCATGGCCTGAGACTTTGTGAGTTCAATAATGCACTGTCTCCCCTCAAAATATTGCTCGATTAGATCAAGGGGAAAATAATTGTGAATAATAATCCTTGTTTGGTAGAGCACCTTTCACAAGATCAGTTTGGATGAAGAAGATCCCATCCCTCCAGAACACCTACCCTACCCTCCCACCATCACAGCATCAAACTGCCTTTTTAAATGAGTCCCAATATCTGGGCCTCAACTAAGCTTCCTGGTAAACCCTAGTAACACTTTACAGTATATTCTGTGAAGCGCTTTGAGACATCTCGAAGTCGTGATGAAAGGCGCTATATCAAATGCAAGGATTAATATTATTATTATTAACACTTCCTCAGCTCCTGGCTGCGTTTGAAAGGTTTCATAATGCACATTAATGTAACTAGAGCTATAGAGGGAGTCACCATATTTCAAAGTGTTTCTGTTGCTCAATGCAGAGTTGAAGTGTTATCAGGGCCATAGTTTGAATATCCATCAGCTCCTGACGTTAATTTAACAATGGAAAGACAAACAATTTAACAGTGAATCCTCACACTCTAAATATAACTGGAAGTTTCTGTGCAACCTGGTCATTGGATTTCTAATTTCTGAGATAAAGGCACATCTCTGCCAGGCCAATGCCGGTTATGGAGCACGTTTATAACTTTAGGGTTAGCGGCAAGCAGTCCCCAGCCAGGTATAACAAGGTCATATGGAGAGTAAAACCCAATGAATTGTCTTAAAAAGTAGCTTGTGCTCAGCACACAGGTGAGATGTTGAGTGTGTCCCTGTAGGTGCACCCTGGCTGGTACCAGCGTTTGTGAGACGCTCTGCCACACGTAACGCCTTTCTAATTTATCCTGAAAGTTACACAAGTTGATGCTGTGCAAACACAATTCTATTAGGTTTACAATTTAATTTACGTTATTGTAATGACTATTCCAAGCTCTCTTCTGTGCCAGTCACACCATCAGGAATTCCATCACATTCACACTCATAGTGAGGGAGGTGGGGGGGGGGGGTCACACTCATAGTGTGAGGCATTCACGCTCACAGTAAGAGGGGTCACAACAATAACATTACATTGGTATAGCGCCTTTCATGTCGGGAGGATGTCACACTCACAGTGAGGGGTGGGGTCACACTGCTTGTTTTCTTGGGAAGCTCTTAGCGATCCTCACAACACACATTCTGCCATTGCAAAAACTTAGTTGGTGCTGGAGCCCAAGCTTCACACTGCGATTGAGTCTCATGAGGTCCCAGTGACCCCTCACTGTGAGTGTGAATGCGATGGAATTCTTGATGCTGTGAATGGCACAAAGAAAAGCTTGGACTAGTCATTACAATAACTTCTTTGTGTTTTGAGGCCTCAATTCTGTACAGTGAGTACAGTACGTTAGTTACTCTGATTACTCTGAGCTTTGTGCTCCAGAGAGGTTAGTCTTTTTTTACAGTAGGGTTAGTGCGCAACGGTGCCGCTGTGTGCAGTGATAGCAAAGCCAGATTTTGGCTAATCAGGTCTCTGCACAATAACAATTCTGATGCAACAAACCGTGACAGCAGTGACACCGAGTGTTTTAATTCTACACCTCTGACCAAATCCTCATTGTGACCCTGGTCTGAAAGCTCCCGGGCTCACCAATAAACCTGTTTGCTTTAAGGCAGGTTATTTATCACAAAGAAATCGCTTTTTAGTGCAAACCATCTCCAGGACCCTCTGAATGTTGATTGCTGGCCAAGCGATGGGCATCAGTGAGTGTGTGACCTTGTGACCAGGTCACTGACACAGGACGGTTTAGGTGAGACCATTGGGCCACAGATCCAGTGCCTCGCTCACGGCAGAGGACGTAAAATTGAAACGTAAGAATATAAAGTTAGAGCACTCGCTTTGCAAGTGAGCGACCTGAGTTCAATTCCAGGCAGAGGGTGAAACCTTGGGCAAGTTTCCTTACTCCACACAGAGCCTAATAATAATCCCTCCAAAAAACCAAAACCAATAATTAAATTGGTCATTTTCAATCTACGACTGTTTGTGGGACATTGCTGTGCGCAATTGGCTGCCGCGTTCGCCCACAAATATACAGTCAATTCACTTTACAGTGTGTTCTGTGAAGCGCTTTGGGACGTCCTCCTGACGTGAAAAGCGCTATATCAAATGCAAGGATTATTATTATTATTATTATAAAGTATTGTTGCCTCTCCCCACCCCAAGGGATGATTTCCTGGCACTGTGATTGGCAGTTGGAATAGAAAGGTCATTGTGAAAAATGGAAAGTTGATCCCACTTTCCCACTGGATACCAGCCTTAGAACAGCAACGTTTAAAGCATCAGAGATGTTTATGAGCTGTCGCACTGAGCCGAGGGCAGAGATCCCATTAAAATAGAGTATCACTGGGTGCATGTGCTTTCATCTCCCAGTCAGAGAGCTTTGTGTCTCATTCATGCCTTTTCCCTGTGACTGGAGTGTGTGTGAGTAGACCATCCACTGCGATGTGAGTGAGTGTGTATGACAGTGGACTATTCACTGAGGTAAAGAATGGCTAGATTGACGAGTATGAAGTGCTGTTAGTTGTGTGGTGCCATGGGCACTGCTGCATTGTGCTGTGTGTGCGTGTGCTGTGTGTGCGCGTGCTGTGTGTGTGTGTGCTGTGCGCGCGCTGTGGTGTGTGTGCATGTGTGCGCTGCTGTATGTGCGCTGTGTGCGTGCATGCTGTGTGCGCGCGCTGTGCTGTGCACGAGCGCTGTGCTGAATGGGTGCTGTGAGTGGGAAATGTGTTGTGCGCGCTGTGCTGTGTGTGTACACATGTGCATGCTGTGTGTGCGCGCGGTGCACGCGTGCTGTGCTGGGTGTGTGCACATGTGTGTGTTGTGTATGTGCGCGCGCTGTGCTGTGTGTGCTGTGTGTGTGTGTGTGTGTGTGTGTGTGTGTGCATGCTGTGTGTACGCGCTGTGCGCGAGCGCTGTGCTGAGTGCATGCTGTGAGTGGGAACTGTGTTGTGTGTGTGTGTGCACATGTGCGTGCTGTGCTGGGTGTGCGCACTGCGTACATGCTGTGCTGTGCGCGCTGAGTGGGTGTGTGAGTGGGAGCTGTGCGCATGCTGTGTGTGTGTGCGCGTTGAGTGGGTCTCTGTTGTGAGTGGGCGCTGTGCCGTGTTCGATGCTGTGCTGTGTGTACCGTGCTGTGTTTGTGTTTGCGCTGTGTTGGGTGCATTGTGCTGTGTGTGCTGTGCACTCTGCTCTTTGCTGTGTGTGTGCTGTGTGTGTTGTGTATACACAAATGCCTAAAGATACATGTAACAAACACACATAATCTCACTGGTGCGCTTTGCAGGAATGGGAAAGGAAGTGGAAAATCTCATCATGGAGAACACTCAACTTCTGGAGACCAAGTAAGATAAATTTTCTCTGTTAATTTACTCTGCTTCATGCCAGAGGGGTGGGGAGGTGTGGGGGAGAGGGGTTTGGGTAAAGCACCTGGGACACTACCCTGCATGAGGGGTGCTGTATCAATGCAAGTTGTTGTTGTTGTTTGATGAACCCATTTGAATGGAGAGTCTCTTCCGCAAGAATGAGCTTGATAACAGGTATCAGCTGGTGTGTGATGAGAGATTATGACCAGGGTTGGGGCTGTACTGGGGTTGGGCCGGTGCTGGGGTTGGTGCTTGGGCTGGGCTGTATATTTTGCTGTCTGTGGTTTGGGAGATCTGCTCGGATTGTATGTGCCGTGGGTGAGTGTTGGCTTGTATGTTTAGAAACGCCCTGAACATTGTGAAAGACGACCTGATTGCCAAGGTGGACGAGTTGTGGAGTGAGCAGGAGGTGCTGAGGGGGGAGCTGGAGACCGTCAGGCAAGCCAAGGCCAAAGCGGAGAGCCGGCTCAAGGAGCTGGAGGATGAGCTGAAGAGGTGAGAGACCTCAGAGCAGCTTCTGATAGCTCATCTCAGATTGATAAGTGGGTGGGGAGGGTCAGCCAGGTGTCTGACACATGCAGAAACCCATCACCATGCTTAAGAGTATCCAACCCAACCAAGCTGAGTTTTCCATGCATCCCACTTACACATGGAAATCCCAGAGGTAGATTGTTGGAATGGAATTTGCGCGCTCTCTCTCCCTGGAGACGCATCCTGTTTACCTAATTCTGGAAAATATTAAACACAGGTTGGCAAGAGCCAAGGCTTCGGCACTCCTCAGTGTGCATTGGGGTAACTGCTGGAGTCTAATCAGCTTGTCAAGCTGGGAACACCCTACCCGTTAGGGTTTTAGCTTGCAGGGTTTGACACGACAGTATGGAGCCTGGCACTGAACCCTTACACTGCGGTGGGTGATCTGCATTGTTTGCTGTGCCACATTAAACACCAGCAGGTCACCAGCTTTGTCCCCTGATGTCCTTTGCGCCACCTGCAATGGGAGGTGTGTAAGAGCAGATCAGAGTGATTCACCTCCAGCTTTTGCTGTCTTCCCTTCTCCCCCAGGGTTTGGCTGAGGTCATATTTGACACATTGAGACCTCATGCATCTTGTGTCCTGGGTTTGAATTCTGATTGATGTGTGAGTCAGTAACACCAATCACATGGCTTTTGGATTAGTGGCTTAATGAACAGCAAGGCAAGTTGCACTGTATGTAGAAATGTTTGTGTGTGTGTTTTTTTCAGAGTGAAGTCGGAAGCGATTGTGGCCTTGAATAGTAAAGAGGGGAAAGAAGAGCTGGAGGATGTAAGTGTAAGTGACTGTTGTTTAATTCTTTAATTTATTTCTTGTCGCTTTAGCACAGAGTAAACCCTCGGCTTTATCGTGGCTGATGTTTACTGTTTAGAAGGCCAAGTCGTCCTTCTACTCCAGGATAATCCTGGAGGCGAAGAACAACCCCAGGCTACTGTTTTCCACCACAACCCGACTCCTCCGTCCCCCCCGCCACCCCGCGCAGGTCATCTCCTCCAACCTTCACTGCGAGGAGATGCTGGATTTCCTTGAATCCAAGATCAAGGGAATCCGCTCCGCGGTCACTTCCCCTCCAACTTCCACCCACCCCCACCCCTTCCCTCCCACACTCCGACTCCTACCCATCCTCCCCTACACACCTTCGTACCCGTTTCCCCACCCTCTGTCACTGAACTCATCCTATCCCTAAAACCAACCACCTGCTCCCTTGACCCCATCCCCACTCCACTCCTTATCTCCCAGCTCCACTTTCTTGCCCCACATATCACTGACATCATCAACCTGTCCCTCTCCTCTGGCTCTGTCCCCATTCCATTAAAAACTGCCATCATCACGCCCACCCTGAAAAAACCCTCCCTTGATGCGTCGCAGCTATCAAGCTACCGGCCCATCTCCAACCTCCCCTTTCTCTCCAAGGTCTTGGAAAGAGTTGTCGCCTCCCAACTGCGCTCTTTCCTTTCCACCCATTCTCTTTTCGAACCCCTTCAGTCAGGTTTCCGTGCTGCCCATAGCACAGAAACTGCCCTGGTCAAGGTCACCAATGATATCCTGACCATCTGTGACCAGGGCTCCCTCTGTCTCCTCGTCCTCCTCGACCTATCGGCAGCATTCGATACGGTCGACCACGCTATCCTACTCCACCGCTTGTCCTCCCACCTCAACCTTCAAGGCACTGTCCTTGAATGGTTTAGGTCGTACCTTTCTCACCGTCTTCACTTTGTCTCAACGAATGGCTTCTCCTCCACCCCCCGCACTGTCTCATGTGGTGTCCCTCAGGGCTCTGTCCTCGGTCCCCTCCTCTTCACCCTCTATATGCTCCCCCTCGGTGACATCATCCGCAGACATGGAGTTAACTTCCACATGTATGCGGATGACACCCAACTCTACCTTTCCTCCTCTACTCTCAACTCCACGACCACCGATGTCCTGACAGCCTGCCTGTCCGACATCGAGTCCTGGACGAGAGACAACTTTCTTCAGCTCAACGTGCGAAAAACCGAGGCCCTCCTGATTGGCTCACGTCAGCGCCTCCGCACCTCAGGCGCTGACACCATCAGCATCCAAGGCTGCACTCTCCACCTCTCAAAGCCAGTCAGGAACCTCGGCGTTTTGTTCGACCCTGAGCTGTCCTTTCTCCCTCACATCCGCACCACAACTGGCACCGCCTTCCATCACCTCCGGAACATCGCCAGACTACGGCACTACCTCACCCCTCACGCTGCTGAAACCCTGGTCCACGCCTTTGTCACCTCAAGGCTGGACTATGGGAACTCTCTCCTCGCCGGCCTTCCCGGCACCTCCCTCCACAAGCTGCAGGTCATTCAGAACTCTGCAGCTCGTGTACTGTCCCGCACCAGGCTTCGCGACCACATCACTCCCACCCTCGCTCGCCTCCACTGGCTCCCCATCCCCCAGAGGATTGATTTCAAGATCCTCATCCTCACCTACAAGGCCATTCACGGCCTTGCTCCCTCCTACCTCTCCAACCTACTATCCCCCTACCTACCTGCCCGTACCCTCCGTTCCTCTGGCTCTGGTCTGCTCCACGTCCCCCGCCCCAACCGCCCTACCATCGGTGGTCGGGCCTTCAGCCTCTCAGCCCCCAGGCTCTGGAACTCCATCTCCCAGTGCCTTCGCCGCTTCCTCCCTTTCCTCCTTCAAGGCCGGTCTCAAAACCTTTCTCTTTGACCGTGCCTTCAGCTCCCCTCTCGACTCTCTTCCCCCTTCTCGCTCCCTCCCTTCCCTCCCCTCACCCTGACCATTTCCCCCTCCTTGCTCCCTCCCTTCCCTCACCCTGACCATTTCCCCCCTCCTCGCTCCCTCCCTTCCCTCCCCTCACCCTGACCATTTCCCCCCTGCTCGGGTCATGACCCAACTGTGCAGCGCCTTGGGACGTCCTCCTGACGTGAAAGGCGCTTTATAAATGGAATCTTGTTGTTGTTGTTGTTGTAAAAAGGGAGAACTTTGGGGGACACCAAAACGCGGTTAAAAAATGTGAAAATTGGGATTTATTTTAGAACATTGGAAAAGGAAGAAAACCGGCTCATTACTAACACAATTGTGGCTCTTTTAAAGAACAGAGTTAATGATTACAGCGGAGAGCCGATTATTAGCACAAATTGGGACCAATCCCATTGTGGATCAGTAAACAGCGGACAAGTGAACATACGCACAATACCAAATTGATTACAGATCTCATCAAAACAAATTGTTCCATTAGGAATCATACTGTCACTGTCATACTGGCTTTCTCATGCTCCCTCTCTTCTCACTGAGCCTGTGTGTGTGTCTGTCTCTCTTTTTCTGTATGAGTCTCATTTTCTGATTGACCATCCTGTGGGGGTTACAGAATACTATTAGAGACATGGGAGGAGCTGGCATGTCACTCTTCTCATTGTTTCAAGAAAACTTAAGAGAGGAAAATACCACAGAACATTAGGAAAATAACAACAGTCACAAATGATCAAAGTAATAATAATCCTTGCATTTTACATAGGGCCGTATCATGTGGTTAAGTCCCAAAGTGCTTCACAGGACATACTATAAAGTGTATGAACTGTATTTTTTGGATGAAAAGGTTCCTGCAATGCTGCTTATAGGTGGTGTTCAGTGTTGGGGTGGGATACAGTGAGAGTGGAGGGGTGGTGCAGTGATGGGGAGAATGCTCCCTCTGACCCAGCGATGTTTCTGACCTCCAGGACGATGTGCAGGTGGCCCAGCGTCGCCGCTTCACACGGGTGGAGATGGCCCGTGTGCTGATGGAACGTAATCAGTACAAGGAGCGGCTGATGGAGCTGCAGGAGGCGGTCAGGTGGACTGAGATGATCAGGTGGGAAAGTGTACGATGGAACTGGCTCTACCCTTCTGCATATCCCGTGCGTAAGAGTTTCCAAACCAAATTGAGAATTCCATGCATCCCAGCTACACATGGAATTTCCAGAGATAGATTGTTGGAGTGTAATGCGCTCTCTCTCCCTGGAGACTTTAACTGATCAGCAATTCCATAATCATTCTTCCGTTTTTGTCCTCGTGCTTTTATTTTGAAGCTTTCCCCAGTCTGGCTCTGCTCAGGTCTCTCCACTGGGTTAGTGCCACTTAACGTCTGACAAGCGTTTTCCTTCCTGCATCCGAGTCTGCCCACAGCTCAGAAAGGAAAGTGTGCGAGCTGTAGAGAACAGATGTCCAGCTGGTGCTGGGTGTGTTTAGAGCAACAGCCACAGCTCCTATACTGTCAGGATACACCACCTAGTGAAGCCAATGGTCAGGTGCAGTTCAACTCCTTTAGGCAGTGGCCACATGCCAAGCCCTGCCCCTGCCCCGCTCACCCCCTGGGGCACACGCAGCCCCGCCCAGCCCCTGGCCCCTGGTTTTGACCAGGCACAATGGTGACGTTCTGACATTTGTGTTGTTTCTTAGAGCATCTCGAGAAAACCCGACTTCCCAGGGGAAGAAGAAGTCGAGTATCTGGCAGTTGTAAGTAGTTTTTGTACAATAATAAATGTCTCAATTGTATGCTCATGTCAATGGCTTGTTTGGACTGTGAGCACAAAGAGGGTCCCAAACTTTGTGGCCAGATACTGAGATTGATACTTGCGATGGCAATGGCTCTGATCAGTGTGTGTTCTCTGCGGGGCCGGGAACATAGACTTCTGTCGAGTGGCTTTGGCCACTGAGGTCAAAGTAAGACCACCGGTAAATTCACTTCATAATGTGACTTGTGTTTAATACAGGAAAACTAAGCAGGAGGAGTCTGGTGATGGGGTTGGTGTAGAGGATTAGGAAGTTTGGGGTCAGAGTGGGTCCTTTGTCTAGAAGCAGCCTGATCGGGGCAGAGGTGTCCTGTCTAACTTTGCTCATTTTGTTCCAGTTTCAGTCGTCTTTTCAGTCCATCATCTGCTGCCCAGCCGACCAAGCGCCCTCCTGTGCTGCATTACGCCGCCCCCAACACCTATGGCAACTCCGAGCTCTTCAAGCGCCGCAGTCACACCATGTTCCAGCTCTCCACCACGGACCGCCGTACCGCAGACCTCCTGCCCGAGGAGTAAGTGACCAGTGACAAAACACATGAGCATGCGTTACCTCTCTCACAGCACAGGTCCACACTCGTGACCTCTCTCACAGCACAGGCCTCACCAATGATGTTAGTAAAGTGACATCATTCTTGTAGGTCTGACACCATGTACTGTCTATTAATGAAGAAACTTGTGATTGATTTAAGAGATTATTAGCTATATTAAGAGTATTGACTAATATTGAGGCACGTGGAGTTGAAGATAATGTGTGACTGAGATAGGAAGCTGGAGTCAGAGAGCTGGGACAAAGGGGATGTTCTCTGATTGACAGGCAGTGACGAGCGGGGCTGGTCCCAGATTTTCACGTAAATCTCGGTGACCATCTTTCAGGAATAGTTAGATGGTTTGTGGTCCTCATGATGTGTGTTCTGGATTGAAGGAACAAGGGATGAATGCATTTGAAAACAATATACAGTGGAAGCCGGTTAAGCTGGACACATCGGGGACGGACATTTTGTCCGACTTAAGAGTCTTCTGAGGTTAACCAAAATACATTTCCCGCCCAGCAGAGCAGCACCGCCGACGCCGTATAATAATATGTGATAACGTTGTTTCACTTGAAGCAATGTTAACTAACAGTTAAAGCTAAAATATTCTCACAGAATTCAGTAAAATGTATTGTGCTTTATTTGGCTGCAAAATACAGTACCTTCCGGCCCAGTTACCATTGAGGTGATTGACAGCCTGAAGCCGCTTGAGACTGGATTGGCTCCACCCAATCACAAGTGGCTTAGCTGTCATCAATCACGATATTCTTCCCCATTCCTCCACGCCTCTCATTGATTGACAGCTCAACTCCTGGACACTTGTGAATGGCTGGAGTCCGCTGTCAATTACACTTAATTGACCAGTCCTGGTGTCCTTCATGGCTGAATGGACACACAGAAGACATGAATGATTACATTCAGCGGCGACCAGAGCAGTATATTGCCCAGAGTAACCGGACTTTCGTCCGAATTAACCATCATATTTAAAGCAGGTAAGAATAAAGATGAATCGGGGCCGGGAGTTTTGCTCGATTTACCCGATGTCCAGGGTTAACCAGCAAAAGCGGATTCCACTGTATACTGAGACAATGTGGGGCTCGGAGCTTCTGGTATCCACAGTGGTACCCTTCTACTTGGGTTTCCGTGCTGCCGATAGAACAGGAACAGCTCTGGTCAAAGTGACAAATGACATTCTGCCCATCTGAGACCAGGGCTCCCTCTGCCTCTTCATCCTTCTTGACCTCTCTGCTGCCTTTGATACGTTGACCACTCTATCCTCCTCCACCACTTCTCCTCTCACCTTAACCTTCATGGTTCTATCCTTGAATAGTTTAGATCATACCTCTCACAGCATCTCCATTTCATCTCCATAAACGGTTTCTCCTGTAGCCTCTGCACCATCTCATGCGGAGTTCCTCAGGGCTCTGTCCTTGGTCCCCTCCTCTTCAATATCTATATGTTCCTTCTTGGTGACATCATCCGCAGACATGGGGTCAACTTTGACATGTATGCAGATGACACCCAACTGTACCTTTCCTCCTCTACCCTCGACTCCAGGACCACTGCTGTCCTGACAGAATGTCTGTCAGACATCAAGTCCTGGATGAAAGTTAACTTTCTTCAATTGAACGTCAACAAGACCGAGGCTCTCCTGATTGGCTCCCTCCACACCTCAGGCACTGACAGCATCACTATCCATGGTTGCGCACTCCACCTTACTAAGCCAGTCCGGAACCGTGGCATCTTGTTTGACCAGACTATCCTTTCTACCCCATATCTGTGCCATGACCCACTCTGCCTTCCCCCACCTCCATAACATTGCCCAGCTCCGCCATCTCTGTCTCACACCGCAGGCCACCGAAACCTTCAAATACGCATTCATAACATTCAGACTTGACTATGCAAACTCCCTGCTTGTCGGCTTCCCCATCTCCTCCCTCCATAGGCTGCAGATCATCCAGAACTCTGCAGCCCATGTCCTCTCCTGCATCATGCTCTATGACCCTGTCACCCCTATCCTCTCCGAACTCCACTGGCTTCCCATCATACAGAGGATTATAGTTCAACATCCTGGTCTTCACCTTCAAAGTCCTGCATGGCCTTGCTCCCCCCTACCTCTGCGACCTCCTAACCCCCAATAGACCTGCTTCACGTCCCCCACCTTGCCCGCCCCACCATTGGAGGGCGAGCCTTCAGCCACTCTACCCCACCCTCTGGAACTCCATCTTGCAGTCCCTCCGCCTCGCCCCCTCTCTTGCCTCCTTCAAGACCCATCTCAAGTCCCTCTTCTTAGACCGTGCTTTCGATCAACCTCCTTCCCCCTGCCTTCCACCCTCCCCAATCCCAACCCCCAGCTCGGATCCGAAACACTGACTGTCCAGGGCCTTGGGACGTCCTCCCGATGTGAAAGGTGCTACACAAATATAATTTTGTTTTTGTTGGTATGTTTCCATGTCGTCCTGTGATTCCCAGCATTTGGCAGACATTCCTCACTGACCATTGCTTCTCCCCACCTCCCTCCCAGGGACTGTACCTCTTCCACCCGCCGGGAGCAGAAGCGGGAGCAATACCGGCAGGTGCGGGAGTACGTCAAAAACGACGGGAACCGCCTACAGGCGTATGGCTGGAGCCTCCCGGCCAAGTACAAACAGGTGAGAGGCCGGCCAGAGACGCTTTACTCCACACAGGGTCGGTGTGTGTGGCTTTGTGCCGTGGTTTTCCGTGGCGTTTGAGGAATAATTGTGTTTGGAGCTGTTTGTCGTCTCGCTCTGCACTGCTGGATGTGGAGGCATGGTCACATGTCAAGTTTTGACCTGTTAAATGAGCGGAAAATTTATTCTGATTAACTGACCGGGAAATTCAATGATCTTGTTCTTCCTCTAGTGGAGCCCCAACGACAGCCAGGAGGACAACCGTATGAAGAACGTGCCCGTGCCTGTGTACTGCCGCCCGCTGGTGGCCCGTGATCCCACCATGAAGGTAAGTACACAGCAGCAGCGCCATCCCCAGGGTGTGGGTGTGTGACATGGCCTCACTGTTGGTGTTTGTCTTCTGGCAGCTGTGGTGTGCGGCCGGGGTGGACCTGACAGGCTGGAAGCCAGGTTTTGCGGACATGGGCTGTGGGCTGGGCCGTTCCCGCAGCTGTGACCCTCTGACCCACGAGACAGAGAAGGAAGGAAAGACCAGCAGCAGCCATAGCTCCCCAGATAAAACCAGACAGGTAAACGGGAGTCAGTGTGTGGGGTGGGGGGCACTGGCCGGAAAGGGTTGGGGAATGGAGATTTGCTTTCTGCACAAAGCAATCCCTGGCTGACTTCTGACCTGCTGTGGTGCTGTGTGGGGTGAATTCTCTTTGTTACTGTTAAGGCCCACAGCACACAAGACGCCTCCAGTCGCGTGTGGATCTGCACCAGCACCCACTCCACCAGTAAGATTGTCATCATTGATGCCAACCAGCCCGGGACCATCATGGACCACTTCACAGTGTGCAATGCCCATGTGCTGTGTATCACCAGTGTGCCAGGTGGGTTCAGTTTTGGGGCAGGGGTGGGGCGGGGGGCAGGGGGTTGTGTGATGGGGCTGCTCAGTCTCATTTCTGTTACATGCTGATTATTGCTAACATCTATTTACAGATGGTTACAAGCTGGCACAGCTGAGCTGTTGTCGTTTGTATTGTTGTGTGTGTTGGGGTGTTAGATAGCTGGTATCAGAGAGCGGCAGTGGCTGTTATGGCTGCTTTCAGTATATGCTATCCTCCTGCTCGGACAGCTCGCCGCAAGTTTGTGATTTACCACCACAACAACTTGCATTTATACAGAGCCCAGCTGTTTAAGGGGGCGCTGTTTAAGTGTTTTTTTTCGTATTCTCGTTCTCAGGAAAGTTTATAATTTTGGAAAAAGTAAAAGTAAATAACTGAAATTCAAATTCAAATCATCAATATTCACGGCAAAATGCATCAACCACGACTACTAGCATGTCTCTCAGAGTTAGCAGCAATTTGAAGGCGTCTCACTCTCTGTCAGGGCTGATGGTGAAGCGACCAGTGTTTAATTTCATAAAATGTGGGTTGAAATGCAGTGCAGAGAGTAGGTTGAAATGTAGGTAAAGTGGCCTTTCTCTGCATTATATCCATTGTAAAGACAGATCAGGTTGTAACTGGGCTGATCAGCACTAACGGTTTGCTCATTACTCCCATTCCAAAACAGAAGATTTATCTCTCTCTCTGATGGTTGTGAAAAGTCCCAATTCAGATGAGTTTTGGTGATCTCTCAGCCTGTACCCAATACATGTACAAATCAAAGCACAAACTACCCCAAATTGTCACTGTTTGGACAAGCTAGCTTGTCAAGGAATGGCTGTGATCGTGTCAGTGGTGCTGTTTGAATGCTGCCTGATGGTGATTTGGGGGTAAGGGCTGTGTGAAGGAGCTTTATGCTGCAAATCACCCTATGTTTTCCTGAGAAAAGGTTTGATTGAAGAGGCAATGTTGAGGGAATTTCACCCCAGTGCAACCCATTGCGTTACTGACCTGGGGAACATTTGGTGAGGTTAGTGTAGAAACGTGAAATCCTGGTCACAAGGAGCAGGTAAATGTTTCTCTCAGAGTACAGTACTGTCTCCTTCAGGAAAATCCTGACATTTATTTGTGAAGCCTGTAACAGAGACATTTCCTTGCTCATTTTTGCAATGTGATTTGAACTTCAGAACATTCGCCTGATGGAAGTGCAATTTGTGATGCTTTTCAGCACCTTGGGACATCCTCTTGACGTGAATGTACTTTGTTGTTGTTTCCTCCGCCTGTGATATGAGGAGATCAATTTGTAAAATCCCTGATTTTTACTGCCGTAAAGTGAGACGCCTCCTTTCTTTCGTGTCAGCTGCTAGTGAGAGTGACTATCCGGCCGGAGAGATCTATTTAGAGGGAGATTTAAATCCAGATGAATCCAACGGAACAGAAGGGGTGCTGGCAGGAATCACACTGGTGGGGTGTGCGACACGGTGCAATGTCCCTCGGAGCAGCAGCACATCTCGGAGCGACACCCCGACATCAGACAAAGCACAGAGTGGGTAACACCTCCAAGTTCGGTTTGCTATTACAGTATTTTCAAATTCTTGTTTCAGTTATTTTCTCCCATTGAGTTGCTCCACAAGAGAAGTCCCCTAAATCCCACTAAAATCCCTCAATCACTTCATGGCTGTTTGTGGGATGTCGTTGGGCATAATCTGGCTGCCCCATTCACCGACAAAGCACAGTCACTTCATTTTACAGTAATTCCTGTGCAGTGCTTTAGGACGTCCTCCCGACCTGAAAGGCGCCATATCAAATGCAAGGATTGTTTTTATATTATTATTTATGTTATTAATATATTGTATTATTATATACTTGCTGCACTGATAACTCATGTCACTCGTTACTGTGTTGAGTTTCAGTATAAGACTTCAGCGCAAAGTGTGCTGGGCAGTCTAGTAAGAGAATCAAGAGGCTCAACACAAACTTTCACTAGCTGTGCGAAGAGCTCACACATTCCACTTGCACACATGCTCACACACACCACACACGCATACACATACACACACAAGTGTGAGGAGCTCACACATTGAACATACGTACAACACTTTGAGTACAGGAGCAAAGCAGGTGAGGATTCTCTCCTGCACAAGGAAAGATTCTGAGGAAATAAATGAAAATCCCTGCAGCAGGACAGGACTCTGGTTAAGCAAGGCTGAGGTGTGGTGGACATTCATTTTCATTCCCCAACAATCTTTAAGATGATTCACCAGTATCTGTAACGGTGCACATATCAGGCTCAGGCAACATTGGCTGCTCCCATGCCTTCCAGCCTCTATTCCCTTTGCTTTGGTTTAGAAATGTAAAGAGCTTGAAGGCTCTAGACTGTAATGCGGTTTATGGAGCTGATCAGAGAAGCCGGGCATCACTGCGAGTGTGATGTACTGCCATGACTGAGTTGTTGGTGGAGAGCGAGTGAGCAAGGCAGGGAGTGAATGCTTTTAATCCTAGTTTCAGTATGAATGTGAAGGGTGAAAGTAACATTGTTGAATAACTGATCGAGAAGATTTTGGAATCTTAAATGAAATCTGGACAATTGACCAGTGGCTAAGGTTTAGCATACGCCATGTGGGGAATGTGTGCGCGTGTGTTGTGTGCGTGTGTGGAGGGCGGGGGGGGCTGTGATTCTCACTGTGCAGGAAGGGGTGGAAGCTCATTCGATCGTTCCTCACATTGGTGATCTTTGCGCCCATGTAGCTGATGTGGCGACTGTCAATGGTGGGAAAGTCAACCAACCACAGTCAGCGGAGGAGGCAACTGAAGCAACCGAGGCGACGGAGAACGGTGTCGGTGATTGGGAGCCGGGGTCAGCACGGCCTGGTGCTTACACTGAGCACATCTTCACTGAGCCAGCTCAGCCTGAGTCCCACAAAGCTCAGCTCAGGTAAATGTGTGTGTGGAGGTGGGGTGTATGTGGGGGTGTATAAAGGGTGTAACGCGTTATACAGGGTGAGTCTGTTACTGTTTGTGAGAAGGTGTTTGCTGCTAACGTGAGAGAGCTATGGACGTGCTGAGTGTGTGTGTGGAGCCACTGGTCAGCCGTGACCACTCGCCAGTGTTTGTGTTCTCCACCCTTTCCCCAGAGGAGTCCTGGCTGCTCTGTGCACATGTGCCAGATACTGGCCAGTCCTGGTGTCCTCTCCCGCACCAAGCTCTGTGAGCTGATCACTCCTGTCTTCGTCCGGCTCCACTGGCTTCCCATCCCCCAAAGGATAGAGTTCAGGATCCTTATCCTCACTTTTAAATCCCACCATGATCTTGTCCCAACCTTCCTCTGCAAACCCTACTGACTTCGCTCGGCGGACACTGAGCCTTTATCTCCGCCATCAGCGTTCGGGCCTTCAGCCTTTCTGCCCCTGCCCTCTGGAACTCCATCACAGAGGCCCTCCAACTCACCACCTCCCTTGCCTCCTCAAGACCTTCCTCTTTGACCATGCCTTTGGTCATCCTTCCATCCCCACCCTGGACCACCTCAGCCCCACTCCCAGCACAGGGGCAAAACTAGGACTGTTCAGTATCTGGGGAACGTCCTCCTGACATGAAGGCGCTGTACAAATGTAGATGTGTACAGTATACACACGTGCTGGATCCTGGCCTCACTTTCTTGATGGGATGTGGCCGGTGGCTCGAGTCACTCGAATCTGAGTGCTTGGATTGAGGCCTCGGGCTCCGGCCGCCCTGTAAACACAGCCTTTATCTCAGTAAATGTCGGTGAGAAACGCTATCTTTTCTCTGCAGGGAGAACGGCCAATGTAAAGAGGAACAGAAGACAGAACAATCAGAACAAGAATCAAACTCTTACTCCAGCCCATCGACTACAAGTGCTGCCCCGAGCATGTGGCTGGGAGCACAGAATGGCTGGTAGGTCTGAAACCCCAGCCCAGCTCACACCCCTTCCCCGCCCACAAATATACAGTCAATTCACTTTACTGTCTATTCTTTGAAGCGCTTTGAGATGTCAAGAAGACGTGAAAAGCGCTATATCAAATGCAAGAATTATTATTATTCTGTGTGAGTTTGTCAATTCTCTTTAAATGCTCCCAAATGACTGCTCCATCAGCCGCTATTGTTTGATCATTGACTCTATTCCTGTCTTGTGGTTGCGGTGATTTGCTATACAGTAAATTGTGGGTGTGTGACTGTGTGTTTTGCCGCCAGCCTGTACGTGCACTCTGCTGTTTCCAATTGGAAGAAGTGCCTGCACACCATTAAACTGAAGGATGCCGTCCTCAGCATTGTGTAAGTTCTTACTCTGAACCTGAACCAGTTGTCAACAATGTCAGGCTTGGATTGCTTCATTTTACCCCCTGAGCACTGCCCCTTCCTCCTGGCACTGTCCCCTTCCCCCTGAGCACCACCCCCTGAGTACCACCCCTTCCCCTGGGCACCATCCCCTTCCCTGAGCCCCACCCTCTCCCCAGGTACCACCCCTCCCCCTGTGACTGCCTCTCCCCTTGGTCCCTCGCCCGGGCACCGCCCCCTCCTCAAGGGCACTGACCCTTCCCCCTGGGCACTGACCCTTCCCCCAGGCACCAATGTCAGCGCTGAGGGCCGCTATGCCATGTGAGGGTGCTGGTTAACTGTAAGTTGCTATTTACTTGTCCTGTGTTACTTGTGGTGAGTGTAAATTTCCCTGTAGCCTGTTACCAGCCGCCCTCTGGTCTGTGTCACTGTAACCTTACTCTCCCTGTTTCAGACACGTGAAGGGTCGTGTTTTGGTGGCACTCAATAATGGAACACTGGCCATATTCCACCGAGCTGAAGGTAGATCCCAGCAAACACAGCTTTACACACCCACTACCCACAGCCTCACACTGACTGACTGACACGCTCAATATCCACTTGCTCACACTCGGACTGAATGACCGACCGATAGACTGACCCATCCGTGCGGCGCAGTCTGAATGATTACTGAATCCAGTGCAGTTGTGCGGAGGTGGATGAGCTTGGGGTTCAGTTGTGTGCAGTGAGCAGCCTGGGTTAGTGTCGCTCCCCTGATAGTCAGTGATATCACACAGGGTCTGTGTGTCAGCTACAATGCTGAGAGCGTCAGTCAGTGGTGTGGATGCAATGAATTAAGAACAGATCTGCGATGTATTATTCAGTTTTGTGCCAAACTCTAGTTAAACTCTACCTCCCCCCCTCCCCACACAAATACCCACCCTCCCACACCATACCCCCACCCACCCCACTCGCACACCCTTTCCCCATACATACACACATCAATCAAGTCAGCCCTGGAATCATTTTGTAATTTAAATTGTAATCAGTGTGCTTGGCTTGTGCCTGGCAGCCGGGCTCCTCTGGGCCCTGTTAAAGCTCTGATGTTCTCCGCACAGACGGTCAGTGGGACCTGAGTAATTACCACCTGATGGACCTGCGGCGGCCGAACCACTCCATCCGCTGCATGGCCGTGGTGCACGACAAGGTGTGGTGTGGTTACAAGAACAAAATCCATGTCATTCAGCCTAAAACCATGCAGATCGAGGTACGTGTGAGCGTCTTGTATATACAAATAAAAGTAATTTGTAAATAGAAATAAATTTGGTTGCTCAATCCACGACCGTTTGTGGGACACTGCTGTGCGCAATTGGCTGCCGCTCTTCACCCACAAAATATACAGTCAATCCACGTTACAGTATATCCCGTGTAGAAGCATTTTGAGATGTCTCGAAGACGTGATCAGCGCTGTATCAAATGTAATTATTATATTATTACAAACTTTACATTTGATACAACCCTTATATCATCCTCAGGACATCTCAAAGCACCTCACAGGATTTGCTATAAAGTGTAGTGACTGAGTGTTGTTTGCAGACTGTGCAGTAAGAGCTGTGCCAGAGGCCCTAGTGTCAGCCTATGTATAGCGCTGTATTCACACACACACACACACACACACACACACACACACCTGTGGTGCTGCTCACAGTACTTACTGCTTTAATCATTTTGTTTCTGTTAAATGAATATTATTTGCATCAGATGAGAGAGAGAGAGAGTACGGGATTTACTGCGATATCCCATTACTGGATGTGACCAGCATACTCGGGCGGGGTGGTGGGGGGGGGGTTGTATGTGGATTCTATTTGTGATTTTCCTTTGAAATTACTTTCTGTCTATTATTTACAAATCAGAAATCGTTTGACGCTCACCCGCGCAGGGAGAGCCAGGTGCGGCAGCTGGCCTGGATTGGGGATGGGGTTTGGGTATCGATCCGGCTGGACTCCACACTGCGCCTTTACCATGCGCACACACACCAGCACCTACAGGACGTGGACATTGAGCCTTACGTCAGTAAGATGTTGGGTAAGGTTCTGTACTCAAATCCTCAGCCTCAACCCTGCCCCTGTCCCTGACGCCCCAACCCTCCCCTGCAGCCCCCAAACTCCACCCCCCCCCACCCTCTCCCTGACCCCCTCCCTCCTCCCCTCCTGTTTGACCAGCTGACGTGGAGTGGGTGCCCACACCCCTGTCCCTCCATCTGTGCTGCCCAGTCTGTGTAATGTGTAATGGGGCTCCCAGCTGCACAGCCTTGTGAATGGAGTTGAATGCAAAGCCAATGTGTGTGTGTGTGCGTGTGATGTTACTTTGGTGCCTGTGGGTGTGGGGGGAGAGTCCCTGACTCTGATCTCCTCATTCTGCATTTCTTCCCTTTGATTGACAGGAACTGGCAAGTTAGGATTCTCTTTTGTGCGGATCACAGCTTTGCTCATCGGTGGAAACCGGCTGTGGGTGGGCACTGGAAACGGTGTGGTGATCTCCATCCCTCTGACTGAGAGTAAGTTACCGACGCGAGGACAGAACCCAGTGGGGGGGAGTGGGGGGGTGGGTGGGCTGAGAGGTTACCGCCTGAGAAGTCTACACCGGATCATTTGTTTGAAGCCGTGAGCAGCTCAGTATACATTGGATCTCTCATATGTTACAGAGTATAAATCAGTGATGTTCAGTCAGACACAGAGCGAGGCACAGGCCTTCGGAAAATAACATAAGCGAAAAATAGAGCAGCCTGGATAAGGGCTCAGTGCCTCACCACCTTCACTGCCGGTGAAACGGACACCAACACATCTGTTGTCGTGCGTGACACAGTTTTATACTGTGCAGCGCTTCCACCCAGGCAACAGCGCATCTCACAGGGGGCTGAGGGGGGGGCCACAGAACAAAACTGGGTTTCCTTGTTGCTGGGGGCATGTGTGAGCTATTTGGGGACGGGGCAGTCAGTAGAGGCAGGGGCAGCACGCAGGGCAGAGGGTGGGCCAGAGAGCGGCGTGGGGCAATGTGTTGTGCGGGTGTCCGACATTCTGATCCGATTGTGTTTTGGTTCCTGAACAAAATTCAATGATTTTTTTTGAATGTTTCTAATCAGATAACTGACCACAAATGTGTCCACGTGACAAGCTGTTGTGTAAATGTCTCTTCCTCCCACAGTGTATTGCTGAGCAGTTTGTAATCGGTCTGTTTCAGCGTTCACTCCTCCCCCGCGAGCTCCCACTAATGAGCCTCTCTTTCTGCTGTTCCTTCTCTCTCCTCCCTCGCCTGACTCTTCCCCCTGCCTGACTTCTCCCCTCTCCCAACGCCTCCCCTCTCCCAACGCCTCCCCTCTCCCAACGCCTCCGCTCTCCCGACGCCTGCCCTCCTCTGATTCCTCCCCTCTCCTCTAGCTGTGGTTTTGCACCGTGGCCAGCTGCTGGGGTTCCGGGGTAAGTGAGAGTGGTGGTGTGGTGTTGGCTGATATCATTGTTAAATAACCTCCCATCCTCCTGCCTGCTCCTTGCCTGTCATTGTGTGACCGGCGCTCCTCAGTGTCGGCATAATACACCAGGTTGTGAATTGTACTCTTTTCACCTTTTCTTTCTCATTCTTTTCTTTTTTTTTCACATGTTGAAAACCACAGTAACATTTCTGCAATTCTGTACAAATCTGATTTAATGTGAAGATTCCTCTCAACTCGTCTTAAAGCCAATCGACCTTTCTCTTTACTGACAGAAAGAACATGGCCTTAAACCTTTGGGACTTGATTTACAAAGGCCATATTTAGACGATGGCTTAGGAGACCGCTCTTGGTTCTGTGTGTATGTAGCTGTACTGCAATATATTCAGAATTGGCATTGGTAATTAGATACATTGGGATCATGGGATCATTCGGTCAGACGAAGGCCTGACTCAGCCTTTTTCTAGGATACTTTTTCCCCGTGAGCCATGTTGGTCCAGTGTGATTGATTATAAGGTAGAGATGGGGCAGGATAGACCTAGAGGCTCCATTTCTGTCCAAGGGACATTGTTTAAAGCCAGGAACAGAGAATACAAAATAAATATCCAATGGACCCAGGGTTCAGGTGAATTAAGAGCTTGTCTCATCAGGTGATGCTTTCTGCCGTCTGATAACCACCCAATCACAACTGCCTTTGGTTTCTGAACCAATCCACTGGCCATGAGCAGCTAATAATAAAACAGTGCATAGTCCAGACCGCTTGACAACAACAACAAAATGATATTTATAGAGCGCCTTTCACATCTGGAAGGCGTCCCAAAGCACTGAACAGTCAGATGTCGGGGCCCGGGCATGGGGGAGGGGTGGTGAGGGAAGGCAGAGAGGTGGGAGGGAGACCAAAGGCACGGTCGAAGAGAAGGGTCTTGAGACCGGCCTTGAAGGAGGCAAGGGAGGAAGCGAGGCGAAGGGACCGTGGAATGGAGTTCCAGAGTGTGGGAGGGGCAAGGCCATGAAAGGTGAGGACGAGGATCTTGAACTCAATCCTCTGGGAGATGGGGAGCCAGTGGAGTCGGGTGAGGATGGGAGTAAATGGTGCCATCGCCCTTTCACTTGTCCCAATTGAAACTAATGATGGTTCACATTGTTTTGACCTGACTAATTGGAGTCCTGTATCTCATAACCTTCACCTTCTGGCTGGCTGGAGCCATAAACAATCAGATAATGTGTTTCCTGGTTGAAGACAGGGACTGTCTCTTGTCATCGAGTGGAGTATTCCATAGTTTCTCCGAGGTAAGATAATCTCCACGCTGGAGATAGACTGTGACAGGACAACCTATAGAGCAGCCCAATGGTGCATTTAGTGGTTGTCGTGTGCAGTGCTCTGAAGCAAGGCACCGTCTCAGGCCCCAGTCTCCACAGTGAGCCTCCTGAGGCCAGCTCCATTACCTACCAACAGAGGCTTCACTAACCAGCAGAGGTCACTCCTGATTGCCCATTCACACTTTATTGGTTTAGGATGGATCCTGTGTGAAGGGCAGTGAGGGAGACCTGATGATGGAAAAAATATCTCTTTTGAGTGTTTGTGATGATTGAAGCAGAAATGTCATGTGGAACCTGCTGATTGTTATTCACGTAATGAGTCTGTCAAGCCGTCATCATGTCATTGAAAGCAGCTGTGCCACGCTTCTCATTGTGGGCTTCCAGCTGATACATCTCTGTCTCTGCCACTAACAGCACTGCTGCTAACGTTCACACTAGACAGAATACTGGAAACGCCTGCTGAGGGAGACACATTGATGTGATCCTCACAGTGACGCACGGCGCTACCATTAAACACAGCTTGGTTTGTTCCCGTACAGTGTACAATAGCTGCACAGTCGCTAGGGGCCAGGGTAGCCCATGCTGGTTTTCATATGATCACTTTCTCAGCTCCTCCTGACCTTTTCCAGAGTGGAATCTAACCAGACACAGACACCAATCCCTGGGACTTCCCGGAACTGCTTCCTGGCCTCGGGGAAATTACATTTGTTTCAAATGCATCCCCACACCCCCCCCCACATTGCAGTATTTTTTCTGCTTTAATGACATTTGAGGAATGTCTAAGGGAAGGGACAGGAGCTCTGGCCATTGAGTTGCTGATGATGTGTGAGAGAGTATCTCCTGGTTTCAGATACTTTCCTGAACAGGCAGGTTTGCTGCAGGTTGGATGCTCCGGCCTCAGACACGCATACTGGCGGATGAGGAATCAACAGTGTAACCGAATAGAATTTAAGTTTAATTCCTGTTGAAGGACCGCAGCCTTTAGGTTGGCTCGCCATTATCTTGCTGACAATTTCATTCAGTTATATTGTTGTTGCTGGTGCAGAGGAGGGTTTGGTCTTTAGACCTCACCACACAATTCTTTTGAAGGAAACATTCCTGCCTACATCCCACGGGTAAAATGTAATGTTCTCTATTTTATTTGTTTTTTGGGGGTAACTGAGTGTCTGACACACACAGACCCCCAACAACATGATCAGCCAGGTGTCTTGACACACACGGAAACCCATCACCGTGATCGGCCGAGTGTCTTGACACACACGGAAACCCATCACCGTGATCGACCGGGTGTCTTGACACACACGGAAACCCATCACCGTGATCGACCGGGTGTCTTGACACACACGGAAACCCATCACCGTGATCGACCGGGTGTCTTGACACACGGAAACCCATCACCGTGATCGGCCGGGTGTGTTGACACACACAGAAACCCATCACCGTGATCGGCCGGGTGTGTTGACACACACGGAAACCCATCACCGTGATCGGCCGGGTGTGTTGACACACACGGAAACCCATCACCGTGATCGGCCGGGTGTGTTGACACACACGGAAACCCATCACCGTGATCGGCCGGGTGTGTTGACACACACAGAAACCCATCACCGTGATCGGCCGGGTGTGTTGACACACACGGAAACCCATCACCATGCTTATGAATCTCCAACCTAACCAGCATTCCAAATTAGACAATAATATTTAATTGTTTTAATTAAACAAGAAAGATGCCTAAGATATTATCAAAAGCAACAATATTTCACAGCTATTTTTAGTGATTCTGTTTGGCTCGAATCCTAAAAGTGAATGTAAAGTGTGAGTGTTAGGGTGAAGGTTCAGGTGTCTCCCTTAGCGTGTGTGTGTGCAGGCTGTAACGAGGGTGATCCTAGGGGCTGTGGTATCTGTCTGCATGTTGCATGTTGGTGTGAGCTGTGTTTCACATCAGGGTAGCCATTCGGAGTCTCTCACAGTACAGTGATACCATCGTGTTGCCCAGATCCACTCAGACACAGCTCCCAGGGTCACTGCCAGCAGATGACGTGGCCAGCCTGTAGCACGGATATCAACTGACAATTTTACCCACGTGATGCAGCGTAGTGGGTCATAACTGGAATATTTCATAAACACAAAGCAGTTTATAATTAAACAGGTACAGATGAAAGTCATGGCAATGTTAAAGAGCTCTAGAGTGCTGGGGTGGGGTCTGGCCCCGAGAGAGAGAGCTGCCTGCACTCTCTACGTTGTCGGCTTCAGGGAACGGGGCAGCCTCGGGGGGTGGGGGGAGCAGCTGGGGGAGACGGGGAGTGGCTTTCAGTGCACTGTGAGACTCTGCTTGAAACCTTGTTAAACGTTCAGCGTCTAATTCTAACATGAAATCCTGCGGTTTCTCATAGCCAATAAGACTTCCCCGACCAACAGTGAAGGGAGCCGGGCTGGCGGAGTGATTCGCGTCTACGCTGATGAAAGCAGTGACAAGGCCTCAGTGGGTAGCTTCATCCCTTACTGCTCCATGGCACAAGCACAGCTCTGTTTCCATGGACACAGGGATGCTGTCAAATTCTTCGTGTCTGTACTCGGTAAGTTTACACTGAGCGGATCAGTGCAGGACAACAGCAACAACTAGCATTTAGCGCCCCTCATGCATTCCAGAGCGCTGGGACAGTCCAGACCACAGGAATTGACCGCACAGTACAGGACAAGATCACGTGACATCAGGAGGTCATTCAGGGTGATGTAAAGTAAGAGAACGACAACACTCTCCGAGTTAACTGAGGCCATTCCCTCACTTCAACAAATTAACTTTAGAGGAATGTAAATTAATCATAATTATAATGTTAACCAATTCATAGTCTTACATTTGATGCTAGGTAGAAATGTCTCAAAGTGCTTCACAGGGCTTTCTGTAGCGAAGTAACTGTGTCTCTGTAGGTGAACACAGCAATGTTCCACAAACAGAATGAGTTTTTTTGTGGGCCAGGACACCAGGAGAAACTCTTCTCTTTTCCAATAGTGCTGAGATTTTTTAATGTCCACCTGAATTGGACCTCGGTTTAACATCTCATCTAAAGGACAGCATCAGCATGGACTCTGAGCTCAAAGTCCCAATAGAGGGTTTGACCCCACTATCTTCTGACTCCGAGGTGAAAGTGCTTCCAACTGAACGCTGAGCCGGGCTGACACACACACGCACTGAGCCGGGCTGACACACACACGCTGAGCCGGGCTGACACACACGCACTGAGCCGGGCTGACACCTAAAAGTTGATCGTAACATCTGACATAGTCGAGCTATCATGTTTCTTGGAGTAAGTCTAATATTATGGGCTGTCTGCAAGATATCCACACGACTATATAGAGATCAGAGGGAGGGTTGGTTAGTTACTGAGTCCTGTTTGTGACGTGTTTCTGTAGGGAATGTTCTGGAAACGCTGAGCGGGAGTGTGCTGGACAGCCCCACGGAGAATCCTGGCCCCACGGGGACTGAGCAGGAGCAGAGGCTGCAGCCTGTGCTGGTGCTGAGTGGTGGCGAGGGCTACATTGACTTTCGGATCGGTAAGCCAACTCCTCACCCAACCTGAAGCTCACCCACACGACCAGCTCACCTTTGTACCTCACCTCTGTAACGTTGCCCGGCTTCGTCACTACCTCTCTCCTGAGGCCACTGAGACCCTAATTCATACTTTTATCACATACAGGTTACACTACACCAATTCTCTGCTCACTGGATTTCGCAACGCTTCCCTCCACAAACTGCAGACCATCCAGAACCCTGCAGCTCATGTCCTCTCCTGCACCAGACTCCACAAGCCTGTCGGCTCAATCCTCGCTCAACTCCATTGGCAGCCCTCCCCACTCCCATGATCTTCTAAAACCCTACCAACCTGTCCGCTCCCTCCACTCGATGGGCACTGGCCTATTTCACCCCCCGCCCCACCATCGTAAGTCGGGCCTTCAGCCTTTCTGCCCCCACCCTCTGGAACTCCATCCCGGAGCCCCTCTGCCTCACCCCCTTCGTTGCATCCTTCCGACCCTTAAGTTGCATATAAATGCAATTTATTGTATAGTCTGTGATCTGGTTTATAATTGAGGGATTTATTGGTGATAATAATAATAATCCTTGCATTTGATATAGCGCTTCATCACGTCTGCGAGACTTCTCAAAGCGCTTCATATGATATACTGTAACGTGAATTGACTGTACATTTGTGGGCGAATCTTGGCAACCAATTGTGCACAGCAGCGTCCCACAAACAGTCGTGGATTGAAGTGACCAATTCATTATTACTATTTTTTTGAAGAAATTATTACCCCCGGAAAAGCAATCTATCAATTGACTAACATCCAGGTTCCTACTTCCTGCTGGGTAAATGGAGGAGTGTGGAGTAAGGAAACTTGCCCAACATTTCACCCTGCCCGGGAATCAAACCCAGGTCTCTTGCTTGTGAGGCGAGTGCTCTCACCACTGAGCTACAGGACTCCATAATAATAATAATAATAATCCCGGCATACATGATGCTTTGCATTCCAAACGTCTCCGCAGCCTGAGAGCAGCTTCCTGTCAGGCTGAACAATGTTGACCGGCAAAGAGACGTCAAGCGTTTGCATTACCATAGACTCCTACAAGCTCATCAATCAACCTGTACAGGTCGCTTAAAGGCGATCTGCCTTCTGGTGCCTTCTGTGTGTCTGACGTCAAACCGATCTCTTCTTGCTGTCTCGCTTGGCTTGTCTCCATCTTGATTCTGTAACTTCTCTCTGTGCAGGTGACGGCGAGGATGATGAAACGGATGAAAGCTTGCCCACTGAAATCAGACCATCCTTGTCCAAAGCAGAACAAAGCCACATCATTGTCTGGCAGGTGGCATATGTGCCTGAATGAGATGCCACTCTTCATTATACTCATTGTCTGAGCTCCTGCACATCGCCCGGCCTGTATGTACAAACCCTGCATTGTCCCCGAGTAAACCCCAGGCATACGGCAGCATTCCTGATCCTGCATTTCCCAGCCTCCTCTTTGGAATTGACCACATTTATAGTTTCCAGTGCACAGGTTCTGAACTCAGTTTGAAAAGAAAAGGAAATCTGGAAATTGTTTCCGAACAGTTAACACAACAGGCCTGATTGGAGACCGACTCTTTATTTAATTTTTGACAAAGTCGTTTGCAGATACAAGTGTTTGGCCGTGTAATTGTCTTGATGTCGAAGCACAACAGGGAAAATTCCTGTGGCCACCGAGTGACGCTGTGGGCTTTCCCATCACCAGAGATGCTGCGCAGGTGGCCAAAGGAATCCCCCCCCTCCCCCCCCGCCTGGAGTTGACTATTCACACAGCCCCCACCCCCATTCCCCCCCACCCTCTGAGCTGACTGTCCGGTCACTGCTGAGTTGTTAGGAGGCAGTAATGTCACAAAGACATGTTGGTCGATACGTTGAAATTGATATGTTTAAAAACCTGATCTGCTCCGTTTCCCTCCTTTCAGAAATCAAGTCTTACACCAACAGCTTCCAACAACACAGGCGTTTGTGGCTACTAATGGCTTACCAGGGAGACCTTTCTCACATGTTGGCTGCCACAGTGCCGGGGGGAGTGGGGGCTGGGGTTCCCCGTATCTCTGATGGTAACTGGTGACACAGAGAAGGGGGGGGAGGTAGAGGTTCCATGTGAAAACCAATTGTCCTCAGTCACCTGTAAAAGGGACGATGTGTGTCTCCCATCATGTGAGGACGGATTATTTATGAGGCTTTTGCTACCAGAGCTTCTCCAGGACGTGTGTCTGAGGCAGCTGTGCTGCAGGTTAATTAGCAAACGTTTGAGAGGAATTATGATTTCTTTGGCTGGACAGATGTTCAGTGAACATCTGAGATGAGAGAGATCGATAATGTCCCAGATAATGGGGTAGGATTTTGTGTTGCAACATTCCACTGAAAATGCAAACCGATTCCCGGCTTTGCACAGGCGACTTTTCAAACGTTTCCTAATGAGAGGGCAGCACAGCCGTACCATACACAGCTGGAGGATTTGTTTGAAAACAAAAGAAGAAAAATTAATTCATATTCAAGGTCGAACATTTCTTTTTTTAGGTTAAAAAATCAGAGAGAGAGAGAGAGAAAAATCTAAGTGAAATCAACAAAAGGGAAACTGATTGACCACAGTCACCTGTAAAAGTGACTGTTCCTCTCAGTCTTTCACATTGTGAGGACGGATTATTTATTTTGCTACAAAGAGCCAAGAGACCTCTGCAGCCTTTACTTCTCCAGGGCGTGTGTCTGAGGCAGCTGAGCTGCGGGTTAATAAGCAAACGTTTTGAGTGGAATTATGATCCTCTTTTAATTTAAGTGTGTGCATTTGCTGGGTACATGTTATAAATGTTGTTAGTGAAAACCTCACACTCTGTACTTCTCCAGTAACTGTACATCCATGTGATACTCAAGAGTACTCCACATTCAGCTTTTTCGCTCGTAATGCCAGTGATAACATGGCCGTTGTGATCAGCAACAAGGACAGGAGGGATTTGTTGCTCTGGAAGTGGTGTAAAGTCAGAATGAGTGAACCTTGACAGGAGCTGGCATTAACGTGTGGGGAGGGGAGTCGTCAACAGCTAATGGAAAATGTGCGTCTGCCAAATTCTCCACAGTTTGAAGGTTCAGGGAAGAATGGGATTGAGTGACCAGACGTCTGGGTAAATGGTCAGGTTAAATGTCCTTTTGAAGCCATCACATCGTAGGTTACAGGCAGAATCAGTTTCCTCAGGCCTCTCCAACCACACTTCCTGCCAGGTCCAATGTGAGGTTCTTTTCATTTCTTGTCACAGGTTTGCGAGACTCCACAGCATCACGTCGAAGGCCTGTCCAGAGAGCTGCTTGGTGGCTAATGAGAAGGTTGGTGTACAGAGAGGGCTGGCTGGTGGAAGGATATCTTCTGAGCTATTTTCCCTGTGCAATGTAATTAACTTAAAATTAACATATAATTGTTCCATATGTAATAAACATATTCACATCATGAAATCAATCGTTGTTGTTTATTAAGCAATTGCGGTATTTGAGATTTCCCTGCACCGTGACCCCTATTCTGATTGAACAGGCTCGAGGGGCTGAATGGCCTACTCCTGTTCCTTAGTCTATTGTTATATTCATGAGTTATATTGGACTAGGATTACCCCAGAAGAGATGAGGAACTGGTAGAAGATTATGATTGGAGGCAAGTACACAGTTTTGTGAGGAGTGAGCCCATGTATTCCTCCCGCTCCCACAGGGTCACCTGCGGTGTACCCCAAGGCTCTACCCTCGGCCCCATTTAGACGCAACCCAGTGTGAAGCATTCTGTATAAAAATAAATGCAGGTTGTTGCTCATTACGACACTATATAGTACTTGTTCTGACTTTTTGGGGGGAAGGGGTGTTTAAGCATGTGTCAGAAAAATTACCATGGGGATAACTGGCTCTTCCTATCCTTGTGAAGCTGTTTGATTTTACAACTGCAACATCATTAGCCAAATGTTCAACACACATATGACCACTCGAGGCAACACTGCAATGGAATGAATCCCTCACATGGATGAGTAGCCGGTTTTAGTCACATCCTGAATTTTAGTTCCAAGAAGAAACTTGATTCGCAATAGCAACTGGAGCTGAATATGTCTTTTGAATGTCAAAGATAGGATATTAATCCATAATTTTCTGGTTTAGGAATTCCCAGGTCTGGTGTTTCAAGGTACAGGAATTTCTCTCTCAAAGTCCTTATCTCTACCTGCATCAACATCACATCTGTGCAGTATTCAACACACGTAGGAGTCCTGTAGCTCAGTGGGCAAGCGAGAGACCTGGGTTTGATTCCCGGTAGGGCGAAACCTTGGGCAAGTTTCCTTACTCCACACGCCTAATAATCCCTCAAGAAAAAAAATAATAAATTGGTCACTTCAATCCACGACTGTTTGTGGGACGCTGCTGTGCACAATTGGCTGCCGCGTTTCACCCATAAATATACAGTCAATTCACTTTATATTCTGTGAAGCGCTTTGAGACGCCTTGAAGACGTTAAAAGCGCTATATCAAATGCAAGGATTATTATATTCAGCAATCAGTAGGAACCAAAGCATTAATGTAAACTGGAATGTCTTCAGTGCTATTCATAAACATTTTAATTCAAGTACTGACCTGTCTTATACAGACTCATGTTTATTGCTCCCCACATTTCCCCGGTTTGCTGTGAATTGTCCCTGTTCTGTCAGTCACAATGATAGTAAGATCACAACAAATACAAAGGTAGCAGAAATAAAGTACAGATTGTATGTTAACTGCATTAACATGATGGTAATGAAAGGAATCCAAGTAAATTTACCTATTACAAAATGTTAGCTTCAGTTTATGTAGTAGTTAAGTCAGTGATAAGTACCGTATATAAAATTCCTACCCATGCATCTTGCAAGCTATACAATGCTAACTCAAAGGAGCAACAGGAAGTTTTGGCATTACATTCTATACGCAGAACCTCAAGCTTAACTGAGGTTAGGAAATGTTTCTTTTCTGACAGTGACACAGACACAATGTGTGAAATGCTCAGTTAACCTGAAATGATTATGTTGTGCTCATATAACAACCTGAGCGTCTCTACGTATCAATGTTACACCTTTTCAAGGTTTAAAGCAGATAAAACAGATTCCTGAGCTCACCATAGCTGACGTTATTGTTTCACCTGCAAACCCACCCTCCCACCACCCCTCCCCCGCTGCCCCTACAGTATGGGGCTGGACAGCACTTCAGTGATGATGAGTGGGTTCCCTTCACTCATATAGCCAGGTTTCAGCGCAGTCGTCCCAGCAGACCAGCTCATCCGAATGGAACCACAGCGAGACCTCACGGATAGCGCTCTCCACGGAATCACTGCCATGGATTACATTCCTGTAACAGCACAGAGACGAGCGAGGGTTAAACACGCCCAGTATCAGATTCAGGCCACAATATGTGCTGTGTGCTCAGCGGGAAGCACGATGCTACACCATCCATTGTCACTGCAAACCCTCCTGCAGTCACCCGTGGCTGCCACTGGATGAGCAGCAGTCAGAAGGTCACAATCTCTGCAATGAATCAACTCATCTCAGCCACTGCACAGGGAGGGACACAGACAAACCACACAGCACAAGCCCCAAATTCCACTTAGCCATCGACTGTGAGACCGGGCCCGTGCCCGGTGCAGGAGAGGACACGAGTATTGAACAATTTACAGCTTGTGGAGGGAAGAATTGGGAAGGCCGCAAGCAGGGAATTAGAGTGGTCAAACCTGGTGTAAACAAAGCATCGGACGAGGGTCTCGGGAGTCCAGCCTGAGGGGAGAGCTGGGGGCGGAGGCGAGCAACGTCGCAGAGCTGGGGGAAGGCAGAACAAATTATGGCACAGTTGCGGGGCAAACGAGAAACCAGGTTTCTGTACTCGCTCAGTGAGGTGGAGAGACGGTGAGGTGGAGAAGTGGTGAGGTGGTGTATTTTGTGGACAAAACATGGCAGCCAATTTGCACAGCAATGTCCCACAAACAGCCATGGAATAAGTGACTAATTCTTTTGTATTTTGAGGGTTTGTTAGCCAGGAGATCAGGAGGAACTCCCTTCTCTTTTCGAGCAGTGCCACGGGATCTTGAACACCTGAACAGGCAGACGTGACCTCAGTTTAACATGTCAACCGAAGGCTAATTGAGGTCAGCTACAAGATTGACCCATGAGAATGAGAATGGGTTTTAAATCTAGTTTTTTTTTGGTGAGTCGGGTGTTTGACACATATGGAAACCAGACAGAGTTCCTCATATGTATGCCACCTATACATGGAACTTTGCCCGTGTCAGAGTGGAATGCGCACTTTCCCTGGAGGGAGGAACCCTTCTCACCTAATTCCTCAGAGTATTAGGTGCCGGTTGGTGAGAGACTCCGGGAGTGTGCACTGAAGTACTGCTGGAGCTTAACCAGCTAAAACCACAAGGGCAAGCATCTCGCTGCTTGTCCAGCAGCGAGCACACTGCCCGTTAGGGTTAACAGCAGCCAACTGTAATGACTCTCTGCCTCCATTGACTGGTCTGCTCTTCCAAGACCTGCCAACAAGCTAGGTTGCCAGTGCTGTCATCAGCAGGACTCGGGAAGACTGCAGAACGCCTGGCTCAGGAACAAGACCAGAGACAGTCACAGAGAGTTGACTCAATCCGAAATTCCATTGCCAAACATCTTGGAGCCAGTTCAGCTCCGAGGAGACCCCACGAATCCACCCCCAGAAGGGCAGTCACCGTTTGGACAGTCACTGTTTGGTTTCGACAAGCGCGGGTTTGAGCCCTCACTAGGCACCAGGAACTCACTGTGAGTTTCATGCTGAACAGCACAGCTCAGCATGAAATGTGTGAGAGCATTGCCACCATCTTCCTGCCCACAGCTCGGACACTCGTCCTTTTCCTTTGAGCATTGGGTGTGGGGGGGTGGGGAGCTTGAGCAGCAGCTGTTTGCCTCTATGCAAAGCCAATCACAGTGGATCCCAGGCACTGGCTGTATGAGCCCCATCTACCTGCTGACTTCAATACAGAAATCCCCTCGGATGGTGCCTGGAGCGGAGTGGGCAGGGTCGGTCTCTCCCAGCATATTCCGGGCCGTCTTAACAACATTCAGTCCTTGCCACACCTGGAACATTGAGCAAATAACAGGATCTGACACATTGTCTCACAGACTCAAAGGAGGTGCCGACATGACACATTCTATACTAAATACATGTTTATTAACACATTTGTTGATGGTGTCATTGATGTAACAACAACAAATTGCATGTGTACAGCGCCTTTCACGGCGGGAGGATGTCCCAAGGCGTTGGACAGTCAGGGATTTGGACCCGAGCTGGGGCTTAGGATCCGAGGGGTGGAGGTCAGTGAAGGTAGGGGTAGGAGGATGAGTGTAGTAGGCATGGTCAAAGAAGAGGGCCTTGAGCCGTGCCATGAAGTAGGCAAGCGAGGGAGCAAGGTGAAGGGATGTGGGATGGAGTTCCAAAGGGTGGGGGCAGAGAGGCTGAAGGCTCAACTCCAATGGTAGGGGACGTGGAGCAGACTGCTGAACGGAGGGAGTGGACAGGTCGATATGGAGTTAGCAGGCCCCAGAGGTAGGAAGGAGCAAGGCTGTGGAGGGCTTTGAAGGCGAGAACAATTTTGAACAAAGCAGGGAACTGGCATAGTCGAGGCTGGGTGCAATGAATGCATGGGAAAGGGTCCCGGAAGCCTGAGGGGAGAGGCAGTAGCAATGGCAGTGCCGGGCAATGTTGCGAAGGTGGGGAACGACTCTTTACTATAAAGAATTTGGAGACATCTCAACAACGTGATGAGGCACCCTATCAAATCCAAGGCTTACTGTGGTAGGATCCTTCCATATTAAAACGGAATTCTACAACTCAAAATTCACAAGCTAACTTGCAGGAGACCTTCCGTGGTTTGATCGGGTCTGTGATGAACTTTTAAACTTAAGAAAAAGAATTCCAATTTTATCATATACCATAGCAACCAGGGGGGAAGAGGCCATATCCTTCACCAGTCTGTTGTAGAATGGACGATCCTTAAGGTCAAAGTAGTGATCTCTGAGCAGGTCTTCTGATGCCTGGATAACAAAACCGGTAAACAATATAAACAGTTATTATCACACCAAGCCTAGCCTCTTACTCACATATAGGCTCTCACCAAAACCACTTTACTCACATATATCAATTTTTATTTTAACCGACAATAACAATGGACCAAATACATTTTAGGATTTGATACATAACCAATATTCCATAGAAATTTATAAGCAATGGAAAGCTTGCCAGTCCATGCTCTCAATGGCAAGTTCTGTGGTTTTAGCTGGTTAGACTCCAGCAGTTACCCCAACACACACTCTGGGGTCTGTTGCCAACCTGCACTCTCCTTCCAGGGAGAGAGTGTGAATTCCATTACAGATACGGCAATTTCCATGGATGCATGGAACTTTCAGTCTGGTTTGGATACGCTTTTTAAGCACAGTGATCGGTTTCCGTGTGTATCAGACACACAGCTGACCAAACAAAAAATATTGAGAACGGATTCATTTCTTTGGTAGAACTTTGGCTCCATCATTCTTTGGATGAATTATACTCCTGCAGGTCCCCAAGCTTTACTGCAGATTATTTGTGCATCATTTCACTGAAGCCTATGAAGACTGAGAAACTCCTCAGCTTTTAATGACAATTCTATTCTGTTCACTGTGAATCAGCATCAAATCAACGCATTTAACAAAGTGCCACCAGCATACACTCGTCAGGCAATCGCAGGGATGTTCTTTGAAGAAAAACTTAGTTCAGTGTAATAATTCTATGTTCAGACAGGTGTTAGGTACCTGCATTAACTTCATTCCGATAAGTTTAAATCCTTTCTGCTCAAACCTCCGGATGATTTCTCCAACCAGGCGACGCTGGACTCCATCGGGTTTGATGGCGATGAAGGTGCGCTCGTGGATCCCCGTCAATGCTAAGCACCAAACAGAAAAAGACCAGGTTTCACCCCGTTCACCTCAGTTGCCCAACGAGCAGAGGCTGTGACAGCAGCTTCCGCTGACCGCAGCTTTCACAGTTTAGTTGCTGTGTCAGGTTCCACAGCTGCGTCTCCCTCTCTCCACTTACAATAGAGATTATCCTTAACATATTCTCATATACAGTCTCTCACGATTCACATCAATACCTATCCTCACATCGTACAGAGTAATTTTAACCCTTACACGAGCCTTGTAAGGGTTAAATTTACTATCCAGCTTCCTCCTAATTGCGGCTGATGCCTAACTGCCTTCAGCTTGGACTCCAGGACCACTGTTGTTCTAACTGATTGTCAGACATCACTTCCAGGACGACCTGAAACTTCCAACTAATGCTGACCAGACAGAGGACGATTGGCTCCGGCAGCTTCTTTCTCGAGAACGACAACAACATCTTGCACTGATCTAGCGCCCTTCATGCCGGACAGCGTCTCGAACGCTTCGCGCCACACGCGCGCGCACCGCACCGACCTGCACGATACTCGCTGCCAAGTCGAGGAGTCTTGTTTGATTCCCAACAGTGCTTTAACAGCCACACCCCGGCTCTCATCCCCTCACCTCTGCAGCACTGCCCGCCTCGTTCCCTCCTTCATCACACCCAGACTGGACTATTCCTCCGTCCTGCTCACCGGACTCCCCGGCTCTGCTCCCCCACCCACCCCACCCACCACCCCTCCACCCCCACACAAGCTGCCGACCATCCAGAACTCTGCTGCTCTTGTCCTCTCCCGCACCAGGCTCCGCGAGCCTGTCACCCCCACCCTCGCCCGGCTCCCCACACCCCCAGATCGTGTCTGCGCCCCCACCTCAGCCACCACCTCCGGTCAGCGGGCACCGACCTGCTCCCCGGGGCCGCCCCGAACCACTGAGTGTAACTCTGTCCCGCGATCTCTCCTCATCGCCCCCTCCCCGCCTCAGCCTCCGTCTTGAGACGTTTCCTTGCCCGTATTTTTTGGCCTCTTCCCCCCCCCCCCCCCGCCCCGGCCCCGAAATTGTTCTGTTGTGTATATCAGTGTCCCTGTGTGTGACAGTGTGTGTGAGGGGGTGTGTGAGGGTGTGTGTGACAGTGTGTGTGAGGGGGTGTGTGAGTTTTTGTGAGGGTGTGTGTGACAGTGTGTGTGAGGGTGTGTGTGAGGGGGTGGGAGGGGGTGTGGGAGGGGGTGTGTAAGGGTGTCTGTGACGGTGTGTGTGAGGGTGTGTGTGAGGGGTTGTGAGGGGGTGTGTGAGGGGGTGTGTGAGGGGGTGTGTGAGGGGGTGTGTGAGGGGGTGTGAGGGGGTGTGTGAGGGGGTGTGAGGGTATGTGTGAGGGGGTGTGTGAGGGGGTGTGTGAGGGGGTGTGTGAGGGTGTGTGTGAGGGGGTGTGTGAGGGGTTGTGTGAGGGTGTGTGTGAGGGGGTGTGTGAGGGTGTGTGTGAGGGGGTGTGTGAGGGGTTGTGTGAGGGGGTGTGTGAGGGGTTGTGTGAGGGTGTGTGTGAGGGTGTGTGTGAGGGTATGTGTGAGGGGGTGTGGGAGGGGGGTGAGGGTGGGAGGGGCCACTCACCTGTCTGGAATGCATGAGCTAAAATGGCCAAAACCAAACAGATCATCGTGAGGCCGAGGAGGGGGTGAGAGGGTGAGGGAACCGTGGGGGGGGTTGGGCCGGGGGGGGGGGGGGGGGCGGTGTGGGGAGTGTGGGGGGCTGTGGGGGGGGGGTGCGCGGGGGGGCTGTGGGGGGGACTGTGTGGGGGGGCGGTTTGGGGGGGGGCTGTGGGGGGGGACTGTGTGGGGGGCGGTTTGGGGGGGCTGTGGGGGGGACTGTGTGGGGGGGCGGTTTGGGGGGGGGCTGTGGGGGGGACTGTGTGGGGGGCGGTTTGGGGGGGGGCTGTGGGGATCGCGGGGACTGAGGGGTTTGCAACGGTCACCAAATTTTGTCTAAGATGCGGCCTCACCTCATCGCCGCGCACGCGCACTGACCGGTAATCACAGCCGAGCCCTGGCCCGCCCCAGCGCCGCTCAGCCCCGCCCCCAGCATCACTCAGCCCCGCCCCCAGCATCACTCAGCCCAGCACCACTCAGCCCCGCCCCCAGCACCACTCAGCCCCGCCCCCAGCGCCGCTCAGCCCCGCCCCCAACATCACTCAGCCCCGCCCCCAGCATCACTCAGCTCCGCCCCCAGCATCACTCAGCCCAGCACCACTCAGCCCCGCCCCCAGCACCACTCAGCCCCGCCCCCAGCGCCGCTCAGCCCCGCCCCCAACATCACTCAGCCCCGCCCCCAGCACCACTCAGCCCCTCCCCCAGCGCTGCTCAGCCCCGCCCCTAGCATCACTCAGCCCCGCCCCCAGCATCACTCAGCCCCGCCCCCAGCATCACTCAGTCCCTCCCCCAGTCCCACTCAGCCCCTCCCCAGCGCTGCTCAGCCCATCCCCCCAGTACCACTCAGCCCCTCCCCCAGCGCTGCTCAAGCCCCTCCCCCCAGTACCACTCAGCCCCTCCCCCAGCGCTGCTCAGCCCTCCCCCCAGCACCACTCAGCCCCTCCCCCAGCGCTGCTCAGCCCCTCCCCCCAGCACCACTCAGCCCCTCCCCCAGCTCCACTCAGCCCCTCCCCCCAGCACCGCTCAGCCCCTCCCCCCAGCGCCGCTCAGCCCCGCCCCCAGCACCACTCAGCCCCTCCCCCAGCGCTGCTCAAGCCCCTCCCCCAGTACCACTCAGCCCCTCCCCCAGCGCTGCTCAGCCCCTCCCCCAGCACCACCAGCCCCTCCCCCAGCGCTGCTCAGCCCCTCCCCCCAGCACCACTCAGCCCCTCCCCCAGCTCCACTCAGCCCCTCCCCCCAGTGCCGCTCAGCCCCTCCCCCCAGCGCCGCTCAGCCCCTCCCCCCAGCACCGCTCAGCCCCTCCCCCCAGCCCCGCTCAGCCCCTCCCCCCAGCACCGCTCAGCCCCCCCCCAGCACCGCTCAGCCCCGCCCCCCCAGCACCGCTCAGCCCCTCCCCCCAGCACCGCTCAGCCCCGCCCCCCCAGCACCGCTCAGCCCCGCCCCCCAGCACCGCTCAGCCCCTCCCCCCAGCCCCGCTCAGCCCCTCCCCCCAGCACCGCTCAGCCCCTCCCCCCAGCACCGCTCAGCCCCTCCCCCCAGCCTCAGCCCCTCCCCCCAGCACCGCTCAGCCCCTCCCCCCAGCGCCGCTCAGCCCCGCCCCCCAGCACCGCTCAGCCCCTCCCCCCAGCGCCGCTCAGCCCCGCCCCCCAGCACCGCTCAGCCCCTCCCCCAGCCCCGCTCAGCCCCTCCCCCCAGCCCCGCTCAGCCCCTCCCCCCAGCACCGCTCAGCTCCTCCCCCCAGCACCGCTCAGCCCCGCCCCCCAGAGCCTCGGGATGTCCTCCTGAGATGAAAGGCGCTTTACAATTGTAGTTTTGTGTTTGTATTGTGTGTGTGTGAAGGGAATGGACTGTGAACGATAGATACATCGGCAGCCAATCGCGCACAGCGGCGCCCGCAGACAATCGCGGATTGAGCCGCCACATTTTTCGATAGCCCAGAAGGTGGCCATGTCCCAGGTTGGGAAGCCACGTAGTCAGTGTCAGACGTCAAGTGTTACTACGCTGTACTGTAGTCTGATATAAGGAGATCTGAGCCAACCCGAGTCAACCCCGAGTGTCTGGGGTTGGTGTAACATTTTTTTTAGGATTACAGTAGTTTTCCCACTTGCCGGTGATGCTCCTCACGGCCGGATTCCCTGTTGTCGGAGGATTATTTCGTAATCACTGAAGGTTGAGAGCGTGATTGCAGCTCATTACTGGGAAATTTATGGCCATTCTGTTTCTAACATGGTGTGGAGTATCTGGTGATTCGGTTGTCGTGCCAAGCGTTTTATCTGTCTCACCGGGATCTTGAAACATATGTATAATAGAATCTTGTATTTTTCAGACAATTAACGCATCAATCAAAACACTACCTGTTCCACTCTGTACATCAACAACAACTAGCACTTATATCGCGCCTTTCACATGGGGGTAGCGTCCCAAGGCGCTTGACAGTGGCGGAGTCTGAGACCGAGCCAGGGGGAGAGGGATTGGGGAGGTGACCGTAAGCACGATGGAAAAAAAAGGTCTTTAGGCAGGATTTGGAAGTAGGGAGGGAGGGGGCAAGGGGGAGGAATTGAGGGAGAGTTCCAGAGTCTTGAGGTGTAGTGGCTGAAGGCATGGTGGAGCGGAGGGGACCGGGGACGAACAGGAGGTTGGAGCCAGCCGATTGGAGGCAGCAAACGTGTGGTGGAGTGTGGGCGGGGGGAAAGCAGATCGGGTTAGGTAAGGCGGTGCCGAAGGGATTTGAAAACGAGCGAGGGGATCTTGAAATCGATCCGTTTGGTAATTGGGAGCCAGTGGAGCCTGGCAAGGGCTGGTGTGATGGGGGTACGGAGTTTTGTGATGGGGGTACGGAGTTTTGTGCCGATGAGTAACCAGGTAGCGGAGTTTTGAATTAATTGAGCTGTGGAACACCCGGCCCCAGGAAGCTATAGAGATGGGATCAATAGTGGTGTTTAATAGGGAAACCAACAGAGACTGGGGTAGTGGAGGGATTAAGGGGATGTGACGAAAGGGCTTTGGGATGTAGCATTGGGATGAAAGGATCTATTGATATCTAATAAACTAGTGGAACAGGCTTGATGGGCTGAATGGCCTCCTGTTCCAGTTTTCCTATGTTCCTAAAGCAACCTAGAAAAACACAAAGTAACGGAGTTGAGTGATAATAATAATCCTTGCGTTTGATATAGAGCTTTTCACATCTTTAAGATGTCTCAAAGCCCTTCACAGAATATACTGTAAAGTGAATTGACTGTACATTGGTGGGCGAAACGCAGCAGCCAATTGCACACAGCAGTGTCCCACGAACAGTCGTGGACTGAAGTGACCAATTATTTATTATTTTTTTTCTTGAGGGATTATTATCAGGCATGTGGAGTAAATTAACTTGCCCAAGGTTTCCCCCTGCCGGGAGTCAAACCCAGGTCTTTCGCTTGTGAGGCGAGTTCTCTAACCACTGAGCTACAGGTCTCTATAGGATAATGAAGAAGAAACACCAGTATACCATATAATCCAGAACTGAAACAACATGACATGAGTCAAGCACTACACCTTGTATATATCTCTCAATAACATCAACTGATTGTATAAATTTCCTAGTAATCACTTGATAATCCTTGAGTGTTGGTATCATCACACATCAATGTCACAGAGGGCACTCACTCGCTGTTAAATATATGCACCACAGGCAAAAAACTGATTCAAAATGTAAGAAAGCCACTTCAGTAAAACTCCACACGGAAACACAGAACTGAAGATGGCTCTGATTGTTGGCATCATTTCTTTCAATCATTTCTCAATAACAGAAATAAAATAATCTGTGCCTACACTAGAAATCTAATCCAACATCCGTGCTTATTACCCCCAGTCAATTCACTTCATAATATATTCTGTGAAGAGCTTTAAGACGTCTCAGACATGTGATAAGGCACTCTATCAAATGCAAGGTTTATTATTACTATTATTATTTAGTGGTGTTTGTGTCACTGAACAGAACACTGAAACCACTGGAATGGCTCTAACAGCCTGACCCTAACCCAACCCAAGGAATGTGTTGGCAAGCTATTTCTGTAAAAGACCAAAACCAAAACAAATCGTGACAAATTTAAAATTATATTTTAACGGTCGGGGTGGAGTCCTGGAGTGCTGTCTAGGCAACAATCTATTATTGGAATATGGATAATGATTGTAAACAATTTAATTTTCACTCGCCTGGTTATGGTGTCATCCTAACCCCTCAATTAGATTAAAGCCATATAATCACACCCAAATGTTCCTGTTCAGCTCTAAAAATTGCACATACTCACGCTAGGAAGATTGGAGTTTAATTCAGCATGGTTGAGAGGTCTAAGGCACAATTACTATGATTAAAGTAACATTTGTCCCATTTGTTACAGGCCAAAAAACATCTTGTAAGATGTTGGTTTGACGAGGGAAGTAAGAGGTGAATTTCAGGGCAGTTGTATATACTGTGAAGTCTTGGAAATGGAAATGTATTGATGAATTGGTGAGGCTCATATCACAGCCCATGATAAATAACGGCCAAACAGCAACGACGGCTGCTATTCCCTCATTTCAACATGATTAAATGTGACAAGCAATAATAAAGGGGCTTTATTATTACACAGAATCTTCAGCTCACTTCAGTTTCTGCTTAGCATTGTGTTTCAAAATGTTTTTGTTACCTAAGACAATATGAATGCCCAGTGGACTGAATGGACCCAAAGTAACTGTCTGTTTGAAAAGTCCCAATACCTGTATTATCCCAATCCAAAGCTCTTTGAATTCAAGAGAGTAAGTAGGTAATAAATGGTAAGTAGTGAGCAAACTACTTTTTGCGGTTTGCTTTCCGTTGGTTGGTTAGCAGATGACCTCCCACTGGAGTTTGCTGTGAGCAGTCCAGGGGAAAGTTCAGCTGGAGGAAAATGCGAATCAAAAATGTAGGAGCGCTCAGATTCCAGCAACAGAGAAGTCATCACACATGACGCCCTGTAAAAGCACCAGTTAACACTTTTCTTTTTCAATCAGACAATGTCAATGTACAAGATCTGAATGCTTTCAGTGTTTGCAGGCTGTCATCGTCGATTTGTAGCTCAGTGGTTAGAGCACCTGGCTCGTAAGTGAGAGACCTGGGTTAGATTCCTCGTGGGGAGAAACGTTAGGCAAGTTTCCTTACTTCCACACACCTCTATTTCTCTAGCAGTAAGTAGGAACCCAGCTGTTAGTCAATTGATCGTGTTTCCCGGGGTAATAATTCCTTTAAAATAAATAAAAATTATTTGGTCACTCACGACTGTTTGTGGGACACTGCTGTGTGCAATTGACTGCTGCGTTTCGCCCACAAAATATAGAGTACTATTCACTTTACAGTATATCCTGTGAAGCGCTTTGCGACGTCTCGAAGATGTGATAAGGCATTGTATCAACTGCAAGGTTTATTATGATTATTATTATTATTTAATTTGCAATTCCTGTATACGCCTGTTAGTGTGACACATCAACACGTATGGTAACAATAACACAGGATGTGGCTGCACAGGAACATATCCTTACCGCGATTAAAACACGCTTTTGTTCATGTGAGGAGGATTGTGAGCTCTGCCGGCTAATTGGGTTTCTAATACTTCGGTGGCCACAGCTTGCACTGGTCACGTGAACACTGCCACTCGGAGGCAATATTTCACATGGAATATTAAACCACTTGCTTTCCTGAAAACAGAAGCAAGCTCATCTTTAATGCTCTGCCTAGTCTGTGTACCTGCTGCAGGCTGTTATATCCCAAACTAATCAAATACACTTCAACTATTAGGCCACATATATGCCACATATTTCAATTCAGCATAATCATTATTCTGCACTTTGCACTAGCTAATCTGACTAATAGGATTTCAATTTGAATGAAAATGTTTTATCCTAAATAGCTCAGTTATTGGAGACCAGAACCTTCTGGTTCTCAATCAGCCCTCAACCTTTTCATAGTAATTCTGCCCGACTCTACACTCTTGAACTTTGCCTCGATAAACGGGACCTTTTCGAACAATTTTAAGGATTGCGCGTGATTATGTTTCAGTCTGAAGGGGACTGCAATTACAATCATTAAAACCTCTTTCCTTTCGGTAATTTTGTAATCAAGAGAACAATCCCAACCAAACTGTGTGGTGCAAACCCATCGCAGGAACCACTGAGGGAGCTGGAGAAACAGCAACTTAATCCAAAATATTGAAGCAGAATACGTTGAAAAATAGTAAAGTATTTTAATTCCCCTTCACTTGAGGTGCTGTAGGCAACAACAACAACATCAACAACTTGCACTTATATAGCGCTCTCCACGCAGGGTAGCATCACAGGGATTGAGGGAGATAGTTCCAGAGCTTTGGGACATAGTGGGTGTAAGTGCGGCCATCGATGGTGGAGCCAATCAACCAAGTTTCCCCGAAATACATTAGGTACAGGATCGTTATCTGAAGACATGAAAGCTCCCAAAATGTGATTTTAACACAAGGGTAATCTTCTTCCCTTATACTAGAAAAGAGACACCAAGAGAGTGACTGTTTATATTCAAAGACTGCATTAGCAAGTGATGTATAGCAGATGCCTATATTAAAGCTAACAAAGTTATGTCGGAATAGTATAAATAGTGTTCAGTAGATTTTACTAGTGGATGAAGAACGTGATCAGGTGCGATATCAAATGCAAGGATTATTATTATTATTACAATTAAGATACGTCGGTTTAATAATAATAATCCTTGCATTTGATACAGCGCTTTATTACTTTGTTCAGACATCTTGAAAGCGCTTCACAGGACTGTACTGTAAAGTGTAGTGACTCTGTATTTTGAGGGCGAAAAGTGGCAGCCTGAGAGAGAAACTCCCTTCTCTTTTTGAATAGCGCTGCAGTATCTTTAGCTCCACCTGAACAGGCAGATGGGACCTCGGTTTAATGTCTCATCTGAAGAATGGCATCACTGACATCTCCGCGCTCCCCCAGCAGTGCATTGGAGCATCAGCTTAGACTGTATGATTCCAAATGGAAAAGGCTACATCAAATGCAAGGATTATTATTATTATTATTATTATTATTACTATTATGATTTATTATGATATTATTATAATTTATTATTATATTACTATAATTATATTATTATTTTATTATTTATTATTATTATATTATGATTATTATTATTATTATTCCAAGTCCCCGATGGGGGCTTGAGTACATAATCGTGTGAAGTCCTGCTGAATAGTGGTTGGAGCACTCACCTCACAAGCGAGAGGACCTGGGTTTGATTCCCAGGCTCGGTTTTCCTTACTCCACACCCTCTGTTTACCCAGCAGTAAGTATATAATCCTTGCACATCTTCGAGACCGTCTCAAAGCGCTTCACAGGATATACTGTAAAGTGAATTGACTTTATATTTTGTGGATGAAACACGGCAGCCAATTGCGCACAGCAGCGTCCCCCAAACAGCGGTGGATTGAGTGACCAAATTATGTAAGAGAGCGAGAGAGAGAGAGAGAGAGAGAGCTCTAACTGTGGTCACTGCATATGTACCTCAGCCCTCGGGCAGAGTTAGTGATACTCAGCAGCTGCTGCACAATATGGTACAGGAGGAACCCGGCAAAAACTGCCAACGACCTCGGGCGGAGCTGACACTATCTCTGTAGGTACCTTACAATCAGCAGCAAGGCCTGAGCGAGGCTTTGTGTAGTGACGTGACGCGATTTATGCTTTTGTTGGTGGCTGTGGATTCATGGGAACAGCCAAGAAACTCTGGCGTGCAGTCAGGCTACAATCTATCACAGGCACAGTAGGCCACTTTACGCTTAAAATAAGGGATACACGGGCCAAGAGCGGGTCATTGGACTTGAGGTACAGATCAGCCATGATTTTATAGAATGACGGAACAGGCTCGAGGGGCTGATTAGCCTAGTCCTGTTTCTATGTTTCTACGTTTCAGCTTCCAAGGTTGGTAAATGCACCAACTGCTCGATTGGTCACTGCAACGTGCTTCAAAGGCTTCTCAAATCTCCTTGGCTCCAGAGTGCGCAACAAAGTCACGGTTTAATAAAATAATAACCCGTGCGTTTGATATACTCCTTATCACATTGAGACGTCTCAAAATGCTTCACAGAGGTGTGTATGTGTGTGTGTGCGTGTGTGTTGTCAGCACTATTTTGTAGGCAAACACAGCAGCCAATTTGTGCACACGATATCCCATGAACAGTTGCCAAGTAAACAACACATTTTTTTTAGAATAGTGCCGCGGGATTTTTAACGTTCAACCAAACGAGCAGACATCTTTGACATCTCATCTGAAGCACGGCACCTCTGACAATGCAATGCTCCCCCAGCACTGCCCTGGAGCGCCAGCCTAGACTGCGAGCTCAAAGCCTCAAGGTGGGGCTGTTACCCTCATCCTTCTGCCTCCGATGGGGCACAACATAAAGTCGTAGGAAGAGCAAGGTTTACACGATTGACCTCATCAAAGCCTGATGTGTTGTGTGTATGATGGGCTGTGCTATGTGTATGGTGGGCTGTGCTATGTGTATGGCGGGCTGTGTTGTGTGTACGGCGGGCTGTGTTGTGTGTACGGTGGGCTGTGTTGTGTGTATGGCGGGCTGTGTTGTGTGTACGGCGGGCTGTGTTGTGTGTACGGTGGGCTGTGTTGTGTGTATGGAGGGCTGTGTTGTGTGTACGGTGGGCTGTGTTGTGTGTATGGCGGGCTGTGTTGTGTGTACGGCGGGCTGTGTTGTGTGTACGGCGGGCTGTGTTGTGTGTACGGCGGGCTGTGTTGTGTGTACGGCGGGCTGTGTTGTGTGTATGGCGGGCTGTGTTGTGTGTACGGCGGGCTGTGTTGTGTGTACGGCGGGCTGTGTTGTGTGTACGGCGGGCTGTGTTGTGTGTACGGCGGGCTGTGTTGTGTGTACGGCGGGCTGTGTTGTGTGTACGGCGGGCTGTGTTGTGTGTATCGGCGGGCTGTGTTGTGTGTACGGCGGGCTGTGTTGTGTGTACGGCGGGCTGTGTTGTGTGTATGGCGGGCTGTGTTGTGTGTACGGCAGGCTGTGTTGTGTGTATGGTGGGCTGTGCTGTGTGTATGGCGGGCTGTGTTGTGTGTATGGTGGGCTGTGTTGTGTGTATTGTTGATCACTGACACAAACCTCGCAGTCAAAGAGCAAACACAGAATTGTGGACCTCAAACACGACTGGACGGTTGCTTTGTTCAGCCATGTAATATACTATTAACCCCTCGAACCCTTGACTGAATTGGATATCCTGTAAATCTACAAAGCTCACACTGTTTCCTCCAACAAAACACACAGTCACTACACGCAGAATCGTTAACATCCACCCGAACAGGCAGACGGGTCCTCGGTTTAATGTCCCACGCAAAGCATGCGCTCTCCCGAACACTGCATTGGAGTGTCAGCGTGGACTATGTGAGCTCACTAAGTCTCAGTGTGGGGCTTGAACCCACAACCGTCTGACTCAAAGGCAACAGTGCTACCAACTGAGCCAGCCTGTCCCGATAAACCTATATGAGATGCTAGTCTTATTTGATAATAACATCATGATTATAATAGTCACAATAATAATCCTTGCCATTTGATATAAAGTACCTTATCGCGTCCTGGAGATGTCTCAAAGCACTTCACAGAACACACTGTACTATACAGTACAATAAATGATAATAATACGATATAGCTGCAATCTCTCTGACGGATCGTTTGTGATGTTCTGTCTCCTTGAGGGCAGAAGGGGTTTACAGTAAGTGGCCGTATCGTTTTGCTGCTGAGTCTGGGCAGGCGGAGTGTGTGTCGGGGGTGGGTGGGTGGGTGGGTGGGTGTTCACTGTATGTTGAGGTAGAGCCTGGGTCTCACAGCACAGCACAGCACAGGGAGCGATGTCTGTGTGTGTGACTGTGTGTGTGAGTGCAATGACTGGATGTTGAGGCAGAGCTGGCATCTCACAGCAGAGGGGGCTGCTGAGGTGGTGGTGGTGGTGGGGAGGGGGGGTGAGGGGGTGGTGGTGATGGGGGGGCAGTGAGCATCCCAGGCATGTCACTCACTCGCAGGCTGTTTGGCTGTGATTGGTTGCAGCCCTTCCAGGAGCTGGTTGGCATTCTGTGCTGGATGCTGAAGGACATGGTGAAGAGTCCGGTCCACACTGCCTCAGTGCTGTGAGCGTGTGTGTGCGTGTGCGTAAGAGCGAGCGTGAGTGTGAGTGAGTGTGAGTGGCACTGCAGAGAGCGTTCTCACCTGGTGTGTGTGTGTGCAGCAAGCTCGAGGCTGTATATGGATAGGAGCTCTCTGCTTCAGCTCATACAGGAGCAGGTCAGTATGTTTCTCTCTCTTCTCTCTCTCTCTCTCTCTCTCTGATAATTCTCTCCTCCTTCTCGACTTCTCAGCTGCTATTTCCATCACAACGCCCGATCGCCATCCACACGCTCGTTAATAAAACATTCCTTGATTCATTGAAGCCCAACATCAGAGTGGGGATCCAGGAGCCTGAGCCGGTGATGAAGGATGGGAGAGGAATGCTCATCAAAAAGAGAGTGTCCAGGAGTGTTTAAGACAAGACAGGACAGCTTATTAAAGTGTTAATACTCTGGGGAGGGAGGGAGGGAGGAGACCCTAAACTAGAGATGAATAAAAGAAGCAAGATATTCAAATGAAGAGGACACGAGAGAAGTACTGTATAGGAGAAAGGGAAATAAATCACTTGATGGGGGGGGGGGGGGGGGGACAGTCAGGCAGAGTTGATGGATGCGACGCAGGAGAGCAAGGTGATGGGAAGGAAGAGGAGAGGTACCAGTGATGGGAGAGAATGCAGATCCTCACCGAGAGAGAGAGAGAGAAAGAGAGAGAGAGCACAGTGAAGGCAGCAACTAGGAGAATAACACACTCACTCACTCTCACTCACTCACTCACTCCCAGTCACATTTCATCTCCGCTCTGCCACTCACTTGTAATAGGGTCGCTGTGCGGATTGAGCACCGTGGGAATATTTTATACGGCACCTCCCGTTACCGTAAATCTACATCGTGTGATTCTATTATTTCTTTATTTTTTTTTGCCCTGATGTTGTCTCGCAGTCTTTTATTAGCTCAAACGCTAAGTTTGCATCGCTATCTGCAGCGAGAAGCCAGGATTAGCTCCCAAAACATAGCCAGCAGAGAGAGATGTGACCCACCATGTCGCATATCAAATGATTTGAAGCATCTTTTGGTTGCAGATTTCGAGTGTGTCAGAATTGTTGCTTCAGAAGGTTATTAATACAGACTCCCCTGTAAACCCGATTACCAGGCAGTGCAAATGTTTTGCTTGAATCCTGATTTCTGCTCTTTTCGAAATGATATTTGTAATATCTGTATCACAGCAACACATCACTGGATATTTTGATTATCTTACAGTACGTTGCTTAAAAGAGTTGCCAATGTGTGTGTGTGTGTGTGACTTTTAAGACATTCTCTGACCTGACGTTATTCAGCTTATCAAGCAGTAAAAATAGGTAGACAATTTGAAGAAGATTTGGGGCTGTGTTGAGGCTTACACGTTGACGTGTTATCAGAGGGTCAATGGAGTAGGAGTAAATGAGAAGTACCTGAGACCAAAGCAATGCAATTATAATGGAAATGATTGGGAGAATATTTGGTCTGTTGGGATTTTCTATATTAAAGCAGTGAATGGGAACAACATTGGGATGGTGGTGTGAATTGGAGTGAGTGGTGAATGATTTGATCCATTGACATGTTGCAGTGTGAGGATGACTCTTTATAATAGAAAATAAACAGCAAATGATCCCTTGCCTCGAAACTATTTAATGGGGGGAATAAATGATAGGTCGTTTGGTCCACTAGAATTCTGTGCAATACAGCAAACAGAGATGGGTTTGATGCACTGGGATTTGAATAATCGTGAGAAAATCTGGTTTTGTTACACAATAATTGGAGATTCAGAGTTCATTATTGCAGTATCCCTTCAAACTTGAGCTATTATGGCGAAAGGCTTATGCATGAAGCTGACCACATCTGCAGAATGTGCTACAGAGATGATTTACAACGTTTTGGTGCTCGAGCAGGAATTCATTATAGAGCAGAGACCCAGGTTGTTGTTCTAGAGTGGACATACATTGTGGTTCTAGATTAAAGACACATTGCCAAGCTCTCCTTGCATTCCTACACTACAGTATATTCCGTGAAGACTTTGAGACATCTCGAAGACGTGATAAGGCGCGATATCAAATGCAAGGAGAGCCTGACAGTGCGATTCTAGAGCAGAGACTCATTGTGGTTCTAGAGCAAATATCCATAAAAGTTCTAGAGCCGGCTATAAGGTGGGCCAGAAATGTTGAGTTACTGAGAAGTGCCGCTCGTGTACACGGTGTCTCAGTTTGGTTGCCTTTGCCCCTGGTTATTGATAATAAATCCTAGTGTCCCGTAGCTTAGTGGTTAGAGCACCCGCCTTGCAAGTGGGAGGACTTGGGTTTTGATACCTGGGAAGGACGAAACTTTGGGAATATTTCCTTACTCCACACGCCTCTGTTTACCTAGCAGTAAGTAGGAACCCAGTTTTTAAACAATTGACAGATTGCTTTCCGGAGGTAATAATTCCCCTCCAAATAAAAATGCGGTCACTCAATGCATGACTGTTTGTGGGACATTGCTGTGCGTAATTGACTGCCATGTTTCGCCCATAAAATATACAGTCAATTCACTTTACAGTATATTCTCAGCTCAGCCTATATACAGTCAGCTCAGCGGAAACTCTGTGTGGATTTATTTTTAGAAGATTCAGGTTGGGAATTGATGATTTATTGAAAAAGCCAACCAGTGAAGGACATTGGACGCGTAAATCACAACCATTGAATTACTGTATGCAAATAATCTGCCATCTTTCGTATACCATTTCACTCCAACACCACACACAGCTCCCCAACCACCTCCGCACACAACCCACACCCCACCCCCCCACCGGCGTGCATGCCCCCCCCCCCCCACCCCCCACTCCTTCCTGGCGCACATGACCAGGTACACAAGGGTCTGAATGCCGGGGTGCACTGAGTTAGACTCCGGCAGTTACCCCAACATACACTCTGGGGTCACCACATAGTACATAGTGTGTGGGGATGGGGTGGGGTGTGGAAGATTGGGGGGAAATCAGAAGGAGATTGAAATTATAAATGGGAGGAGGTTGTCCTTACTGAACATGCTCTGAACATATTGACTAAACATAAATAATCCTTGCATTTGTTATAGTGCCTTTAACGTTCGGAGGATATCCCAAGGCGCTTCACGGGATTTACGTTAAAGTGCGTGTTTTGTAGGGAAACGCGGCAACCCAATTGCACACAGCAACGTCTCACAAACAGCCATGGAGTGAGTGTCCAATTTAATTTGGGGGATTGTTGGCCAGGACACCAGGAGAGAGAGAGAGAAAAACTCCCTTCTCTTTTCAAATAGCACCGCGGGATCTTTAACATCCACCTGAACAGGCAGATGGGACCTCGGTTTAACATCTCATCCGAAGCTCGGCACCTCCAACAACACAGCACACCCCCAGCACTGCACTCGAGTATCAGCCAAGGCTGTGAACTTCCGACGTGGGGCTTGAACCCACGACCAGGCTGACAGCAATGATTGCTGACTAGACTTGAGCTAAACATGCTAACTGAATATTGAAACATGCTGTGAACATGCCCTGAACATTGTTGTGATCATGTGTATGTGTGTTACAGGACCCTGACCAGACTGGCTTTATCGGCCTGGAGCACGTGTGTGGCCTGCTCCACAGCCATGACTTACAGCTGGATCCTGGCAAGCTGGAGCTACTGCTGGCCTTGGTGCAGAGCAATGAGCAGGGCCAAGTCTGCTACTCCGAGCTGCTCACCCTGGTGAGTAAGGTGTCAGCACCAGCCTGCTAACCCCATATCAACTTGTCCACTCCTTCCCTCCGTCTGCTCCACCTCCCCTGCCCTGACCCAACCCACCATCGGTGGGTGGGCCTTCAGCTTCTCTGCCCCCACCCTTTGGAACTCCAGCCCACAGTCGCTTGATCTCACTCCCTCCTTTACCTCTTTCAAGACACCTTTACGAGACCTTCCTCTTCGACTGTGCCCTCGCCCACCCTCCTACCCTACCTTCCCTGCCTTCCACCCTTCCTGATCCCAACCCTCTACTCGGGTCCAAATCCTTGACTGTCCAGGGCCTTGGCATGTCCTCCTGACATGAAAGGCACTATACAAATGTAACAGTCATTGATTGTAGTCTGATATAGTGCCTTATCACATCTTCAAGACGTCTCAAAGGCCTTCACAAAGTATACTGTAAAGTGAATTTGCTGTACATTTTATGGGTGAAACATGGCAGCCAATTGTGCACAGCAGTGCCTACAGTCATGGACTGAGTGACCATATTATTAGTATTTATTGATTTATTTATTTTGAATGGATTATTACCCAAGGAAAAGTGATCCTCCAATCGACTAACATCTGGGTTCCTACTTACTTAATGGAAATGGCTAGGAGAAACAGAGGAAAAACAGGTCCTCTTTCTTGCGAGGCGAGTGCTCTAACCACTAAACTACAGGATCATTTTAAAGCTCGCAGTCCAGAAACACCAAGCTGATGCAGGAGTTAGCCTATAGTGATGAGCTACCATTCTCAAGTCAGCTTGCCAAGGAGGAATGAAGGCATAGGGTAGAGGCACGATAACATGCAATAAAAGCAGACTACGATGGAAGACTTCATTAGAATCCAGGGAGCAGCCAGCTTTGTGGCCTCTCGTCAGGAAAGACTGCATTTATGTGAGAGAGAAGGGTTTGAAGAAAAAGAATCAAAGTAAATTCGTCATTGATTTGCGGTCAATTGCAAACTTGAGAGGTTTATGAGTGACATGTCACTCTATGAGGATAAATAATGGGCCATTCCAAGCTAAAATCAATGTATTTTAAAGATTCAAGTTGATAAAATTGGCATTGCACAGCGTAGCTATTTGCCTTGATCATAGACTCCACGTGTGGCAGACTTTGGCTGATGTTGAGGGTCAGCTACAAGTTAAATCAGCAGTCAGCCAAACAACCCTGGCCTCTTTATTCAAGGAATGAACATTTTGCGTGATTTTTTAACTTCTCGTGTGGACTTTGAATAATGAAACCTAAGATCTGTTTTAAATTACCTTTATTTTAATAAGATTGCAAAGTATGGTTGTCGAACGTTCACCCAATGTCATTTTAAAGGTCACTATGTTCCATCCAATGTAATCGTGGTTCAGTAACCTGGTCGAAAACAACAAATTATATTTGTGCAGCACCTTTCACGTCAGTGGGATGTCCCAAGGCACTGGGCAGTCAGTCAGGGATCCGCACCTGAAAGTAGGTCACTTTTGTCCAGTCACTTGAGTGACCCGATTAGTGAGTTTCCACTGTATCAGTATCTGGTGCAGCGAGCTCACACCCAGTGACGATTAGCGGGCGTTTAAGCATATTGAGTGACAGAGGTCGGTGGAGTGGATGTTACACACGTGGCAGTCGGGCTCCTGTGCTGTTATTGTTTAGACACGTGTGGAGTGACGTTGTTGAATGTAGTATTTGGTGTCAGGCAGAGGGTCTGTTGAATGCAGCCTCTCAGTGTGACTGCGGTTCCCATCCCCAGCCCGACCCGTCACAGCACAGCCTGCCTGCCGCAGAATAGCTAATAGCTGTGTGACATGGCGCTGCAGGCCTCTGGCTGGTCAATGAGAATGGGAACGGCTTCAGCAGGGATGGGTGAGGGTAACTGTGACTCAGGCTGTAATAGTTCACCAACTGATGTGTCTCCTGTCAAATCCAATCATTAATTTTCCAGGGAATCAGAGCTACACACTATGCATAGCGTGGAACCTTTCCATTAGTCTTCTATACCAATAAAGACAAAATGTCCGTCCATGTGTCTGTCCACCAATAACTCAATATCCGATTGACGTAGAGACATGATTTATACCTCATCAGAAAGGTCTTGCAGGAGGAAGTGTCATTGGTATATGTTGAAGGAAGGGGAATCTCCTATACTTGATGACCTATGACCTAAACAAGTTTGTCACACATGTATGGTCATTTTGGTCAAGGTATGCACACAGTGTTTATGGCACGTTAGATGGTTTGTGATTTAGTATCACTGGAATCTACATTCCATATTGGATCCTTTGGTTGCAGGCGTAGCTGCAATGGGCACAGCTAGTTATATATAGCATTAAAATATACTAGACAGAGATCGAGTACTGTACCAGCACATGTTATTAGGTTGATCCAAGTTGGTGTCAGCATGAAATGGTCAGCGCTGACAGGTCTGTCATACAGAGAGAAGCTGTGATCCAATTTCAGGGAGTTGGACACGACAGGATGTTACAGGCAGAAAATATGCATCCCATGTTTAAGCCGGTCACGTCTCTGGGTAAGGAAACACTGTGCCGTGCTCTGAGGCATTACCCTGTGTGAAAGGCACTATATAAACACAAGTTGTCGGGCCGCCCCACCATCGGGCGTCAGGCCTTCAGCCTCACTGCCCCCACACTTTGAAACTCTATCTCCCAGTCCTTTCATATTGCTCCCTCCCTTGCCTCGTTCAAAGCACGTCTCAAGACCCTCCTCTTCGATCGAGCATTTGACAACCCTCCTACCCCTACCCTCCCAGGAGTGGGAGCCATGTAGAAACATGGAGAGAAATGAGTGCGAGGCAGCTATACAAAATTTACAGTCACCCACAAATACACCGTCAATTCACTTTACAGTATATTCTGTGAACCGCTTGGAGATGTCTCGAAGACATGATAAGCCGCTATATCAAATGCAAGGATTATTATTATTATAAATGAGGCAAACAGTAATTCCTCACCTGGAATACTGTTGACAACTCTGGTCACTGTGAAATAAGGGGCTGCCCAGGACCTAGAGACGGTGCAAAGAAGAGCAGTGAGGCTGATCCCCAGGGTTAGAGGAATGAGCTGTGAGCGACGATTAGACAAACTAGGGGTCTTCAGAGAGCATGACTCAGAGGGGACCTCAATGGAGAAGTGTCTACATCTTAAATGGGATTGAAAGTAAACCCTAAATTAATACTTTAGGATGCACCAAGATAGTAGAACAAGAGGTCACAAGCTTAGAGTTGTAAAGGGGGCAATTTCAGGACAGATACCAGGAAGTGTTTTTTACCCAGAGGTTAAGTAATGACTGGAACAGGGTTACCAGGAAGGGTGATTGAGGCCAGATCACTGGGACTCATTTAAAAAGCAGCTCAATGCTGTGATGGGGGGAGAGGTGAGGGCTGGCTCTGGATGAGTGAGATCAGATGGGCCGAATGGTCTTCTTCATCCAAACCAATCTTGCGATCAGTGAGTGTTCACTAAGGATATAAAGAGATGGAGAGAAATGTGGAGGACAATGCTGTAGGGATTCATAGAGTCCTGGTTTTTGGTTGAGGTGATTGGTCTGATTTGAGCTCAAGTGGATTCACCCATATTTTTGTGTGAGATTGTGCATCAGAGCCAATCCTGTAACTCACTGCCTCCCAAGCCTCCTCCTCAATCCATTAGGATCTCTTTTAATGTAACAATCACCAATTCCGAGAATCAGTCAGCAAGCACTGGGCTGGAGGAGGGAGAGGCGTGCCCTGATAATGGGCGTATAAGTCAGTTGAAAGGTCTGTGTTTGACAGCAACAAAACAAGCAGCAGTTATTTCCCCTTTGTAAGACACTGTGGATCGATTGAGTTGTACAGGGAAGCCTGGCCCAGCTCCCTGCAGCAAACAGAGGTCAGGGAAGAGTTTACAGCTGAGAGATGAAAGCCATGATTAGCAATGGGCAACTCTGGGTTAGTGTGAGAGCGACGATGCAAACGCACGCACGCACACACACACACACACTGTGCAATTTATTATCATTAAACATCTCATTAATATTTAACATCTGTCATTTGTGAAAGCCAGTAAAACTCAAATCACATTTATACAGCTTGGGAGCATTGATGAGCAGGTGTGTGTGTGTCACAGCAAACGTGCTCATTCTGCCCACAGCCCAGACATGATGGTGGCACAATTCTGCTATATGTTCCAGACCCTGTGTTGAGGTTACCACGCTGAAATTGGCATCAATTATTGCCAATAAACTGGTGAAGGAAAGTGGAGTGCTTGGGCCGAGCGATTGTCTCTGTGCTGTGTTCTGTCATGATCTTGTTGAGAATAGGTTACGCTGTCTAATGTTAGTGCAGTGACGGTGGTAACCATGGACTGGGTGTTTGTGACACTGTAAGTCCTCACGCTCGGATATCTAATGTCTCCCAGCCCTCAGCGCCGCTCACACTCTCTCTGGATAAAACATTTGGTACTGGGAACATGCGTCTGAGAAGCTATGTGTTCAGGAAGTCAGTGTGGGGAAACGTAGGGAATGGTAAACCTTGGTGATGAGTCAGGAAGTTTAAACATTAGCATTCCTATTCTCGGTCAATAGCTGCCAGGACACTGGACTCATTTAAAACCTAAGCTGGATGCTGTGATGGGGGGTGGGGGGTGGCGGGGTTGGGGGAGAGAGTTCTGGAGGATGAAATCGGATGGGGCTGAAGGGCCTTCTTCATCCAGACCGATCTTGTGATCTTGTGGGTCGGGGAGGCTGAAGGAAAGCTCCGATAGCGGAAAAGCTCTGATGGCTTTCAGAATGGAAGAATGGGCGAGGAAACTGCAAGGTTTATCGCGACAGTGTACCTCTATACAGGTCTAACTAACACGCCTTTATACAGCTGCTCTTTCTGGGTAGGATGTTTTAGATAAATCATTGCATGTAGCAATTGATAGACCTCCCAGGGTAAGAGAGGAGTCTTTATACCACATGTGGGCATCTTATCTCATTAACAGTAACTTGGCTGAGATGCGGGGTTATTCTGTCAGATGATGTGATTAACATTAAATTATTTCTTTATAATAATAATAATCCTTGCATTTGATACAGCACCTTATCATGACTTCGAGATGTCTCAAAGCGCTTCACAGGATATATGGTAAAGTGAATTGACTCTATATTTTGTGGGCGAAATGCTGCAGCTAATTGCGCACAGCAGCATCCCACAAATTGTCGTGGATTGAGTGACCAAATTTTTTTTTAAGGAGTTATTCCCCCCGGAAATGCGATCCACCAAGCGACTAACCGCCGGGTTACTACTTACTGCTAGGTAAACAGAGGCGTGTGGAGTAAGGAAACTTGTCTAAGTTTTCGACCTGTCCAGGAATCCAACCCAGCGTCTCTCGCTTGCGAGGCGACTGCTCTAACTACTGAGCTACAGATAGCAATATTGTGGCCTCACATTCCGCTCTCTGCCAGGGGCTTTCTATTGCCACCCCTTCCCCACTTCCCCCTCACACTACCCACCCCTGCCTCCACACCTTCCACCCTGTCTCCCCCTCTTCTCTCACCTCCATCATGTCCTGCTCCCTTGACACCATCCCTCTCCTTACCTCCCAGTTCCACCTCCTTGCCCCTCTATTAACAGACATCATCAACCTCTCTTTGTCCACTGCCACTGTTCCCACCCTCTGAAAAACGGCCGTCATCCCCCCACATCCTCAAAAAACCTTACCTGCACCCATCCCTGTTCAACAACAACAACTTGGATTTGAGTGCCCTCCATGCCAGACAGCGTCTTGGAACGCTTCATAATAACGGATCCCAGGGCTGAGCCAGGGGCAGGGGGGAGGGGGAAAAAGGTGACCAAAAGCGCGGTCGAAAAGAAAGATCTTTAGCCAAGACCTGAAAGTAGGAAGAGAAAGGTCAAGGCGAAGAGAGTGAGGAAGGGAGTTCCAGAGCCTCGGGGTGTAGTGGCTGATGGCATGGCCGCTGATGGTGGAGCGGAGGATTCAGGGGACAAGGAGGAGGCCAGACCAGGTGGAGCAAAGGCAACGGGCACTGTTGTGAGGAGGTCAGAGAGGTAGGGGGTGCAGAGGAGTGGAGAGGTTTGAAAACAAGAGTGAGGATCTTGAAGTCGATCCTCTCTAGGACAGGCAGCCAGTGCAGTCTGGCCAGGACTGGGTAATCAGGGAGCGGAGGTTGGTGCGGGTAAGAATGCGGGTGGCAGAATTCTGGATGACCTGGAGTTTATGATTGGTAGTGGAGGGGAGACCGGCGAGGAGAGCATTTGAATAGTCCAGCCGAGAGGGGACAAAGGCATGGACCAGGGTTTCGGCGGCTTTTGGGGTGAGATATTGGCGGAGATGGGCGATGCGTCGGAGGTGGAAGAAAGCGGTGCTGGTGAGGGACTGGATGTGGGGGAGGAAGGATAATTGGGGGTTGAACTTGACGCCTTGGTTGCGTACGGGTTCAGAGAGTTTTGGGAGGAGGTCGGGTAGGTGAAGGAGGTGAGAACTGTGCGATTGATGACATTGACCAGAGCCAAAGAGTATGGCTTCCGTCTTGTCAACATTTAGCTGAAGGAAATTTGCGCTCATCCAGGCCCTGATGTCTGACAGGCAGCTGACAGAACATCAGGGGACTGGGGGTCGCAAAGTGAGGTGGAAAAATAGAGTTGGGTGTTGTCCGCATACATGTGGAAGTGTACCCCATGTCTGCGGATGACATCCCCAAGAGGGAGCATATAGATTAAGAAGAGGAGGGGCCAAGTTCCCCAACTACTGCTCCATCTCCAACCTCCCTTTCCTTTCCAAGGTCCTGGAACGAGTCGTTGCTTCCCAGCTTCACTCCTTCACTCCTTCCTGTCCCGCCACTCCAAGGGAGCAGGTGTCGGGTTTCATTTTGGACATGGTGGAGGTGAGAGAAGAGGGGGAGACCGGTTCGAAGGTGCGGAGACAGGGATGGGCGCCGTGTGAGTGTAATTTGTTGTTGTTGGTTACACCAAAAATCATATGATGGAATTGTTTGAAGTTTAAACGCTGTAAAGCCACCGGACCCTGAGAGACACTCGTGCTCCCTCCAGTCACCAACACTCACTGATCAAACCTCTTGCATAAGCATGGTGAAATCCAGCGTGTGTGCAGGTGTGTGTGTGTGGGTGTGTGTGGTGAGTAGTGACTCTCTGTCGCTTGTTTGTGAGCTGCAGTTACTAGGTCAGGCTGTTCAGGGGATGCTGTGAGGGAGATCCCCTGGGCCTGTGCCAGCTCCTCTCTCTTCACTGGCAGAGGCTATTTGATGCTTCTTGTCTGTTTCCTGCTGTTACTGCCTGATCCAGAATAGCACCAGAGCCTCCTGTCCGCTATCATGACCCAGTTGTGATTCCGATCTACAGGAAGTCGCTCCCCCACCCCACTCCCCCCCCACCCACCTCACCCCACTCTCCTCCCGCAGGGAAGCTCGCCAGGCAGTGCTCTCTCACTGTATTTCATACATTCGTAGAAGCTACAGCTCAGAAACAGGCCATTCGGCCGATGTTTATACAACAACAACTTGCATTTATACGCATTTGTTTCAAGAACAATGAGATCGATTTCTGCTAGAAAATGATATCTCAGGATACAGCTCATAGTTTTAGGACATGACATGTCAAGCGACTGCCAGGATGGTGGAAGGCGAACTAGATGGACCTTGGTCTTCTTTCCCCAGCAAGTGCTTATGTTCTTAGTCCCCTTCGGGCCGGGCTACATCTTGGAGCGCTTCTATTCCACACGAGTGCCTGTCCTAGATCCTATCCCTTGGTTCAATATTCCAGCCTTTTCTCCCATATCCTCAACGTTATTCTCCCTTACTTATGTGTCCAGGCTTGTTCTGAACGGGCACAAGGTTACCACCCCAACAGCTGACTGTGGCAGAGAATTCCACCTCCCATTCCGCTCCCTGTGAGAAAACGTTTTTCTTAGTCTCTGTTCGGGACCTCGTGGTTCTGATTCTAAACCTGTACCCCCAATCCTCGGAAATCATCCCCCCTCCCTGTCTACCCTATCTTAGCCTCCCATCATCTTATACAACTGTATCATATCACTCGCTCAGCCTCTGAGCTCCAGAGAGACTTGCCTCAGCTTATCCAGCCTTCCTATAGTCTCATTTCCTCAATCCAGGTGAATCTCCTCTGTAATACCTCCAGCAGCTTAATATCGTTCCTATAATGAGGAGCTCCAAACTGCATCTAGTATTCCAACGGTAGCCTGGCCATCGATCTGTAGGCATTCAAACGTGACCTCCTTTTCCTTATAACTGTACATACAGCCAGAAGGCTGTAGATGCTCAGTCCTTGAACATTTTTAAGGCTGAGACTGATAGATTCTTGAAAAATAGAGGGATTAGGGGATATGGGGATAGGGCAGGTAATCAGAGTTAGGTGAGAAGATCAGCCATGATCTTATTGAATGGTGGAACAGGCTCGAGGGCCGAATGGCCTACTCCTGCTCCTAATTCTTATGTTCTTATGTTCTTATACACCCCCTGAGCATCACCAGTGAGCAAGCATGGTAATGCATTATAATAATAATCATAACAAACCGATACAGCTCCTTATCACATCTGGAGGATGTTCCAAAGAGCCTCACAGAATATACTGTAAAACGTAGTGACTGTATTTTTGTAGATGAACATGGCAGCACAGCAATGTCCCACAAACAATCATGAGTGATCATTTTATTTGTCTGGTGGATTCTCGGCAAAGACACCAGGAGCGATAAACTCCTTTCTCTTTTCAGATAATGTCATGGGATCTTTAACGTCCAACCTCAACAGGCACATGGGACTTTGGTTTAATGTCTCATCTTAAAGACGACACCTCTGACAATGCAGCACTCCCCCAGCACTGCACTGGAGCTTAGACCATAAAAGTTTCAAGTCCCGACGTGGGGCTTGAACCCACAACCTTCTGACTCAGAGGCAAAAGTGATACCAACTGAGCCGGGCTGACACGCACTGAGCCGGGCTGACATATCGAGCAGATACTTCCAGATAATAAGAGATTCCTTTAATGTTTACAGTATCAGTAAGTGGGGGGAATAAGCCCTATTTTAAAAAAAATTTGGTCACTCAATTGACGACTGTTTGTGTGCCGAGTTTTGCCCACAAAACAATTCACTTTGCAGTATATTCTGTGAAGCGCTTTGAGACGTCGCAACGATGTGATGAGGCTCTCTTATCAAATGCAAGGATCGTTGTAAGTGGGCAGTGGAGTTACTCGCACTATGTCCCTGTCCAGTCTCTATGCTCTGTGTGCTGGGACGCTGTGCGTGATGAGGAAGGGAAAGCAGATACCCTGGTTTGAGCTGTGTGGTGACAGGCTCGCCTCAGTGTCTCTCTCAGCGTGTATCAGCCTGAGGGCTGCTGTCACGATGCCTTTATGTACCGCCTCCAGTGCCATGAGGCTAACAGTATGAACAGTGGTACATGTGTTTCCAGCTGACGAGTCACTGAAGTGACAAATCTACTAGCGACATTAAAGGCTGCCGCCCACTTCTCCCTAATCTCACAGTGTCAGTGGTGGTGAGGCCGCTCTGTACAATACAGTGAGGTTTCATTTAAACTCTCACTAATGCTTTCTTCAGAGAGTGTGGAGAGCAATCACACACACTGTCACAAACACACACTGCGACACACATACACTGTCACACACACTGTCACACAAACAGTGACACCAGCACTAAAGGCTCTTGTGTTGTCGGAGATGTGCTTCAGAGATTCCCCCCACCCTGAAGATTCGCACAAGTCTACGTAAGTCTGTGTTTGAGGAGTAGTGTGTTTTCGCTTTTTTCATGAGTGAATCATTTTTGATTTATGCCATAAGGTGGTTAGGTGGACGTTAAAGATCCCATGGCACTATTTGAAAAGTGAAAGGAGTTTCTCTCTCCCCGGTGTCCTGGCCAACAATCCCCCAAATAAAACTGGTCAATCACTGCGTGGCTGTTTGTGGGGCATTGCTGTGAGCAACCTGGTCCTGCATTCACCTACAGAGTGAGTTGCTTGAAGGAGGAGATGGAGCCAGAGGAGTAAGGGGATAGGCCAAGTGAGGACCTGGAGATGAGAGCCACACCACCACCGTGGCAGTTGGGTTGAAGGGTATGATGGAATATGTAACCAGGCAACATGGCCTTGGTCAGGGGGAAGGTGGTACCTGGGGTGATCCAGGTTTCAGTGAGGGCGAGGATGTCAATACCTACATCAACAATGAGGTTGGGGGCAGTGAGGGTTTTATTGGAGAGAGAGCGGATGTCTTGTAGGTCGATGTGGAGGGGACCGAAGAGTTTACAGAATGGGAGGGAGGGTTGACAGGAAGGGTGGGGATGTGGATGGGGGAGGAGAGGTTCGCTCCTGAGCCTTGCGACGGAAATGGGAGATGGGGCAGCCAGGGTGGCCATTGTTGGACAGTCAACGGCGAATGCCACAATGAGCCCCACGGAGGATTTCCGGGCTGGAGCAGAAGGAGGCTCTGGGACGGTCTAGGAGGTGGTAAGTGGTAAGAAAGGAGAAGCGAGCGGGAGTGATGGAGGATTGGGGACAGGGATGGGGGCGTTTGGTGGGGTTGGCAGCTCGGATCAGCCATGGAGTGAGTGAGCGGTTTTATTTGCCGGGTTGTCGGCCAGGACACCGGCAGAATTCTCTTTTGGAATCGTGCCACAGACTTTAACATGTTCTCTGCTGGTCCTGGGGTCCAGTTCACAGTGAGAGTCACTGGATTGTGATCAAGGTGTGAACCTTTGGCTATTATTCTGTGGCCTGAGGCTGAGCTCCTGCTCAGCACCATGAGGTTCCCGTCAATGTAATCAGCTAAAAGACGACTCAAAGACCTGCTTTACACTGATTTTCATCCACCGCTACCCCGGGCACTCAGCCCAGTTGTTTCAAAATAAACAATGTCTGAGATTGTTATTTAATGGAGGTGTTCAAAATGATGAGGGGTTTTGATAGAATTGACAGGGAGAAACTGGCAGGTGGGTCGGTAACCAGGGGATGTAAATTTAAGAGAATTGGCTAAAGAACCAGAGGCGAGATGAGGAGATTTTTTTTACACAGAGAGTTCTTATGGTCTGGAATGCACGGCCTGGAAGGGTGGTGGAAACAGATCCAATGACAACTTTCAAAAGGGAATTGGATAGAAACTTGAAAATGAAAAACTTGCAAGGATATGGGGAAAGAGCAGGGAATGGGACTGATTGGGCAGCTCTTCCAAAGAGCCAGCACAGGCATGATGGGCTGAATGACCTCCTTCTGTGCTGTAATATTCTATGCTTCTATGAATATCCTAAATGGTTTCATCTTTTTATTCTCTGGTTAATCCTCTCGGTATCTTTCCTTGACTAAAGGCATTCTTAAAATATACAGTTTTAATCCAAACAAACCATTGGCAAATTAATGAAATGAGTTTAGTTCAATTAATTAACACTTGTTTATAATCCATAGGTTCCCGCTCACTTTTCAGGTAGTTCTAACAGAGTCGCTTCATCATATCGTCGAGACATTTCAAAGTGCTTCACAGGACATACTGTAAAGTGGAGTAACTATATTTTGTGGGAGTCAATTTGAGCACAGCAGTGTCCCACAAACAGCCATGAAATGAATAACCGATTTTATTTTGGGGGATTCTTGGACAGGACACTGAAAGAAATCCTTTCTCTTTTTGAATAGTGCCATCAGATTTTTAACGTCCACCTGAACAGGAAGACAAGACCTCGTTTTTTTGGTCTCATCATTTACTAGGCCAGCGCACTACATTTAAACAGCGTTTTTTCACGTCGGAAAGACATCCCAAGGTGCTGGACAGTTAAGAGGTGGCATCGGAGCTGGGGGTTCAAATCAAGAGGCTGGGAGTGTGGCTAAAAGTCATGATCAAAGAGGAAAGTCAACATTTAACAGTAAATCCTGCGAAGCACTTTAGGCTGCCCTCTCGACGTGAAAGGGGAGAGGAGAGGAGGGAAGGGGAGGGGAAGGAAGGGGAGGAAATTAAAATCAAAATAAGCTTCTTCTCAATCACCAGCGGAATGAGAGAGATTCCTTTGTCATGTGATTGATTCAGCTCTGTTGAATATTCCATCTGCTCTTTGCCTGTGACTCACATGTATTTGAAGGCACGTGGTAGGTTCTGAATTTGTTTAGATATGAATTGCATTAAGTGGGTGCTGTGATCTGCCAAGAGCTATGCCGCAATTTTCACGCACACTGCCTTTCCCTGCTCAGAGCAAGTCAGTCTGTGGGTTAAAGGCTTGTTTCCATTGTGGAACTTATTATTTTCATTTCTCTGGCCTTTGTCATGTTGATGTTTTCCCTTGGGATGTCGTGTGTGAGGATCACTCGATGCTGAACCGCACGGTCCACAGGGCTGTGCACACATACCTTAGGCTAATCGCACACCGAGGGGAATAACGTGTAGATATTGTTCTGGAATGTAACAGTAAGTAGCTCTCTCAACGCAGCGCAGGATCCAGTTTATTGCCGGAACTTTACACGCATTAATAGCTGTGATTACTGGCTCAGGCTCACAGTGGGCACAATGGACCGTGCGATCAGAGTAGGTTGATCCCAGGACTGGCAGGTTACTGCTATCAACAACAACAACAAAATTACATTTGTAAAGCCCCCTTCACGTTGGTAGGACGTCCCAAGGCGCCGGACAGACGGAGTTACGGACCCGAGCTGGGGGTCGGGGTGGGGGAGGGTGGAGGGCAGGGGGGGAGAAGCAGGGAGATCGAAAGCACGGTCGATATTAGGATAGGTTGGGTCTTTTTTTTTACTAGAGAAGTGACATTTGGGGGGAACAATAGAAATCTTTAAAACTATAAAAGGGTTCAATAAGGTTGGCATCAAGAAGCTGTTCCCACTGGTTGGGGAGTCTGTAACCAGAGGACACAAGTATAAGATAGCAACTAGGGGATCTAACGGAGAATTTAGCAAGAACTGCTTCACGAAGAGGACTGCGAGATTGTGGAACTTGCTACCTGACGTGATGGTTGAATCAGGTAGTGTAGATGCATTCTTAGAAGAAGCAATACCGTCACATGAGGGAGATGGGAACCAAAGGGTGAGGGAGGGAGTAAGGAATGGGGGAGAGATGTGTGGAGTATAAACCTGGGGCACAGACTGGTTGGGCTGACTGGCCTGTTTCCATGCTGTATGGAATCTCATTGGAAAAAGCAGCTGCATTTTGTAGAGGTAGAAACGCCAGCAAACCTGCCGTGTGTGTGCCGTGCTCTCTGATGTTTACTGTTGTCGCAGCCAACCTGCTCTTGTACCTAATTGCATCACATGACTCTTCTACAGGCTCCTTATATTGATGAAAAAGGCTTTCATTGCTCCAACGAGAGTGCCAACCATTGATCGCAGTTCCCTCTCAGGGCTGACAACCCTCCTCGCTGTGAAACCTGCCATTAATAATTTAGTTCTGTATTTCAGAAGCAATGGGTTTCTTGTTCCTCTGGCGTGCTGAGGTTTGTTTCTAGATTTGCTCTCCTGAGGAGTCTCTATGATTCTCACTTGCGCTCTCCCCAGATCTCTGCGCTGGAATCTCTTTCCCTCACACTTTGCCGCTTCCTCCACTTAAACCTCCACCTTTTGTTTACCTCTCTGCTTCTTTTCGGTTGCATTGAATTGAGTATTTTATAACCTCAGTCATCTTACACTCGCTCCCCACTCCCGCCTTACACCAGCGATTGTCTTAATTTTAAACCAGGTTAATCATGTATAATAAGTGTTAATGCTTTTTAAATAAATCCACAAGAAGCTTGCTGGTAGTGCCAGTAATAATAAGAACATAGGTCCAGCTTACGTCCACCTTACTGCCAGTCGCATGCACATGTGTCCCGAACTACCTATGTACTATATCTTGTAATATTATTTCCGAAATCTTTGCATTTGATATAGCACCTTATCACATCTTCAAGACGTCTCAAAGTGTTTCACAGGATTTACTGTAAAATGAATCGACTATATTTTGTGGGTGAAACAAAACAGTAAATACACGCTAAGTTCTTTGGGAGAAAAACTTAAGTTATTGGTAGTCAAGTGAAGCACTCAGCGTATTTTACGCTGGGAACAAACCCGGTACTCACTCGAGCAGAGGGAGTGACACAGACTTGCTCTGGTTACATCCACTCCTTATATAGAACAGCTAAACCAGAACCACTCTGTCTCCAGCCTTGTTCACTCCTGGCTCAGCCATCTGGGGCTGGCATCAGTGCAAACAGCTGGCTGATTGACATCAGAGGTGCTCGGAGCTGTGGTGAGCTGGGAGCACAAATCTGAGCAAACAGTTGTAATGAACAGCAGCTACAATATGTTACTTATGTGAAATCAAAGCGATGGTTAGGCAAGCTCAGGCTCTCCACTCTTAAGAGAAAATAATTCAGAGGGGATCTATAGAGATGGATAACAGTTTAAATGGGATTGAAAAAGTAATCCAGCGCAATACTTCAGGATAATAATAATTATTATAATAATACTTGTTATGAATACTTTAGGATGCATCAAGACAGTAGAACAATGGGGCACGGGTTTAGAGCTGTAAAGTGCAATTTCAGGACAGATGCCAGGAAGTGTTTCTTTACTCAGAGGGTAATTAACGATTGGAACAGATTGTCAGGAAATGTGGTTGAGGCCGGGACACTAGGACTCGTATAAAAAGCAGCTCAATGCTGTGATGGAGGCACGGTTGGGTGGGTGTTTACACAGATTTAAAAAGATTTGCAAAAGGATGTACAACGTGGAAACGGGTCACTTGGCTCAACCAGTTCTGGAGGGATGAGATTGGATGGGCCGAAGGGTCTTTTTCATCCAAACTAATCTTGTGATCTCTGTTCTTTATTCGGTTTGGTTCTTTCTTCTGCAGTGGTGAACTCACCAGTTACAGTTATACAGACATAATTTGTTGTGGTTGTTGTTGTTGTTGTTAAAGTTTAACGGTATTCAAAGTGATACTATCTCTGGGATTTCAATGTGTAGGTGGGATGCATGGAATTCTTCCACAAATTACACAGTTAATTTACATATATAATTTAATATAATTTACAGTATATTCTGTGAAGCGCTTTGAGACGTCTCAATGATGTGATAAGGTGCCATATCAAATGCAAGGATTATTATTATTATTAGCTTGCTTTGGATACTCTTAGGCATGGTGATGGGTGTCCGTGTGTGTCAGACACCCGGCTGACCACAAAACAAAGTGAGACTGAGACGTCGGTGACTTAGTGTTCTTTGCTCAATGTCAAAATGTACAAGTTTCCACGACTTGTGTAAGAAAAAGTGAATTGAAAGGAAGGCCAATTTGCACAATGTGTTTCCCCCAGAATCTGTGCAGTGAAGCATCAGAGTCGTTGACCAGTCGGTGTCCTCCTGTGGCTCACTACGCTGGAACCTTAGTGACTGTGCGGTCAGTGTCCGCGATTGGTGAGCACATGACAGCGAGGAACAGCAACTTGGATTTACACAGCGCCCTTCACGCAGTGTAGAGTCCCTGAGCGCTTCACAGTGGTGGAGCCTGACCCCGAGTCAGGGCGAGAGGGAGGACTGGGAGGTGGTCGTGAGCACGATCAAAAAAGGAAAGCAGAGGGAAGCTGGGAAACGTGCACAAGGTGTGGGTTGAAAGCAGGGAGCAGCACCTCCTGGAGCTGGTCAGCAATGAGGCAGCATATACCTATATTAGTTACGCTGTGTTTAACCTGACACAGGTGATCGGGTCCTCTATATCTGGTACACACTGGTCTCTGGGCTGACATACAAACGTTACGACCGTACCATCGAATGAAACAGAAGAGCAGCAGTGTTCCATACACACTGTCATCATATGGCACTAACTCTCCCAGCAGAGAGGGAGAGCCATGACAACACCCTTGTGGCCATGGTGACTTCAGCCCCTTCTCAGGTTCATTGCAGACAAATATATCAGCATTTTGTACAGCGACCCGTAAAAATCATTGCATTTGCCATCCCACATAAGTCAGGAAATGTTCAATCAAGAAAATATGGTTTGTTGGCCACCATTGTTGTGAGGTGTAGCGACTGTGTGTTCTGTAGGTGAGCAGACAGTTGGATTTAGATGGGCCTCATGTATCTGGTATCATTTCCCTCTCATTGCTTTCTCACTAAGACACAGAGGTTCCCACAGCGATGGGAGCCAGTGTGTGCTGTGCGTTTCTACGATGCTCTGAGTGTGATGCTGTGCGAGTGGATACACTGGAAGGTGAACGGCCGTTTCGATGCTGTGTCAGTCTGTGATCGGAAATCCACTTCTCGGCATTTCAAACACGGAAATAACAGGAGTTTTTTGTGAATCATTTATAATAATAATAATAATAATCCTTGCATTTGATATAGCGCTCCAAAGGACGTCCCAAAGCGCTTCACAGAACACACTGTAAAGTGAATTGACTGTATATTTGTGGGCGAACGCGGCAGCCAATTGCGCACAGCAATGTCCCACAAACAGTCGTAGATTGAAAATGACCAATTTATTATTGTTTTTGGTTTTGGAGGGATTATTATTAGGCTCTGTGTGGAGTAAGGACACTTGCCCAAGGTTTCGCCCTCTGCCTGATATCAATAAATACTACTTTTTAAGATGTGCAACGTGTCTGAGTGTGTGTGTGTCTCAGTGACGGTGTTACTCAGTGTGGTGGGTGTGTGTGTGTGTGAGTAGCATTGCTCTGATTGCTCTGTGATTTCTGTCACTGTGATCATAAGCCAGTGTGTGAGAGTGAGTGAGTGAGAGAATGTAAGAGAGTGTAAGCATTGCTCTGATTACTATGTCACTGTGTTCACAGGCCTGTGAATGAGCGAGTGAGTGTGTGAGTGAGTGAGTGAGTGTGTGAGTGAGTGAGTGAGTGAGTGTGTGTGTTTGTGTGTGTGTGTGTGCGTGAGTGTGTGTTTGTTTGTGTGTGTGTGACTGAGTGAGTGTGTGAGCGAGTGTGTGTGTGAGTGTGTGTGTGTGAGTGAGTGTGTGTGTGAGCAAGTGAGTGTGAGTGTGTGTGTGAGTGAGTGAGTGAGTGAGTGTGTGTGAATGAGTGTGTGTGTGTGAGTGAGTGAGATGGTGAGCATTGCTCTGATTTCTGTCACTGTTTTCACAGGCCTCCTTCATCTCTTGTTGCAGATGAGCAGCAAGCGCTCTAGCAGCTTCCGCCGAGCCATCTCGAACGGGCAGAGGCCAGGCCCGCGAGCGCTGCTGGAGGAGCCGGGGCTGAGCGTGTACAAGCGGTTGGTGCGACACGTGGCCTACGAGATCCTGCCGTGCGAGGCGGACAGGCGCTGGTATTACACCCAGTACCGGGGCTGCCCTCCGCCCCTCGGCATGACCCTCCTCACAACTCTGCAGGTCAATATCAGGTTTGGTCGCTCGCGCCACAAGCTGCCGCCCGCGTCACGTTCAAGCGGGCAATACCTCAGCTATGCCAGGACAACAGCAACGACGCGCAGGGTGGCGTCCCAGAGCACTTGACAGTGTTGGTGGAGCACAACGCCGAGCTGGAGGGAGTGGGGAGGTGACGGTGGGCACGGTCGAAGAGGAAGGTCTTCAGTCGCGCAACCTGAAAATGGGGAAGGAAGTGGCAAAGCGGAGGGACAGAGGAAGAGCGCTCCAGAGTTTCAGGTCATAGTGACTGAAAATTCGGCCACCGATGGTGGAGCGGAGGGCGCTAGGGACATGCAGGAGGCCATAGCTGGTCGAGAGGAGGCAGCGGGCAGTGGGTTGGGGAGCAAGCAGGTCACAGAGGTGTGGGGGGGGGAGCAGGGCATGAAGGGATTTGAGAGGAACTTGAAATCGATGTGTTTGATGATAGGAGCCATTGGAGCCTGGATAGCACTGGTGTGATAGGGGTACAGAGTTTAGCGCAGCTGAGTATGCGGGTGGCGATGTTTCGGATCAGCTGGAGATTGTGGAGCTGGGGAGACCGGTGAAGAGGGCACTTGGAGAGTCGAGGAGGGAGGTGACAAGTGCGTTTGGGGTTAAGGTACAGTCGTAGGCGGGCAGTGTGGTGGAGGTGAAAGAAGGCGGTCCTGGTCGGGGACTGGATGTGGGGGAGGAAGGACAACTGGGGTTCAAATTAGATGCCTAGATTTGAGGGATAGGCCGGGTGGCGTGGGGTGGGGGTGGGGGGTCAAGGAGGTCAGAGCCGCAGGACAGAAGATGTTGACGGGAGCCAAGGAGTACAGCTTCCGTCTTGTCCACGTATAGTTACAAGCCGTTTGCGCTCATCCAGGCCCTGATGTCTGCCAGATGCCGACAGAATATCGGGGGACCTGGAGTTGCAGCTGAAGGAGGAGGAGAAGATTTGTTAGTCATCTGCATACATATGGAAGTTGGCGCTGTGCCGGGATGCTGAGCCAGGTTGCCAGTGAGTGCTCACTGTGTGCGAGTCGGAGGGACTCCGGGAATGGCGCTCCAGAGAGTGGGAGCAAAATGGTAATGGTGGGGCAGGTAGGGGGGACGTGAAGTAAGCCAGTGTTTGCCGTGCAAAGGGAATGGCTGGATCGGGAGTGGGAAGGGGATGAAGGACGTAGAGGAGTGGCTCACTGGGGAAAGAGGGAGCTCTCTGTGACATTGCTGTGCGCAAATTGGCTGTCGCGTTTGCCTACAAAAACACTGTCAGATAGGAGATGGTGAACCATGACAGCAGTAGGTAGAGCAGGCTGGTAGCGTTTGTGTTGATGATGGATTTGCGGTGAGTTTTGTGAACAGCCGGCGAGTGGGTCCTGTTTCTATGCTCTGTCTCTTTCAGATTATTATATTCATTTGCTACGGAGCCATGCTGAACAAGTGGGTGCTGCAGACCTATCACGTGGATTACATGAAGAGTCCTCTGGTCTATCACCCTGGTCACAGGGCCCACGTCTGGAGGTTCTTCACTTACATTTTCATGCACGCCGGGTATGTAAACCCTAGCCCGTGCTCAGCCTCAATCACAACAGATTGAACCACAAGAACCGATTGATTCCCATTATAACCTGGATGTAATACAAACAGCCTTTGTGTGTGCATCAGGGTCTCACACGCATGTGCAATGGAGTCTGACCCACGTGTGTGTGTGTGTGTGTGTCAGAGTCTGACCTGTGTGTGTGTGTGTCGGAGTCTGATACAAATGTGTGTTTTGGAGTCTGACACACATATGTTGGTGTTTGACACGTATGTGAACATCAGTATCTGTCACATGATATTCACAAGCTTGATTCGTTCTGTTAATTAATAATGATGCTTGAATTAGAATTTTCCTTGAATAGTGCTTTTCATGTCTTCGAGACGTCTCAAAGCGCTTCACAGAATAATAATCCTTGCATTTGATATAGCGCTTTTCACGTCGGGAGGACGTCCCAAAGCGCTTCACAGAACACACTGTAAAGTGAATTGACTGTATTTTTTGTGGGCGAAACGCCAGTTTTGCACAGCAGTGTCCCACAAACAGTCGTGGATTGAACTGACCAAATTACTATTGTTTTTTTTCTTGAGGGATTATTATCAGGTGTGGAGTAAGGAAACCTGCCCAAGGTTTCGCCCCCATGCCGGGAATCAAACCCAGGTCTCTTGCTTGTGAGGCGAGTGCTCTAACCACTGAGCTACAGGACTCCACAATTGGTTTGGGAATTGATGATATCCGGTGACAATTCTCTCCAATATTTTCGGATTTTCCTGCAAATCTATGTGTGCCGCTGTGTGTATGTGTGTGTGTGTGTGCCTGTGTGTGTGTTGTGTATGTGTGTGTGTGTGGGCTACTCTGTCTCTGTGTGTGTGTGTGTGTGTGGGCTACTCTGTCTGTGTGTGTATGTGTGTGTGTGTGTGGGCTACTCTGTCTGTGTGTGTGTGTGTGTGGGCTACTCTGTGTGTGTGTGTGTGTGTGTGCCTGTGTATGTATGTGGTGTGTGTGCCCACCGCTGTGTCTGCATCTCACTGTATCAGCCTGGCTCAGTGTGTCGGCCTGGCTCAGTGGTAGCACTCTCACGTCTGAGCCAGAAGATGGCGCGTTCAAGCCCCACGTCGAGACTTGGAATCATATAGTGTAAGCTGACACTCCAATACAGGGGATGTGTTGCATTGTCGGAGGTGCCACCTACAGATGAGATGATAAACCGAGGTCCTGTCAGCCTGTTCAGGTGGATGTTAAAGATCCCACGGCACTATTGGAAAAGAGAAGGGAGTTTCTCTCTCCTGGTGTCCTGGCTGACAATCCCCCGGATAAAATTGGCCACTCACTCAACGGTTGGACAAATCTGTAGGACACAAAACACACAGTCACTCTACTTTAAGTAAATCCTGTGAAGCACTTTGGGTTGTCCTCCTGATGTGCAAGATGCTGTACAAAATGCAAGGACTATTATAATGCTGCTGCTGATACCTCGTTTCTAGAATTCCATTGGAAACACATGTTCCCTAGAGAGCAATCCTCACAAACTCAGCAACATGAACATAGGTTAGTTGCCGTCTGTGTTCAACACACAAACACTGGTTATTCTGGTATTCAGTACGTGTACGCTGTCCAGCGCTCCCAGGCTGACTTGCTTTGACGAGCGATTATAAATGCAAGTTGTCGGATGCCGTGGAACCTGTGTAAGGCTATTTGCCTGTGATATCATAAACCATAGTTCAGTGATCTGCGTCTCTCTCTGTACATTGGGCTATAATAATAACATTGCACAATTCGCAGTATAATTTTATGTATAAAGGTGTTTAATGTGGAGCACATTCCCAGGAACTCTGGCCCTGAAAAAGGGATCTGTCACGACAGCTCGGGAGAAATGGACAAAACAATTTCAACCACTTGAATGTTTTGTGGAAATAATAAGCTGGTCGAAACGTGTTCTCTCCCTGCGGTGGCTGAAAGCTGTACAGTGTCATGCTGTTTGTTGAGATCCTCAATATAGTTTAACCTCTCTTCTTAAGAGAAGTAGGGCAGGGCAAAACCTTGGGCAAGTTTCCTTACTCCACACAGAGCCTAATAATAATCCCTCCAAAAACCAAAAACAATAATAAATTGGTCATTTTCAATCTACGACTGTTTGTGGGACATTGCTGTGTGCAATTGGCTGCCGCGTTCGCCCACAAATATGCAGTCAATTCACTTTACAGTGTGTTCTGTGAAGCACTTTGGGACGTCCTCCCGACGTGAAAAGCGCTATATCAAATGCAAGGATTATTATTATTATTATTATTAAGTAGGGCAGTGACTTTTATTTTGTGCTCTGCTATAATGGGAAGCACTGTTCATTTACACTATTCATTCAATCTCAGTGCTTTTACTCCCTTGTTTTGTATTTAAAGCTGGCCAAAAGCAGCGTGGATCAATCTCCCCTGTAGCCTCATTGAGTTCCACTTGAGTAACATCATGAGTAGTGAGGAGAGACACCACTGATCCCTCCTCAGGCATGAGATGACAGGAGTTAAACGGGATCTGTCAGGGGAGGCAAGTGTCACTAATTAGCCGTGTGGCTCACTACCCGACTGTGTCCTGATAACAAGGTAGTGGATCGTTGGGAGTCTGTAAAATCTAGTGACTGCTTATTACAACAACAACTTGCATTTATATAGCGTCCTTCACGTTGGACGGTGTCTCTGAGCGCTTATTACTGGTTCCCATCACTAACACAGGTCCTTGTGCCTGTAGGTTGGAGCAGTTGGGATTTAACGCTTTACTGCAGCTGATGATCGGGGTCCCACTGGAGATGGTGCACGGGATTGTCCGTATCGGGCTCCTGTACCTGGCGGGCGTGCTGGCAGGTGAGTGGGGGGAGTGCAGGCTGGGGGCAGAGGGCACAGCTACAGATCAGAGGGGTAAAGGTGATGCAAACATAGGTGAGGGGTTATAGGTGATGTAACTATTATAGTGGTGATGATGATGATGATGATGATGATGCCTCACTTCTTGAGTTCCACTGGAAACAGTTGTTTCCTAGAGAGCAATCCTCCGAGGGCTCTCGCCTCTGAGTCAGAAGGTTGTGGGTTCAAGCCCCTCCCGTTGGGATTTGGAATCACATAGTCTAAGCTGACGCTCCAAAGCAGTGCTGGTGGAGGGTGTGCGGGGGGTGGGGGGGCTGCATTGTCGCAGGTGCCGTCCTTCAGGTAAGACTGAGGCCCCTGTCCAAGGGGGACGTTAAAAATCCCACCGCGTTATTCGATAGTGTGAACACGGCGTGAGTGTGAACACGGCATGAGTGTGAATGCTATGTGAGTGTGAACACTGAATGTGAACACTGTGAGTGTGAACACAGCATGAACACTGAGTATAAACAAAGCATGAACACTGTGAGTGTGAACACAGCATGAACACTGAGTATAAACACAGCATGAACACTGTGAGTGTGAACACAGCATGAACACTTGAGTGTGAACACAGCATGAACACTGAGTATGAACACAGCATGAACACTGTGAGTGTGAACGCCCTGTTTCTGCCCAGCCATCAGTAAAGCTCACATCTGCATTAAGCAGCTGGAGGCCAGCGCTGCCTGAGCACGTGTGGAACTGCGGACAACCACATTTTCCCTTATGTTTCCCTGGAGACGCGATAGTAAAAATAGCCTCTTGTACGTGTGTTGCTGCTGCCTGGCCTGTGCGAGCAGCCTCTTTCTCTCTCACAGCGTAAACACCCACAGACACCGACCGATAGGGTTTGTGTTTAAAAAATAGTTTTACTCCCATCAGTTTCATGTAATATAAAATATATTTGAAATATAATACAATATAAACACGAAATAAATGAAATAATTATAATAAATATCATATCATTTTATTGGGTCAGCCGGGTGTCTGACACATGCAGAAGCCCATCACCGTTGCCTAAGAGTATTCAACCCTATATAGAGAATTCCACGCATCCCACCTACACATGGCAATCCCAGAGAGAGATTGTTGGAATGAAATGCGCTCTCTCTCTCTCCCCCTGGAGGGACACATCCTGTTTACCTAATTCCGGAAAGTATTAGGCGCAGGTTGGCAAGAGCCAAGGATTGGGGACCCCGGAGTGTGTGATGGGGTAACTGCTGGAGTCTAACCAGCTAAAACCACAGAGCTCGCCATTGATATTGCTGCCTGTCCAGCCAGCCAGCTGCTTGTCCAGCTAGGACCATCCTACCCAATTGGCTTGCAGGATTAACAGGAGCTGAGTAGGGTGACTCCCTGCCTCCAGTGACTAGTCCTGCCTATGAGCCAATGCCCTGGAATACTGAGGACCCTCCTGGCTCAGGAACCGGACTAGAGGTCGTCACAGAGGGCTGGCTTGATTTTGACATTCCTTTGTCAATTATGTCACCTTGGAACCAGTTCAGCTCAAAGGAGGCCCTCCTTACCTTCCCCAACCCCCAGGAGAATAGTCACTAGTTGGCCATTTGAGCCTCACTAGGTGGGTGCATGGTAGGTACAGGGAACTCCCTGCAAGTTTCTTAGTGGGCAATGCACCTCAGCATAAAATGCGTGAGAGCTTTACCACCATCTTCCTGTCCACAACTCGTACACACGTCCCTTCCCATTGAGCGATAGTTCCACCAGTTGGAGGTGCGGAGCTTGAGAATCAGCTGCTTACCTGTCTGCAAACCGATTCCAGGCACTGGAAGCTCTTGAGGCAAATCTTGAAGGAGATGAGGGAAGAGACGAATCTTACACTGTGCGGGATGCAGTTGTAGAGAGCAGGTAGATGGTAAATCTAATTTATGTAACAAATATAATGGCCGAGCAGATGGCAAGTGTTCAGTTTGTTTTATTGAATTGTTTCAATCGTGTCTTCATTAGATTTATTGTGTTATTGCTAATCTCCGAGCTGTGTTTTAGGTTAAAACCGTTGATGAAACAAACACATCATTTGCCGATATTAAACACGATTGGCTTTTGATACTATATTTGTAAGGAATGATGACGGTAAAATTAATCCTTCTGATACTCTGGCTGAGCAAAATCAATTTGATCATTTTGAGCTGGACAAGCAGTACGAAGCTTGCCAGACATTGCTCTCAATGGCAGGCTATGTACTTTTTAACAGTTACCCCAACACATGCTCTGGGGTCCATAAGCCTAATAGTCTCCTGAATTCGGAAGGCAGGATTTGGACCTCCAGGGAGAGAGTGTGCATTCCATTGCAGACATGGGAAGTTCCATGTGTAGGTTGGATGCATGGAACTCCCAGTTTGGTTTGGATTCTCTTAAACACAGTGACGGGTTTCGACGTGTGTCAGACACCCGGCTGATCACGGTAATGGGTTTCTGTGTGTGACAGACACCCGGCTGATCACGGTAATGGGTTTCTGTGTGTGACAGACACCCGGCTGATCACGGTAATGGGTTTCTGTGTGTGACAGACACCCGGCTGATCACGGTGATGGGTTTCTGTGTGTGGCAGACACCCAGCTGATCACGGTGATGGGTTTCTGTGTGTGGCAGACACCCGGCTGATCACGGTGATGGGTTTCTGTGTGTGATAGACACCCAGCTGATCACAGTGATGGGTTTCTGTGTGTGGCAGACACCCGGCTGATCACGGTGATGGGTTTCTGTGTGTGACAGACACCCGGCTGATCACAGTGATGGGTTTCTGTGTGTGGCAGACACCCGGCTGATCACGGTAATGGGTTTCTGTGTGTGGCAGACACCCGGCTGATCACGGTGATGGGTTTCTGTGTGTGACAGACACCCGGCTGATCACGGTGATGGGTTTCTGTGTGTGGCAGACACCCGGCTGATCACGGTAATGGGTTTCTGTGTGTGACAGACACCCGGCTGATCACGGTGATGGGTTTCTGTGTGTGACAGACACCCGGCTGATCACGGTGATGGGTTTCTGTGTGTGACAGACACCCGGCTGATCACAGTGATGGGTTTCTGTGTGTGGCAGACACCCGGCTGATCACGGTGATGGGTTTCTGTGTGTGGCAGACACCCGGCTGATCACGGTGATGGGTTTCTGTGTGTGATAGACACCCGGCTGATCACGGTGATGGGTTTCTGTGTGTGATAGACACCCGGCTGATCACGGTGATGGGTTTCTGTGTGTGATAGACACCCGGCTGATCACGGTGATGGGTTTCACCGTGCGTGTATTGCGCCCTTCATTTGGGGTAGAGTCTCGGTCACTCAAATAAACAAGGTGGTATCTCAGAGGGACAGAGTTTGCTGTGTCTGAGAATAGCCTGAGGAGCTGCTGTGCCTGAGAATCGCTGCATATTTCTAATTGTGCCTCCCTGGAGTGGATCGATTCCTGGCCTCTCACTGAGGCTATAAGATGTACACTGCAGTGCTCACCCTACGCTCTGCTTATCAACTTGTGACTCTAAATCAGATTGAAACCAGTTCTTTTGTTACAGTCTGACTGAAGAGTAGTGATATCACTGAATATCATCTGCAAATGCTTTCTGTAAAATGACCCTAAATCACCAATAATGGCCCCACGTTGACTGAACAGCCCAAGAACAGAGAGAGCTTTATTTCCGAGCCTGGTTTCCTCTCCTTGGCGTGCTCGCTGACGCTGTAAATCAGCCAGCCTCGCACCGCGATTTCACTCAGTGAGTTCACGAGGTTCATTCTGAGGCGATAGATTTACAAACTGTCAGATTGCAGAGTCAGCAACCTCGTGCCCTGCGCAGAGAATACAGGCAAACAGGCTGCAATTAGCCACCGATACTTAATTATATTCACAATACCGGCTCACAATTACTCCCCGACGAGACTCGTAGCATGAAGGCGTGGAATATTTCAGTAATTCTCCTCTGTTGTTATGTGAACGTCACTCACATTCTCTCCATGTTTACCCTCAACAACATCAGTAACACTTTGTTTTTTTCCTGTCTGTGTGTGTGGGAGTGTGTGTGTGTGTGCGTGTGTTGGCTGCGTGTGGTGTGCTCGTGTGTGTGTGTGTGTGTGTGCAATGGGGGGGCTGTGTGTGGTGCACTGGTGCGTGTGTGCGTGGGGGAGGCTGTGTGTAGTGTGCTGGTGTGTGTGTGTGTCAGGGGAGGGTGGTTGTGTGTAGTGTGCTGGTGTGTGTGTGTGTCAGGGGAGGGTGGTTGTGTGTAGTGTGCTGGTGTGTGTGTGTGTGTGTCAGGGGAGGGTGGTTGTGTGTAGTGTGCTGGTGTGTGGGTGTGTCAGGGGAGGGTGGTTGTGTGTCGTGTGCTTGTGTGTGTGTGTGTGTGTTGGGTGGGGGGTGGCTGTGTGGGGTGCTGGTGTGTGTGTGTTGGGTGGGGGGTGGCTGTGTGGGGTGCTGGTGTGTGTTGGGTGGGGGTGGCTGTGTGGGGTGCTGGTGTGTGTGTGTGTTGGGTGGGGGGTGGCTGTGTGGGGTGCTGGTGTGTGTGTGTGTTGGGTGGGGGTGGCTGTGTGGGTGCTGGTGTGTGTGTGTTGGGTGGGGGGTGGCTGTGTGGGGTGCTGGTGTGTGTGTGTTGGGTGGGGGGTGGCTGTGTGGGGTGCTGGTGTGTGTGTGTTGGGGGGTGGCTGTGTGGGGTGCTGGTGTGTGTGTGTGTTGGGTGGGGGTGGCTGTGTGGGGTGCTGGTGTGTGTGTGTGTTGGGTGGGGGGTGGCTGTGTGGGGTGCTGGTGTGTGTGTGTGTTGGGTGGGGGGTGGCTGTGTGGGGTGCTGGTGTGTGTGTGTGCAATGGGAGTGGTTGTGTGTGGTGTGCTGGTATGTGTATATGTGTGTGATGGTGTGAGGAGGGGTGGGGGTAGGGCTGTGTGTCCGTGGGTGAACACGGCAGCTCGGTGCGCACGGAAAAATCCCCCAAAAAGCCATGAAGTGAGTGAAACTGTAGTGACTGTCTGACAGCTCAGCGGAGACACGTTTAGTTTCTTTCTGAATGCGTCAGAGCTGTGGTAATTTGTTGATAAACATACATCTGATCCCTGGTGTCAGTGGTGAGGGACTAACACACTAATAGTGGTGCCTAAGCCACTGTAGCAGTGAGATCCAAATGGGCAATGAGGAGCCTTTCACTAAGTGATCAGCAGCGAAGAGTGACTGTACTGGGGAGCGGTGACTGAAGCGGTGACTGTAGTGACTGTAGCAGTGACTGCAGTGACTGTAGCAGTGACTATAGCAGCTACTGTAGTGACTGCAGCAGCGATGGTAGTGACTGCAGCAGCGATGGTAGTGACTGCAGCAGTGACGGTAGTGACTGCAGCAGTGACGGTAGTGACTGCAGCAGTGACGGTAGTGACTGTAGCAGTGACTGTAGTGACTGTAGCAGTCACTGTAGTGACCTTAACAGGTCTTCGAGATGTCTTAAAGCGCTTCACAGAATATACTATAAAGTGAATTGTCTGTGTTTTTTGCGGGCAAAACAAATTCTGACCTGAAAGTTCAGCTACTTGTTGTCAGAACTGACTTCTCCTATCAGTCCTAACACAACAACAAAAACAACAACAACTCGTTAAAAAATATAAACTCGCATTTATATAGCGCCCTTCATGTGGGGTCGCTAATTGTCCAGCTCCCCTGCTCCTATATTACTCCTAATAACACTCCAAACACTAGGCTCCATACAGAGAGAGAATCCCGGCGTGGTAATGGTAATGGCCCATGGCTGGCTCACACACACTCCTGCTAAGAGGCTGACCCTGTTAGAGTCAGGGTCCTGGGTTTCACATCACCGCTCCCAGGATGTGAGGTTATCCCAGCTGCTGTTTATCACCGCTCTGATGGGGATAAGTGTTTAATGGGCACTTACTTAATGGAAAGCTTCAATCATGAGAGCACCTCTCTGCCGTGGCTCGCACTGTTGATTCGCGAGTGTAATAGATTGCCCATTTCTATACTTAAGATTAATTATTCTCCAAAGAGATTATGCATAAATCCATGAGAGGTGGCATTAGCCGGAATTTGATTTGTGAGTGCATGCGCGAGGATTATCTGTCATTAACGGTGATGTGTTGATTGGTTCATCTGCTCTGTGTTTATGTGCCATAAAAAGAGAGATTGTAAAGCAAACGGAGTGAATTTGAGATGCCTGAGTGTGGGGAAGGAGCAGGATTAACCAGGTAAGCCATGGTTTAGGGTCCTGAGGTTCCCGGATACTGTTGATGCCTTTGCCTCCCAGCTGTACCTCTCTTCCTGTCGCTCCTTGTATAGGGCAGCGTGGTGAGTTACGGGAAGAAGGGTGGAACGAGAGGTACAGCCTTGGGTTCGGTTCAGTCTGGGTTGGGTTTGGTTATGTTGGATTGGCTTTGGTTGGGTTGGCATGGGTTGGGCTGTGCTGCCCTGCTCTGGGCTGGGTTTGGTTGGTTGCTTGTCTGGGCTGTGTAAGGCTGGACTGGGATCCTTCCCACCACCTCATCCACCTCACAGCCTGCCACCCTGGGCAATCTCCAGTATCTTTATGGTTTGACTAAAACCTCGGCACACGAGCACAGTTAATCACCCACATTTGCAACCCAAAACACACGGTTATTAATTTGATTACATCTCCACAGCCGTGTGCTGTCGTTAGTCAACAGCTGTGAGAGGAGAGGCACACGAGCGGTTTTACTGCAAGGCACCCTGTGTCCCTCACCATATCCCTCACCATATCCCTCACTATGTCACTCACTGCACACAACTCGTCTTAACACGAACAGTGACTGCCTGGTGAAGGTGAACGCTCGTTCTCAAAGACAAGTCTCATTAAAAACCCACTCAGATCTACAATGATCCAGGATAGAGTGAATGCCACCGGCAATCCTGTCTATTGAGCACGATTTGACAAGTACACTAAGTTTTGATCATGCAGTTGAGTGTTTGCAACTTATGAAGTCACAGAAGAAAGCATTTTAAAACGTTATTGTTGTGTATATTTTGCGTGCACAGTTCAAAGGACCCCAAACGTGAAATAAAAACAGATGTCGCTGGGAGCGCGGAGCAGGTCAGGAGCATCTATGGCGAGAGGAAAATGAGTTAACGTTTCAGGTTGATGACCTTTCGTGAGAACATTCCCCAGATGTGATCTGTTTTAGAGCCCCCCCCACATCGATCCCTTAATCTGGTCCTGCTTGTGGTGATGGTGGGGAGGGAGGGCGGAGGGGACAGGGGAGAGGAGGCTGCCCGGTGTGGGGGCTAGGGGAGGGGACCAGAATATCGAGTTGACCCTGTGATGCCTCTCGTTGGCTTGTGCAGTGATGGAAGCCTCTCCTATTGGACATGACAACACAAGGTACCATCAGCTGTTAAGGGGCTGAGAAGACGAGATGGATAAAACTACAATATGACAAAATCCAGAATCTAGGACTAGAATGTTACCAAATCCACACCACAGCGTGTAGGCAGTCTGCTTTATTTCCATCAATCCTGTGCATGACTATAAAGTACTCCCCTGGGTCCCGCTCCCAGTGCCTTTTTATGTATCCTGTCTGCCTCTTTCTAAATTGCCATTGATTACTTAAAAGGGAGATCTTACACCTTCCCTTCTTCAGGCCTTTTCTTCCGTTTTCTATTAATCTTGTTGGTTGTCTAATCTCTCCCCCAGATCTTGTGTACATTTTCTTCTTTCACCCGGTCTCTTTTTGTTTTTCCTTCTTGTTAAATCTTCTCGGCAGCCCAACCATAGCTCGTTTCCTTATCACCCATCACCCACTTTATCGGTTTCCTTTATTGTCTTCTATCCAATGTGATCTCGGCTGGTTATCATGTTTCAATATCTTCCCTTTTGTCCACATATCCTTCCTTCTCAACCGCAGCTTCTCATTTGTTTTAAAACTTTTCTCTTTTTCTTCTTCACTTCGTCTTTCATTTCTGTTCTTTCTTTGCACTTAGTGGTGGATTTAGTCTGTCCTCTCTGCATATTACTCGGTCCTGCACTTACTCCTCTGGACGTTAAGATTTGTGCTGGTGATCTTTCATTTCTCTCTAATGGCGTGGTGCTGTCCGTTAGACTTGCTAAGTATTCATCTTCTTTTGCGTTCTCCTCTTTCTTCAACATTTCGCCCACAAAACATACGGTCAATTCACTTTACAGTATATTCTGTGAAGCGCTTTGAGACATCTTGAAGACATGATCAGGCGCTATATCAAATGCAAGGATTATTATTATTATTATTATTAACGTCCTCTGGAGCACCTGGTTTTCAGACCAGCCTTTCTGTGACGTGGCTTGTGATCATTCTCCGCAGTTATCTTCGTTGCTGACGCATATTGTTCGAGTCTCTCGCAACTAAAAAGTACTGCTGAACATTCCTTTTCTATCTGTGCCTATCTTGTTCCGTTTCTGACACTGCTCTTCATGTGTAAGCTGCTACATTCTCTCCTGCATTAAGACTGACCCCATTCCAGTTTTGCTTGCATCTGCTGGTATCTTTACTGGAGCTTTTAGGTCATCAAATTTTAGGACAGGGTCTTTTGTAATAGCCTCTTTAATCTTGCTAATTGCCCTCCGCTGTTCCTTGCCCCATATAAATTCCCTCTCTGCCTTTCCCAGTTCTTGTATGGATCCCATTGTTTTCATCACTTTGGGGTAAACTGTGCTGCCCAGTTCACCATTTCCATTAGTCTTTTAACCACTCTCTTTCCTGAGGTGCTGGCATCTTCGTTAACGCTTCAACTTTCTTTGGATCTATTATTACTCCTTTTTGGGTTACTATATATCCCAGATAATTTACCTCCTGCGTCCCTATTTTGCATTTCTCTCTATTTAACTTCAAATGCTCCTCTGAACGTTTCCTTGATTTTTTTTCTTTAGTTGTTCATCATGTTTTTCCAAATATTAATATGTCATCTATGTAATTTATCACACCTGGTATCCCTTCCAGTATCAGCCTTAAACTCAGAGCTAGGACAGTTAGAGCTGAGGTTCAGGAAGTGTTTCCTCACACAGAGGCTGCCCCAGAAAGCTGTATGAAAACATCAATAGTGATGTTTAATAGGGAGACAGACAGAGACTGGGGTAATGGAGGGATTAAGGGGTATGACAAAAAGGGGAGGGGGCATCGGGATTAAAATATTTGACAAGATCTAACAAAATGGTGGAACAAGTTCAATGGGCTGAATGGCCTCCTCCTGTCCCTGTACTCCTATGCTCCTAATTCCTTCTATGTTGGGGGCAGAGAAAGGACATCAATTTATAATTGTAGCCATTGTTGGGATCATCAGCCTGGCTCATATTCTGGTCGTACTCTCACCTTGGTATCAGGACGTTATGGGTTTGAGCCCCAAATCGGGAATTGGAATCATATAATCTAGATTCTAGAATGACGCTCCAGTACAGAGTTGCATTGTCAAAGGTGCCATCCTTCAAACGAGACGTTAAACCAAGTGTCTGTTCAGGTGGATGTTAACGATGCTGCGATGCTATTGGAAAGGAGAAGGGAGTTTCTGGCCAACAACCTCCCGGATAAAACTTTTCATTCACATCATGTCAGGACTGTTTGTGGGACACTGCTGGGTGCACATCAGCTGCTGCGTTTACATACCAAATAATGTCACCACACTTCACAGTATATCTGGTGAAGTGCTTTGAGACATCCTCCTAACTTGAGAATTCACTGTATTAAATGATTATTATTATTATTATTATTAATGTCCGAATCAGTTTGCCTTGTGTTAATTCCCTGTTTCCCAAATGAAACCTTAGCCTCTTTCATCATTCATCAAGTAAAACCTGGTCTAACAACCGCCTACAGAAACAGTGCGATGGAAACTCTGGCTGTTTGATGCTGAATGCAGTCAGCGTTTTGATGAATGCTTTATCTACATCCACCTATGTGGTCGGTCACGCTTGAGTTGCTGTGTGATTATGAAGACATGAGGGTACATCGTTGTGGGAGTGAAATGACAGAGACATGACTGCACACCAGGGACAATATTACAGAGTTGGTACTTCAGCAATCATTAATTCACCCAATTTGCCGGGATGTTTTCGTTTTTCCCATTTGTCAGTTTTGCACAACGTCAAAATGATTCAAAGTGAAAGAGAATGGGAACATCTTCAGGATTTGATCCTCTTTATTCCATGGTTAATATTGATGTTAAAATAATAATTTGGTCACTCAACCCACGACTGTTTGTGGTACACTGCTGTACGCAATCAGCTGCTGCATCTCGCCCACAAAATATACAGTCAATTCAGTTTACAGTATATTCTGTGAAGCGCTTTGAGGTGTCTCAAAGACATGATAAGGCACTATATCAAATGCAAGGATAATTATTACAATATAGCCTCTGAATAATGCAGATGCCCCTCTCCGCTGTATGATATAACACTAACACCGACCCTATATTCAAATCCTTCAATGGACTTTGAAGCAGTAACGTATTTTCATTGCTTGCAGCTGTGGTTGTGATGATAGACTGACTACTTGTCACTCGTATCTCTGTAGAGGCTGACGGCTGTAAAGACTAGCTGTAAAAGAGATGTATAAAAAAGACGCAGATCCCCTCTGATTTTCTTTCCTCACATGATTGTTATACAGAACAAAGCAATTTAATCAATTTATTAACACAAAATATACTGTCCCTCAGAAATATTTTATCACACGCTAAGATTGGATCTACTTCCACTTACCTATAAGAAACAAGCTAATAGAGTTTGTGTTTGTGCACACCAAATCTTGTGTCAGCCTGGCTCGCTTGCTAGCACTTTCAGTTAGAGTCAGAGGTTGTGGGTTCAATCCCTGCATTGGGCTTTGGGGGTGTATTGACTGAAAGCACGGCAACCAATGGTGGAGCGGAGGAGGAGGAGGACGAACAGGAGGCCGGATCCGGCCACTCACTGACCATCTCACACTCATTCACTGACATCTCTCACTCACTCAGTCACGTGGAGCCAGCCAAGCGGAGGCAGAGGGTGGTGGAGTGGGGGGCGAGCAAGTCAGAAAGGTAGGGAGGGGCGAGGGCGTGAAGGGATTTGAAAACGAGAGAGAGGATCTTGAAGTCGATCCGTTTGGAAATTGGGAGCCAGTGCAGCCTAGTGAGGGCTGGTGTGATGGGGGGGCGAGGGCTGAGATTGCTGCATTGTCAGAGGTGGTTGAGGCATTATACTGAGATTTCATCTGCCTATTAATGATCAGTAAGTGTGAGATGGTCAGTGAGTGAGTGTGAGGTGGTGAGTGAGTGTGAGGTGGTCAGTGAGTGAGTGTGAGATGGTGAGTGAGTGTGAGATGGTCGGTGAGTGAGTGTGAGGTGGTCAGTGAGTTAGTGTGAGATGGTGAGTGAGTGAGTGAGGTGGTCGGTGAGTGAGTGTGAGGTGGTCGGTGAGTGAGTGTGAGATGGTCGGTGAGTGAGTGTGAGGTTGGGAATGGGGCTGGCGATGGGGTGGGGCTGTAGGTACGTAAAGTACAGCTCTTTTACTGAAGCCAAGGAGTCCAGCAATGTGGCAGGAATTACACCAAAATTCATGGGAAAGACAAGTGTGGTGCCTTGTGTTTGAATTAACAGGGGACCTGATATGAGGCAGAATGTTAGTCCCTTGATGGGACTATTAAATTAAACCTGCTCCTTTCTTACATTTGCATATTTCGCACTGAATATCTCATCAAATATTTAAACGTTAATGAGGTGTAGATGTAACTAATTAATTAACTCTTCCCCCTTTAGGTTTGCACAGAGTTAGCTTTCTGTGTATTGTTGACAACTTCTGGCAAGTGTACACCAGCTTTGGTTGTTGGCTACATTATCACAGGGTTCACTGTAAAGTGCACTGACTGTGTATTTGTAGGTATCAATTTGTGCGGAGCAAAGTTCCACAAACAGCTATGAAGTTAATGAATTATTTTATTTGGGGGATTGTTGGCCAGGCAGCGGGGAAGAGAAACTCCATTCTATTTTCCAACAGTGCTATGGGATCTTTTATCGTCCACTTGAACAGACAGACAGGACCTCGGTTTAACATCTCATCTGAACAATGGCACCTTGAACAATGAGGCGTTCCCCCAGCACCGCTATGGAGGGTCAGCTTAGACTGTGAGCTGGGGAGGTAAGCGAGGTCTCCTTGCAGCTCAACTGGCTGGGATGGTCTCGAGTCCGTGGTATTGGAGGGCACTGCTGATGACAGCACAGCCCAGCCTGGCTCATCAGCAGGACTTGGAAGAGCAGACCAGTCAATGGGGGCAGGGAGTCATCCAAATCAGCTCCTGTCAACCCTGCAAGCCACAGTCCTAACAGGTCGGATGGTCCTAGCTGGACAAACGGCGGAAACGCTTGCTGGACAGTGATACCAATGGCAAGCTATGCGGTTTTAGTTGGTTAAACTTCAGCAGTTACCCCCAATGCAGACTCTGGGGTCTTCAAGCCTTGGCTCTTGCCAACCTGCGCCTAATACTTTCCGGCATTGAGTAAACAGGATGCATCCCTCCAGGGAGAGAATGTGCATTCCTTTCCAACAATCTATCTCTGGAATTTCTGTGTGTAGGTGGGATGCATAGAACTCTCCATGGATACTCTTATGCATGGTGATGGGTTTCTGCATGTGTCAGACTTCCGGGCTGACCAAACCAAATTCATCTGTGAGCTCAAGATCCAATAATCATTTATATAACAGCTGATCCTCCTTTATCTGAAGCTTTTTTTTGTTCAGTCGGATGTCTGACACATGCGGAAACCCATCACCGTACTTAAGAGTATCAAACCAAACTGAGAATTCCATGCATCCTACCAATATACGGAAATTCCTGTGTCTGGAATGGAATGCCTACTCTGTCCCCTGAGGGATGTGTCCTGCTTACCTAATTCTGGAGAGTATTAGGCTCGGGATGGCAAGAGCCAAGGCTTGGAGAGCCTGCAGTGTGCAGTGGAATAAATGCTGTTATTTAACTGGCTAAAACCACATTGCTTATCATTGAGAGCACTGCCTGGCAAGCTGTCCCTCTGCTTGTCCAGCTAGGACCACCCTACCCATTAGGGCTTTGGTGTACAGGGTTAACGGGCGCCGATTAATACAAAATGTATTTGACAGTTAATATTTTGTGGTTAGAGCTGGAGAGGACCTGGGGTGGAGCAGGGAGACTGTCGAGCAGACGCTGGAGAGACCCAGGCTGGAGGTGAGGAGGACATGGGTGAGGATTTGGGCAGTCCAGAGTGGGGGTGGGGGGGTGTGCTTGAGCGAGTGGGGAGGGCCAGGCAGTCAGAGCCTGAGGTGCTGCTGAAGCCGAGGAGCACAGATTAGTCTGGCTAATGTGGTTGAGGAAAGCTACGGTCGCCCAGAACTGGATGTGTGACAGGTGTCTAGGGATAGCCACGGGTCCAGGGAAAGTGACAATGATGAGAGTGAAAGCAATTTCTGACAGTGGACATCACCAAGTCTGAGTCTGTTTGCCTGAGGTGAGGGAGGAGGCAGAGAAGCTGAGGGGTGGATGGCCACTGTTAGAGGTTCCTTTCACTGTTGGCACTTCCCATGTTTCACTCTCATGACCAGCTCTAGCCCAAATCCTATAAAAAGAAAACTGCATCAGTCCCGATAAATAATTCATGAAACAAAGGTCAGTTGGTGTTTAGGTTTTGTAACAACAGAATAATTGTGTTGCAGAGCTGGAAGTCAGCGAGTGGAGCTCAGAATGTTAGCAAATTTGAAGCCCTGGGGATTTGAAGTCCTGTAGCTCAGTGGTTAGAGCACTTGCCTTGCAAGTAGAGATCTGGGTTCGATTCCCGGACGGGCGAAATGTTGGGCAAGTTTCCTTACTCCACATGCCTCAGTTTACCTAGCAGTAAGCAGGAAACCAGTTGTTAGTCGATTGGCGGAATGCTTTTCCCGGGTAATAATTCCTTCAAAAAAATAATAATAATAATTTGGTCACTCAATCCACGACTGTTTGTGGGACGCTGCTGTGCGCAATTGGCTGCCATGTTTCACCCACAAAATAAACAGTCAATTCACTTTACAGTATATTGTGTGAAGCGCTTTGAGACGTCTCGAAGATGTGATAAGGTGCTGTATCAAATGCCAGGATTATTATTAAGGGAACAGTGGCAGCGTGGATCTGAAACTGGCTTGGAGACAGAAAGCAGAGGGTAGTGGTGAACGCTTGTTTTTCGGACTGGAAGGAAGTATATAGTGGTGTTCCCCAAGGATCGGTATTAGGACCACGGCTCTTTATAATATGTATTAATGACCTGGACTTGGATATAGAGAGCAACATTTTAGAGTTTGCAGATGACATAAAACTTGGAAATGTAGTAAACAGTGAGGAGTGGTACCAGACTGCAGGAGGACATAGACATACTGGGCAGACACATGGCAGATGGAATTTAATGCAGAGAAGTGTGAAGTGATGCATTTTGAGAGAAGGAATAAGGAGAGGAGAGCCAATATACCCTAAATGGATAAGACATTAAACCGAGGCTCTGTTCAGGTGGATTTTAACAACAACAACAAGATTTCATTTACAGAGCGCCTTTCACGTCGGGAGGACGTCCCAAGGCGCCGGACAGTTGGGTCGGGATCCGAGCAGGGGGGAAATGGTCAGTGGGAGGGGAGGGAGGGAGCGAGGAGGAGGGAAATGGTCAGGGTGAGGGGAGGGAAGGGAGGGAGCAAGGAGGGGGTTAGAGAGTCAAGAGGGGAGCTGAAGGCACGGTCAAAGAGAAAGGTCTTGAGACCGACCTTGAAGGAGGAAAGGGAGGAAGCAGCGAAGGCACTGGGAAGGCTGGCGAGGAGAGAGTTCCCGTTAAAGATCTCATGGCACAATTTGAAAAGAGAAGGGAGTTTCTCTCTCCCGGTGTCCTGGCCAACAATCCCCAGATCAAGTAAGTTATTCACTTCATGGCTGTTTGTGGGACATTGCTGTGTGCAAATTGGCCGCCACGTTTGCCCACAAAACACACACAGTCATTGTACTTTACAGTGAATCCTGTGAAATACTTTGAGACGACCTTCTGACGTGAAAGGCGCGATATCAAACGTATGGATTATTATTTTTATAGAAATATATTTGAAACGCATTAATTGAAATAATTGAAGCCGCGAAAGCCGGTAATAACCCTTGAAGGCATTAGCTGAGAGGGGTGGAGTGGAGATCCTGTCCTCTCCGTGTTGGCTGCTGCGGTGACCCGGTGCCTGGCGTGTGTGAGGTCCCAGCTCTCTGGGGAATGTACCGACCGTGTGCTTTGTGTTGCAGGCTCTCTGACGGTCTCCATCACGGACATGAGGGCACCTCTGGTCGGGGCGTCTGGGGGAGTCTACGCTCTCTGCTCCGCTCACTTGGCCAATGTTGTCATGGTAATAGTTTATCTTGTTACGATCGTGACACCTGCTCGGGTGAATACAGGGGGTTGTTGTGATAGCGGATGTAAAAAGGATATTTGTGGACGACAGACAAACAGCCAGGCCAGGGAGACAGACAGACAGACGGGAGACAGGCAGGCAACAACAACAACAAGGTTGCAGTTATAGAGCGCCTTTCACGTCAGGAGGACGTCCCAAGGCACTGGACAGTTGGGTCGGGACCCGAGCAGTGGGGGGGAAATGGTCAGGGTGAGGGGAGAGAAGGGAGGGAGGCAGGGAGGTAGAAAGGCCGGGGAGACAGACAGACAAGACAGACAGGCCGGGGAGGCAGACAAAAACACAGAGTGACAGGCCGGGGAGGCAGACAGACAGACAGGCAGACAGACAGACCGACCGGGGAGACAGACAGGCCGGGGAGGCAGGCAGGCAGGCAGGGGAGACAGACAGACAGGCGGGGGAGACGGTCAGACAAACAGGTGGGGGAGACAGACAGGGCAGACTGAGCTGGGGCGTTGTCACCAGTGTCTCGTCAGAGCACCCCAACTCCCCACCCCAGATGAGAAGCTGAATGCCTACCCCTATAATATGATATTGTATGATTTATGGGAAGAGCAGCCCTGCCCTCGGCTACTCAGCTTCATTGGTTAATTTTAGCAAGTGAATTGCTGGGAGCTTATAAATAAGTTCAGAATTGTAAATTAATAATTTATCATCAGGGATCAGGGAGTACCAACAGCAAACTTTCCCACAAAATGCCAAACCCTCGAGAAACATAAATTATAGCCCTGGGTCAGGGGGGTGAGGTGAGCAGGTCAGTGACTTTAAACCACTGTCACTCGGAAGAGGTAAATAACCAGGAAACTGAAAGTAGTGGATCAGTTTGTGGATGTTTTGAAACAAAATGTAGTTATTTGAGTGCACTCTGCAGCAAACAGCATAACATCACAAGATCTGTTCAGGTGAAGAAACCATCAATGTAACCCTCCATCACAGCATCACAGCTGCTTTTTAAATACGTCCAGTGTCCCGGCCTCACACAGGCTGCCCGGTAACCCAGTTCCAGTCATTAATTACCCTCTGGGTAAAGAAACACTTCCTGGTGTCTGTCCTGAAATTGCCACTTTACAGCTCTAAACCTGTGTCCTCTGGTTCTCCTGTCTTAGTGTATCCGAAAGTCTTGACCAAGGTTTACATTTTCGATCTGATTTACAATGTTAAACACCTCGGGTGAGGTTCTATCTGAGGTGTCTTCTCTCCACATTGGAATTGTTACAAGCGCATGTGTTACTGTACGGGGAAGGAGATTGGAATGGAGGGGGTGGGGGGAGCAGGGGGCATTGCAAAGTTTAACATAACTACAGGTATGTTTTAGGTTTACAGGTTTCCTTATTGACACTGACATGTCCATTACGGAGACTTTAAGCCCATTGGTGCCATCTAATGGCTGAAGCCCGCCCATGTCAGTGGTTTAAGTGTAGGAAAGACAGCTCTCTAGTGGGTAGGATCAAGCTTCTCAACCAAGGACCAGGTTTAGATGGTAAGAAGTGAATATCTTTCCTGTGAGTAAAGTCAGGGTTAATCTCGGTGACCAGCCTGTGTTTACCTCAGTTCTTCTCTGAAATAGAAACTAAAATGGAAAATGGAATTGGTTTGTTGCCATGATCATAGATGTGACATTCAGACCTGGATTCAAGGTTTTGCAGCCATTGCTAAGCCCTTTGAGATGCTGCCCGGCATGAAGAGCGCTATGTAAATGCAAGTTATTGTTGTTTTGGCAAGATTTTCATGTTGCAAGAAAAACGTCAACGAAATGTAAAATTCCTTTTTCCTTCCCACTGAGTACAGTCGCACTGAGCTACAGATAAACTAACCTAGTCGCACTGAGCTACATTCGCACTGAGCTACAATGTCACTGAGGTACAGTGTCACTGAGGAACAGTCACACTGAGCTACAAACTAACCTACAGTCGCACTGAGGTACAGGCACACGGTCAGTTGCCTTGTGCTGTAATCAGGTGAGGGTGGATCTGTTTGACCCGTGGAGAGCGAGTGACAAATGAGGAAAACATTGTGCCTGTTGTACCAGATGATTGAATGTGTAGATATAACAGGTTTAGTGTCACCGCCTGTTGCCGGAGAGTGGCCGATGCTCAGTGATTTATATTGTGCTACTGTTTGTCTTTCAGAACTGGGGTGGGATGCGTTGCCCCTACAAACTGCTTCGAATGATCCTGGCTCTTGTCTGCAGTAAGTTTCCCCTCCCTGTCCCTGGGTGTTGGGTAGAGTGTCAGACAAGCTCACATTGGTCCACAGCCTCATGTCAGTGGCAGAACTGTAGTGTCAGGCTGACAAAACAATGACTTAGAATAAAACCGAAAAGATTGTCCCAGATTCTGGCAGGTTTAGTGAGCCAGTCCCCCAGACAGACAGTCCAACACACGGATACCCACGACAGACTGCAGTCCCATTGTGGAGAATTCCGATGGACAAACCTTCTCTGTGACTGTTGCAGGATGGGATCAGTCACCGCGATTTACCTTTACAAACCTGCTGAACTAACAGTGATGTGTTTGACAGTCTCGATCGAGCTACTATTAGTTTTGTGCGGTTGTGTTATTTGCTTTGGATGTTTCACCATTTTGAGGCTGGTTTCTTTTTGCAGTGAGCTCGGAGGTTGGCCGGGCAGTGTGGCTGCGTTTCTCTCCTCCCCTGCCCTCCTCTGGTCCCCAGCCCAGCTTCATGGCCCACCTGGCGGGGGCGGTGGTGGGGGTTAGTATGGGGCTGATCATGCTGCGCAGCTACGAGGAGAATCTGCACCAGCAGTGCTCCTGGTGGCTTGTCCTCTCCTCCTACGTCGTCTTTCTCCTGTTTGCAATTTTCTGGAACATTTTTGCCTACGACCTCCTGGGTGTTCAGATCCCACCCGCACCGTAAACAGCGGGGAGTGTGCGGCTACTCAAGCTGGAATGTGAAGGACGAAATCTGAGACGGGTTGTTTTTTTTAAGTGAAGTCCCAGCGTGGAGCAACGACTACAAACTGAGCGCTTGGTGACCCGTTTTTATCATCATTCTCATTGGCAGGATTTACATCTCAGCCTCGGGACAATGACTAAACTGCTCACAAACCGTGGGAGTGAAGGTGGGAATGAACGTGAAGAGAGCTGTCCAAAGAGGAATAGACTGGAAAGGCAAACTGACACGCCAGCCTTTCCCACGTCTCTCCATTAGCTCACGACCGACCCTGACCATCAGATCTCATGTACATTTCATTAACGGCGACGGGAAATGTGCTGGTGGGTTTTTGAAATTCTCTCTTGTGGCCGATGACACTTAAATTGCACAATGTTACTTAAATCTATAAGGTTCCAGACACGTCCGGCCTGTGTTCAATTTAATACGGATGTTTTCAAGTCAAAGTGTCTCAATAAATATTCATATTGATCACCAACCCCTGTCTGTGCCCATGCAGCACGCATCTCCCTATAACCGGGACGTAACAGCAGAATTTAAATCAGGTCTCCAGTTACCTGGCTACATCCCATTCCCAGCAGGCTGTGACGTGTCTCAGCTAAGAGAATAATGTAGGTGTTTCCATCTTCCCAAGGAAGGAACAGCTCTGTGCCAGGCTTTCAGTCAGACTGAAAACTGGGTCTCCATTGCTGTGGCCACGGTCAGGCTAGGATTTAACAGCGAAGCTGAGCAGCTATTGTACATTATTGTCAGGATGAAACGTAGGGCAAGTTTCCTTACTCCACACGCCTCTGCTTACCTAGCAGTAAGTAGGAACTGGGTTGTTAGTCGATTGGCGGATTGCTTTTCCAGGGATAATGAATCCCTTCAAAAATAATAATAACTTGGTCACTCAATCCACGACTCATTGTGCGACGCTGCTCTACGCAATTGGCTGCTGCGTTTTACCCACAAAACATAGTCAATTCACTTAACATTATATTTGAAATGTCTAGAAGACGTGATAAGGCTCTATATCAAATGCAAGGGTTATTATTGTTCTTACCCACACTGTTAGTTGAATGTATTATTCATCATTTCACATTCAGAATCCCCAACCGAGGATTACAGGACAGTCAGTCACCACATTCCCTGGGATCCGGACACTGAAGGCATTTCTGCACTGGGTTACAGCAGGTGGTAAATAAAGTACTGTAGAGAATCAGAGTGTTGACAGCAGCTGTCAGACTGTAGAGGGAGAACAGAGGAGAGGGAAACAGCACAAGGATCCAGGTGAGGAAGGTGGAAGAGCAGGGGAAAACTGGATTGATTCTCCTACTGAACGGACTCCCCGCTCCAGCTGCAGACTATCTGGAACTCGTGTCCTCGCCTGCTACAGGCTCCACAAGTCCATCAGCCCCATCCTCGCCTGGCTCCATTGGCTCCCCATCCCCCAGAGGATAGAGTTCAATATCCTCGTCCTCTCTTTTAAAGCCCTCCACAGTGTCACCCCCTATCCCGACCTGTATGACCTCCTTCAATCCTACTGACCTGGCCACGCCCTCCACTCAGCGGGCACTGACCTACTCCATGGTCCCTGCCCACTTTCCGCCTTTCTGCTCCCGTGCTCTGGAACTACAGCCCACAATCTCACTGCTTTGCCCCTCCCTGCCTCAAACACTCAAAAGCCTTTCAGAACTTTCTCTTAAGCCGTGCTTTCAGCCAACTGCAGTTTGGCAAGAACCAAGGATTGGTGACCCCTGAGTGTGCATTGGGGTCTGACCAGCAAAAAACGCAGAGCTTGTCATTGATATGGCTGTCCGGCAAGCTTTCCTGCTGTTTGTCGAGCTAGGACCACCCTACCCATTAAGGCTTTGGCTTACAGGATTAACAGGAGTGACTGGTCTGCCCTTCCAGGTCCTACTGATGAGCTAGCCTGGCTGTGCTGTCATTAGCAGTCCTCTGCAATACTGCATTCCCACCTGGCTCAGGAACCGGATGAGAGACCAACACAGAGGGCTGGCTTGATTCTGATATTCCATTGCCAGGCATGTCACCTTGGAACCAATTCAGTTCCAAGGAGAACCCAATTACCATGGTGGGTTTGAAGGAGAGAAGCTGAGGAAAGAGATTAATATTTTACCACAAAGGGACTTTAGCTGTGACAATAGGAAAGGAATTCAATAAAGACCTCATTAATAAAAAAAGCACCTAAACTGCAGCATTGTAATTGCATTAATCAGATATCTGCTGAAAGGTTATTAAGAGAATGATGGAGGTGATAGTTATAGGCAGGAATAGATGGCAGGGTTGGGATGTCTATACTTGGTGACAAACTTTCCCATAAAAGTGTCTTGCTGTGTGAATAAAAGATTTTAAAAAATAGGTTTGTTAAAAGCCTCTACAATATAACAATGAATAAAAGGAGTCACATTAGAAAAATGAGGAGAAATGTAAGGCACGGACTTTTTTCGTCTAGCATTTATGTTCTAATTGGTGTGGGGATGGGGCAGGCCAGTCCTGCCAATTCCATATGCTAATGGTGCTCCCCAAATCCTGGCATTTATAGAAGAGAATCCCGGGTCTTTCAGGATTCGGGAACTAATGCGGCTTTCAAACTGTGTTTAATGTCAGGGGAGCTGAGGCCTGACCCTGCTTGTCAGCCCGTGTGTGCCTGCTGTGTGAGGTTAATGCTGCAGATATGTTTAACACAGTCTGACAGGCCCCATCCCATGTTCCTAACAGCATCTCTCGTTTCAAATCTGTTCCTCAGGAAAGTCTGTAGCAAAACAGATTCTAGCAATTGGCAATGTTCTTTGACAATCATTCAAATGACAGCAGGAAGGCTGTCAATGTACTATTGGCTGCCACATTTGCTTACAAATGCACATCACATTATTATGTTGAAGTTGAATATTATTATCACTAATGTGTCTGTGTGTTGACGTGTCTGTATGTGCGTGTTGACGTGTGTCTGTGTGTCCGCCCAAATCTGAGTGCGCGCATGTGTGCACATGTGTTTGTTGACGTTGTATGTGTGTGTGAGTACACACATGTACGTTAACATTGGGTGGGATGCGCTGGTGTGTGTGTTGATGTGTGAATGTTGATGTGTGTGTGTTGACTGTGTGCGTCTGCATGTGTTTCTTGACCTTGTACAGTTTGTGTTTCTGTGCTGTGGGCGGCATGGAAACCCGATTGGAAGGGTTCATGAAGGGAGTCCCACAACACAGAAACAGCCCTGGTCAAAGTGACAAATGACATTCTGTCCATCTGCGCCTAGTTCTCTCTCTGCCTTCTTGTTCTCCTTGACCTCTCTGCTGCCTTCGACACCGTTGACCACTCTATCCTCATCCACCGCCTCTCCTCCCACCTCAACCTTCACGGCTGTCCTTGACAGCCTCTCTGCCCCCACACTCTGGAACTCCATCCCACGTTCCCTTCGCCTCGCTTCCTCCCTCACATCCTTCAAGGCCAGTCTCAAGACCTTCGATCGTGCCTTTGGTCTCCCTCCCACCTCTCTGCCTTCCCTCACCCCTACACCACCCCTCCCCCATGCTCGGGCCCCGACATCTGACTGTTCAGCGCTTTGGGACGGCCTCCTGACATGAAACACGCTCTATAAATGTAATGTTGTTGTTGTGTGAAAGAGCTCGGAGACGGAGCGACGTGTCGTGTCAAGTCTGCAGGTGTATCCGCTGCAGCTCATGGCTCAGTGAAGGTTAAAAACTGAGACATAACAGTGAGTGTGAAGATCACTGAGGTTTCTGCATGAGAGGCAACACTGACCACATTGTGCTATCTCGGGATCCTGGGATTTGGTACATTAAAATCCCCAAATCCTGAGATTCAGAAAGAGCAGTGGGATTGCACCCCCTCAGTGGACGGGCTCGATAGGCCAAATGGCCTCCTTCTGCATGGGGAGAGGCTCAGTCTGGAGGTGAGGAGAGCGAGGATAAGGGTTTGGGCAGCCTGGGGGGAGGGCAGGGGTGGGTGAGGAGGGCAAGATTGTCTGAGCCTGAGGTGAGGTTTAGGGAGAAATTGTGATCAATGAAGTCATCATTAAGAAACTGAATCTGTGACAATTGTGACGTTCCAGGTGGGTGCACTGTGGAGCGCTGCAATCAATAAAGGTAAAAATAACATTCAACAGCAGATATTCAGCAAAGTTCTCAGCCACAAAGGTGCTATTCAGAATCCTGAACAAAGTTAATGATATTCTAATCGTTACCCTCTGGTGCTGATGTAACAGGGAAGTCCAACCTAGGTTAGCGAGAACTCGATTTAAGAGCATATCGAGTGAAATTAAAAGCATTAAATCTGTGACAGTGTTACCTGATCAATCGATAGTCAACGCTAAAAATCTTGAATTCCTTTTTACAATATGACAGAGAATAATAAGTGGCAGATATTGAGAGCAGAGAGAGTGGGAGCCAGCGTGGAAGAAGGCTGAAAGCTTGTGGATTACTGTAGCTTCGTGGTTAGAGCAGTCACCTCGCAAGCAAGTGGCCCGAGGTTCGATTCCAGTGCAGGATGAAACATTGGGCACGTTTCCTTACTTCACACACCTCTGGTTACCTAGCAGTAAGTAGGAACCCGGTTGTTAACCGATTGGCAGACTGCTTTTCCAGGGGTAATAATCTCTTCAATTTTTAAAAAAAATTTGGTCACTCAATCCATGACTGTTTGTGGGACAATGCTGTGCACAATCGGGTGGCATATTTTGCCCACAAAATATACAGTCAATACACTTTACAGTATATTTTGTGAAGCGCTTTGAGACATCTCGAAGACGTGATCAGGCGCTATATCAAATGCAAGGATTATTAGTATTATATATTTTGGCTTCCAAATGGTATTTAATAAAGTCTCTTATTTTGTGCTTTTCAGCAATTTAAGATACTCCAATATGCCCTCATAAACAGCCACAAAACACACAGGACTGCCCATACTGTTGGTCTGTCAGAGCTGAGCAGGGAAAGATTTACAGCAGTTTGTAAGGTTTTGTGTAAGGGGCGTGTAGGAAGTGGGGAGAAACTATTGTGGAGGGGCTATATGTGGAGGGGAGGGGTTGTGTGTGTGGTGGCGTAGATCATGTGGCTGTACACAGACCAGGCCTCTCCCTAATCTCACAAGGCTATATCACCATCATAATACTGCAGATGCTGGATATCTGAAATAAAACAGAAGTCGCTGAGAACGCACAGCAGGTCAGGCAGCATCTACTGAGAGAGGAAAATGAGTTAACGTTTCAGGGTGATGACCTTCCATCACAACTGTGGGATGTTGGAAGGGTTGCACTTGCGTACGGAATGGAGATGTTCAGCAAAGCACGTCCACCAATGTAGTATACTGTATTCACTGCTCACGATGTGGTCTCCTCTACATCAACAACTTGGATTTATATTGTGCCCTTCATGCCGGATGGCGTGTCACCACACACATCGGGGTGACCAAACGCAGATTGGGTGACTGCTCTGCCGGACACCTCCGTTCTGTCTGCAAGTGTAACCCTGAGCTTCTGGTCACTTCCCACTTTAATTCTTCTTCCCCCTCCGGTCTCGCTGTCCATTGGCCTCTTACGCTCTTCCAACGAAGCACAGTGAGGAACAGCACTTCATCTACCTCCTGGGCACCTGACAGCACTCCGGCCTCAACAATGATTCTAACCACTTTAAACCTTAAAAACACCGCTCCCATCTTGTCTCAGCCTTCCCTCCCCCCCCATCATTGTCGTTTAAAACCCATCGCGCATCCTGGAGTCCTGTAGCTCAGTGGTTAAAGCACTCGCCTCGCAAGCGAGAGGCCCGAGTTTGATTCATGGGTGGGGTGAAATGTTGGGCAAGTTTCCATTCTCCACACGGCGCTGTCTATCCAGCAGCAGTAGGGCAGGAACCCGGCTGTTAAGCTGATTGACGGGTCATTTTTCTGGGGGTACGTTATCTCCTTTAAAATAAAACGGGTCGCTTCAACCCCCGGCGGCTTGCGGGGAGGGGGCGCCCGCGAGACACGCAGTCCATTCGCTTCGCCGTCTGTCCCGCGAAGCGCTTGGAGGCGTCTCGGAGATGTGATCAGGCGCTGCGTCGAATGCAAAGATTATTATTATAATTATTATTATTATATCCTTTCTTTCCGGGGAGGGGGGGGGGGGAGGGGGGGGGAGACACTTCCCTGCTTGTGTCCTTATAATCTATTCCCTTCCCCCCTCCCATCCCCCCATCCCCCCCAGTCCTGACGAGAGGCCATCGACCTGAAACGTTGACCCACTCGCCCTCTCGCCGTCCCCCGTCCCCTCGGCTCTCATTTTCCATCACCAACATGGCGGCCGCTGACGCCCCGCGCGGACTGGTGACGTACGCGGCGCGGAGGCGCGGTCGGATGATGTCACTGGCGCGGGGCTCGGCACCAGCAGCGCCTCAGCCCCGAGACGAGCGCCCACAGGCCCCGGAGCCCCAGCCCGGGCCCCAGGCCTCACAGACACCGGCTGCTGCCGCACCACCCCCCCCCCCCCCCCCCGGCACCGTGAGCAGGCCCGAGCCCCCCCGGCGGCCTGCCCCGAGCCCCCCGTGCCTGCCCGCCCCTGCCTGCCGCCCGAGCGCCGGCCCCGCGGCCTGGGGCCCACAGCGATGGAGAGCGGGTCCAGGAAGCCGGCTCCCTCCCGGGTGTGTGTGGGCGGCGGCTCCGGGGACAGTATGACCGGCAGCCCCGAGAAGAGCCTGAGCGCCCAGGACCTGAAGGAGCAGGGAAACCGCCTGTTCCTGGGCAGGAAATACCAGGAGGCCGCGGCTTCCTACAGCAAAGCCATTGTGAGTATCCGCCACCGACACGGACACAGCACACAGCGCACACACACAATACACACACAGTGCACACACAGCACACACCTACAATACACACACAGTGCACACACACATACAATACACAGCACACACAGCGCACACCTACAATACACACAGCACACACACACACAGTGCACACACACAATACACACACAGCACACACACACACACACAGCACACACCTACAATACACACACAGCACACACACACACAGCACACACCTACAATACACACAGCACACACACACACACAGCACACACCTACAGTACACACAGCACACACACACACAGTGCACACACACAATACACACACAGCACACACACACACACACAGCACACACCTACAATACACACACAGCACACACACACACACACACAGCACACACCTACAATACACACACAGCACACACACACACAGTGCACACACACAATACACACACAGCACACACACACAGTGCACACACACAATACACACACAGCACACACACACACACAGCACACACCTACAATACACACACAGCACACACACACAGTGCACACACACCCAATACACAGCACACACACACACAGTACACACACACAGCACACACACAATATATACACACACACAGTACACACACAATATATACACACACACACTACACACACACACTACACACACACAATACACACACACAATATACACACACATACAATACACACACATACAATACACACATACACACATACACAATATACGCACACAATACACACACAATATACACACACATACAATACACACACATACAATACACACACAATGTATACACACACAATACACACACGCAATACACACACACAATATATACACACATACAATACAAATACAATACACACACATACAATACACATAAGATATACATACACACATACGATACACACACACACCCTAACCTTAATTTACACAGAAACACACAATATACACTCACACATAATATACACACACATACACAGACAATATAATACATGCAATATACACATACAATACGCGCACTAAACACACACACACTATACACATACAATATACACACAATATACACACACAAACAGTATACACACACAAACAACATACAGTACATCACAAACATACAAGTACACACACGCACAATACACACACACAATACACACGTACACAGTACATCACATGCATACAATATACACACATACACAGTGCATCACACACAATATACACACAATATACAAATACACAGTACACACACACAATACAAACACACATACACTGCCTGCCAGGGACACAAACACATACACACAGAAAGACCGCCAGAGACGCACATACACACACACACACACTGCAAACACACACACACACTACAAACACACACACACACACTCAATAAAACACACACACATACTGCCCGCCAAGGAAAACACACACACAATACAAACACATACTGCGTGCCAGGGACACACAAACACATACAAAATCCGAGACAGCCAGGGGCACACACATACACAGCCAGAGATACACACAATACACAAATACACAGTACAACCACAAACCAGGTACACCCACATACACAAACATAGCCCACCAGCAATACACACAGCGCACCAGGGATACTCGCATACACACACCAGGGATACACACAGCACACAGCCCGCATTCTCCCTGTAAACACCGACAGGTACACAGCAGTCTTTACCAAGGAGCTGTTTACACGACAGTAAACTGGGCTCAGATTGTGAGGTTTTGCCCCTTTTTATTGGATCCCTTTGTCAAAGGGAAGCCACCACTATCAGTTCCTTTCATTATTTGACACACCTCAATCAAATTATCCACTTAACATCCTCTTCTCTAAGGAATAAACCTCCAGTTTCCCCAGCCTTTTATTGTGAGTCAGCTCCTTCAGTCCAAGTATCAGTCAATATTGAGCTATTGCTGATATCCTCGGTGTATAAATACTGTGTTTTCAACTTCTGGACAATATGAGTCAAGTGATTTCAAGGTTGTATATGTGCATTTAACATAGTGCCTTATAATGTGAGACGATCCAAAGAGCTTCACAGGAAACATTGTAAAATGTAGTCACTATATATTTTGTGGACGAAATTGTAACAAGCTCCAGAATATCTCTCCTGTGCTTATTAGGTATTCTCATCAATTACCCAGCTGATACTTGTACTGTTACTGTATGTGTTTCTCTGGTTATCTTTGGGAAGAGATTGGGCCTTGTAATAACAATACAAATCTGGGTTCTCCTTCAGCTCTGTGTCGTGTTTTGAGATGTCTTCCCAACGTGAAGCTGCAGTATAATGTAAATTGTTGTTTAAAGACTGAGGTATGGTGTCTGCCTTCTGTTTGTTAGTTAGCTGTTGGTTAGAGTTACTTAAACACTTGGTCAGTATTACCTGTACTTGTAGCTGTCGATTTCTCTTTTAGAATCATTTTGATCCATGTCAGTCAACTGATTCAGTAAATGACAAATCCTTAATGATCAAAATCGTTGGTCCAGGCTTATAGCTGTGTAAAGAAAGGAGGACAAAATCATTGGTGCAATCTTATTGTATTAACTGTCAATTTAGACTGACTACTTTTCCATATTCTTGTTTTGTTAGATTGAATTCAAAGACCCTCTGACCCGTAAACTAATTTTTCAGAGTAAGTGCAGTGCTGGAGATTCTTTCGTCCTTCACTTTATTTTCGCACAATTCGCTATCCACCTTTTAAAACCAAAGCTGAGCAGTGTTTAGTGTGAGGGAAAGTTGCGCGTTTATTCCTCCAACCATTATATTGACACCATTTTACAGTTTTGTCCCAGCTGGTGATGCATCCTCAGATCACTAGAGTAAGTTGAATGCGCTGTAGCACGGAGGAATATATTTTGAGTGATTAGGAATATGCAACTGCCATTGTCAGGTTGAAACTGACAGCTCAGGGTCACACTATCCTACTTCAAACATAATACTGCAGTGATTATATTCGTGACACGTTTCTTGTGGATATTTTCCTTTTAAGACTTTTACGTCTTGTCTGCTTGGCAGCCAATCCGAGCTCCCAAAGTCACTGGTCAGCAAGTCCGTGGGGAGGAGGTGTGTGGTCATGTGGCATCCTCTTATGTGCTTATCCTGTTAATCTGTACCATGGCGCAATCCTAGATTAAACTTGTGTGCTTGTGTTTGATCTCAATTCACACAGCATGTGAGTGTTTGTTTATATAGCCTGCACTGAATATATTATTCTGCGGTGTCTCATTTCTTTAATTTTGGTGTGAGAATTTGGACCAGTTCTGCTTCCTGCTTCATTCAGTGCTTCCAAACTCTACATGTTGGTAATTTGTCAGAGCCAAGGCTGAACGTCCATCTGTGTGACTAGCTGGAACTGTAAATATAAATATGTTTTAAAATCAGCAGGTCAGGAAAGAGCTGCAGCGCCGAAAATGTCCGTGTTGTCGGTGGAGATCGGTAAGGCCTCAAGTTGGCATTGATCCTGTTATTAATACTCCTGTCTTTGGTTCATCAAAGTGACAGAACTAGAAATATAATCAGAAGGAAAACAAGCGTGGGTGAGTCTGTTTCATCAGCCTGGAGAGGTGAAAGCTGGTTTCATGTCAAGACACGGAAGATGTTTCTGTTTTCAGTAGCCAGACTACAATTAATACAGAGGTCATTATACTGATTTTCTACACAGTCCACATGGTTTATTCTGAATATTTGATGGAAGTTGTTAAATATGGAATACACTGCACTTGCGAGCCAGACTTGTGCTAAGCCAGTATTGTTAAGTGCTTTGGGACAGCCTCCTGACTTGAAAGATGCTGTATGAACTTCAGTTTGTACTGTATTCTGTATTTGGCGTTAAATTCAAGAGTTTGCTGGTGAAATGCTGAGGCACTCGTCTTTGACTGGAAGAGAGGTTTGGATGAAGAAGTGCCTTTGCTGGTTGGCGGCAGTGGGAAGGCATCACCCGGAGACCGTCTGACAGACCAGCTGGAAGCCCCTGAGAAGTTTCCAAAGTTCATAAGGGTCAGTCACCTGGAACAGAGAATGTGATCCTACTGAATATTCCTCAATAGAAAGAGTGCTTTGTTGAAGGACAAAGAGGGGCGAGGAAACCCATAACAGTGTGTTGGTCCAGTGTTTAATATTACACAGGGTTTTACAATGACTTGCACAGAGATCTGAGTGGTTCCTATCATTTAATTCTCAGTGTCTTGTTAATGATATATTACAAAGGGACTAGCATCCTGCAGGATTCCAGTTGCTGTGATCCAGTTCCTCCCTCTGTGTGCAGAGCGCTGTACGGGATACAGTCACCCCATTACTCACAAGCTGTTGACTTTCATCTCTTGGCTTTTTTTTTCCAGAACCGTAACTCCTCTGTGGGGGTGTACTACACAAACCGAGCCCTGTGCTATGTGAAGATGCAGCAGTTTGATAAGGCGTTGGGGGATTGTAAACATGCCCTGGAGTTGGACAGCCAGTCTGTCAAAGCACATTTCTTCCTGGGCCAGTGTCAGCTGGAAATGGAGAATTACGATGAAGCGATTGCCAACCTTCAAAGAGGTCAGCTTCTGTTAATTGCCCAGGCTGCAAGCGTGCATTCCTGACCTGCATCTCACTCTTGGCTATAATAACAATACATATGTTTGATATACTGCCTGATCACATCAAAGCCCCTCACAGGATTTTGTTGCGTGTTATAGGCGAACCGCCAAATTGCACACAGCAATGTCCCACAAACAGCAATAAAGTGAATGGCTAATCATTTATTTGTGGGATTGTTGGTCAGGACATAGGGAGAAACGCCCTTCTCTTTTTGAGTGTGCCATGAGATCGCATGAGCAAACCCATATAAAAATCCTATCCTTTAAATTGTGCAACTGTATTGCTTAATTTCACTATTTTAGTGACAGTGCAAACTTAAAATAGGCAACGTCAAAATTCATACACATTTTAAAACAATAATACACTTATCAATAAAATACATATAAAGTCCTGTAGCTCAATAGTTAGAGCACTCACCTCACAAGCGAGAGGACCTGGGTTCGATTCCTGGCAGGGAGAAATGTTGGGAAAGTTTCCTTACTCCACATGCCTCTGTTCGCCTAGCAGTAAGTAGGAACCTGCTTGTTAGTCGATTCGCGGATCACTTGTGGGGATTGACAGTGTATTTTACACGGTGGATTTACTGTGTATTTTGTGGGCGAAACACGGCAAACAATTGTGCGCAGCAGTGTTCTACAAACAGTCGTGGATTGAGTGACCAAATTTATTTTTTAATTTTATTTTGGAGGGGTTATTGCCCCCAGAAAGCGATCTGCTAATCGACTAACAACTGGGGTCTTATTTACTGCTAGATAAACTTGCCTACGGTTTCGCCCCTGTAACTTTCCTTTAAAATACAATCGTAGCAATAATTGAGCCTATATTGTCCAGCTAAGGTACTGTATTCTGCTTATTGGAATCAAGCATTGAACAATGATGTTTAGTTTAATAAGAGAACAGGCTGTTTGATTGCTAACTGGTAAAGTGGCTGATCCCAAGCTGCAGAGTGGGGTGGGGGGGTGGGGTGGTATCTGGCAGTGAGTGTAAAGTCTTAATGAGTCACAGTCGCCTGTTTGTCACTGTGCAACTTTGTGGTTTTCTTTCATGCTATGGCCTCTCTATCCCGTCTCCTTGTGGCTTTGTTCTGTGAGGGAATGTCGCTCTCTTTCTCTCTTCCACACTGTTTGTCATACTCTTTCATTCTTTTCCCATCTCAATGTCTGCTCCTACCCCTGCCTCACCGCTCCCCCGCACGACTGCTACATGGGTGTTGGTGCTGCGAAGTGGGATGTGCTGAAGATAGACTGCCTTCCTGCTGGGTTAGTGAGCTGCCCGGGGTAGCAAGGCGATGTGGGGTGGATAGCTGTCTTCCTGTAGGGACACATCCTGTAGCTCAGTGGTTAGAGCACTCGCCTCGCAAGCAAGAGACTTGGGTTCTATTCCCGTCAGGGCGAAACATTACTCCACACACCTCTGTTTACCTAGCAGTAAGTAGTCAAATGGCAGATCACTTTTTCTGAGATAATAAACCCTCGGTCACTCAATCCACGATTGTTTGTGGGACACTGCTGTGCGCAATTGGCTGCTGCATTTCACCCACAAAAATATACAGTCTTCATTTTACAATATATCCTGTGAAGCGCTTTGAGACGACTAGAAGACGTGATAAGGCGCTATATCAAATACAAGGATTATTATTATTATCCTCTTAACCTAATTCCAGAGAGTATTAGGCACAGGTTGGCAAGAGCCAAGGCTTGGGGACTTCAGAGTGTGCATTGAGATAACTGGAGTCGAACCAGATAAAACCACGTAGCTTGCTATTGAGAGCACTGTCTGGCAGGCGTTCCTGCTGCTTGTCCAGCTAGGACCACCCTATCCATTAGGGCTTTGGCTTGCAGGGATAACGGGAGCTGAGTGGGATAACATTCTGGCCCCAGTGACTGGTCTGCCCTTCCAATTCCTGCCAATGAGCCAAGCTGGCTGTGCTGGCATCAGCAGTGCCCTGGAGCACTGCAGACCCACCAGGCTCAAGAACGGATGACAAAGACCGCCACAGAAAGTGGACTCAAAGATAGACATTCTGTAGCCAAGCATGTCACCTTGGCGCCAGTTCAAAGAGACCCGCTTACCTCAAGGGCTGTAGCTGTTTATTTGGGGTGAATTTTGTGGTTTGCGAGGGATGATTTTATTTCAGCATCACTTGTTCTTTGAGAGGAAGGGGACCATCTGTTCCTTTTTGTCAGTAATATTTGTAACCAAACTCTCTTTCAGCTTATAATTTAGCAAAAGAGCAAAGGCTGAATTTTGGGGATGACATTCCAAGTGCTTTGAGGATAGCAAAGAAGAAACGATGGAACAGTATTGAGGACAGAAGAATTCAGCAGGAGAATGATCTCCATGACTACCTCACCAAGCTGATCGTGGCGGAGAAGGAGAGGTATGATCAGGGCTCAGAGAGATTAGCACAAAAATAAACCTTTAAATCTCATTGATTTTACACTTCACCCTCAACTGCCGCTGCTAACTTGCAACCCCACTTTCCCAAAGATAAAATCTTCCAGAATTTGATTGCGCTGTTTATTATTTGCTCACTGTCTTATTGTTCCTTCGTCAACAATGCTAGAGAATTTGTTTTATGAAGCCCTCGTTCATTTTTTTATTTGTTGATTGGTGAATGAAGTTAGGCTTGGGGAGGGAGAGAGGTTTGGGGAGGGAGGTTTGGGTTTGGGGAGGGAGGTTGGGGTTCGGGAGGGAGGTCGGGGTTCGGGAAGGAGGTCGGGTTTCGGGAGGAGGTTGGGGAAGGAGGTCGGGGAGGTGGGGTTTAGGTTGGGGTTGGGGGAGGTTGGGGGAAGAGGTTGGGTTGAGCGGGGGGAGAGGTTAGGCTGCTCACCCCATTAACCAAATTTGACCCAATTGTGTTCCACTTGGGAACGAGGGTTGCCCCCGCAGACAGGCCCCTCCCCCTCCGCCCAAACTCTGTCGGCCCCAAATTGTCACAGGACAATGTGGACTTGAACATGTCTTCACAACCCTGCCGAGCAGGTCAGGTGACAGGATGACCTTTGTGGCAGGGCAAGCCTGGCCTGAGCCTAGTGACCAAGAGCTCCAGTGAGCTCTGCGTTCCAGTCTCTCCCGTTCCAGTTCGAGGGCAGATCACACTGCTCACAAGGGAAGTCCTGCGATACCGAACCCAGCCAACAGGGCTGAAGGCACAGCTGTAGTCCTTCCCATAACAGCCCCTAATTCTGGGTGAGATTTGGTTGTGTTCTGCGTACCACAGGCTGTATAATTCTGTGATTCTATGAAACTCAACAGGAGAATGTTTCTGGCAGGTGCTAGCTCGAGGAGTAACCGACAAGCACAGAAACCGTCAACCATGCTCCACACAAAAGAGCAACGGCTTGCCGACTAACTGGAGCTGCCCTGCTCAAACCTCTTCCCACTAATTGAGAGGTTCCTCTTTACGGTTAATTTGTTGCCCTCATGTCCAGCACTGTACCTGCCCTACTCTGGTTCGCTTTGAAGAGCCTATGTGAAGTTTGTCAGAGGCCACGTCAGAGCTGCTGAATGGAGATTGCAGTGGAGATTGTTATACTTCTGAGAGAAGTAATGGCCAATCCACAGTTCTCTTGTGTGACCTGTTTCTTACACAATGCAATCTCCAGTGATTTTATCTCATTGTGTGTCATTGGCAATGTATGGTCAGCCTTTATGTATTGAAATAGCTGGATTACCCTTCATTTCATAGCACCGTAGAAGAACAGGAGGTGGCCATTCAACCAACCCAGCCTGTTCCACCAGTGTATTACAATTTGGCAGATATTTTAATCCCAGTGCCCCACCATTTTGCCACATCCTATGATCCCTCTATTACGGTGGGGTAGCAATGGCAGATTGTCAGTACTTCTGTTGCCAAATGTTGCCCAGTCACTCCACCAACAATGACCCTCGGCAATTCCAACCTGTTGACTCATATCTGTGGTTATGTGATCCACACACTCACAGTCAGCCCATTGCTGAATTGGGTCCAGTTTAGTTCTGGCACACTCGCATTAATTTCACACAATTTTGCCTGCACAGTGTATGGGAAGTTCATCTTACATGATAAGTACAGTGACATTACCTGTGATGTGAGTTTTGTTGGAACACAGGAACCATATTGTCATGGGATTTGTTCTGTATGTTTGTGTAATTCTTTGGCTGGGATGGGACAGACACTTTTAGAATGGGACAGAAGTATTTTTATCAGACATTCAGCTATGTTCAACAGACATTTAGTTGTACAGGGCACTTCATATTCGAAAAACACCCAAGGACGCTAGACAATCAAGGGTTTTGGACCCGAGCTGGATATTGGGGTTGGAGGGTAGAGTGGGGGAAAGGTTGCCGAAAGCATGGTCGAAGAGACAGGTCTGTAGATGGGACTTGAAGCGAACTTCTCTCCAGCCTCCTATGGTGTCCGATGTCATGGCTGGTGCTCAGTGTCTGGTTTTCCATCCCACAGGGAAGTGGAACAATGTAAACGAAAACTCCATGAAGAGAGCCTGGATGAGACCCGAACCCGAACTGAAATCACAAAGATAGAAGCTAGACATGTAAGGACTGCACAACCTGTGTTGGTATTTCCATTATTGGTGATCAATTCAGAGTGTTATATAGTTACATAGAGTGTTGTAGTCGGCCCAACTAGTCCATGTTGGTGGTTTACTCTGCACAAGCCTCCACCCCCCCCATTCCACTGTCATCCCCCTCGATTTCCTTCTATAAAAAAATGTATTTGCTTTGATGCAATGCCTTTCACGTCGGGAGGACATCTCAAAGGACCCATATTTGCTTCTCCACCATGTATCCATTGAGTTTCTCTTAAATACGATGATACTTTTTGCTTCACCCATAGCTCCTAGTAGTGAGGTCCTCACTCTCACACCCTTTGCATGAAGACAGCTCTTACTGGCTCTCTTGTCCTCTTGTTTTGGACTCAACACAAAGTGAAACCAGCAATTAATGTTCACCTTTCATTAATTTTAAATCTCTCCTTCAGGTCCCCTTTTTAGTGGGCTCTACATTAGTATAGTATTATATTTTGACTCCAAAATCAGTTACTTAATCCTGATGATCAGGAAACAACCAGAACATTTCAGTCTTTGTTTTACATCAGATTTTGGTGGTGAAGTCAAACATGTTTATCCGTGTTATTCTTGGCTGAATGTTGGAAGGAGGTTATTCAACAGCATTGGCATTTGACCCTGACTTTACTGGCGGTGATAAACTGCTGTTTAGTCTGCTGGTTTGGGAGTCAGCAGTCAGGATAAAGTGGTTTCTACTGCCCCGGCTCTTGCTCTCTTGATTTCATGTCCCTGTCCAGGAGGGCTCTGAGATGCTATACCTGTGAAGGATGCTTGGAGCTGTTGAGGGCACTGTGGCAATATCAACCTGTCCGCTCCCTCCGCTCAGCAGGTTCCAGCCTACTCCATGTCCCCCACGCAGCCCACCATCGGCAGTTGGGCCTTCAGCCTCTCTGCCCTCACCCTTTGCAACTCCATCCCACAGTCCCTTCACTCCATCCCTTGCTCCTTCAAGGCACATCTCAAGAACCTCCTCCTGATGTGAAAGGTGCTGTGCAAATATCATTTTGTATTGTATTGCTGCCCCCTACTCTCTACTTCCTGTGTCTCCTTGCGATGGTGACGTGATACCATGTTCTCGGGCAGCCGACAGTTTGCAAACTTTTTGCATTGGTTTGATTTGTAATTGTCATTTTCTAATAGTGTGTGTGTTTAGCTCGTTGTGTTAATGTGGGGCAGTGGCATCCTGCTGACAGTATTGATAATAATATATAATAATAATCCTTGCATTTGATAGCGCTTTTCACATCTTCTCGACATCTCAAAGCGCTTCACAGAATATGGTGTAAAGTGAATTGATTGCATATTTGTGGGCAAAACGCAGCAGCCAATTGCGCACAGCAGCATCCCACAAACAGTCTTGGATTGAAATGACCATTTTATTATTGTTTTGTTTTGGATCTGCCTATGTTAATATTTAACCAGTTATTCTCCCTGCATCTTACAGGACAAGTACATGACTGAAATGGATAACTTATTCTCCCAGGTAGATGAAAAGAGAAAGGTGAGTTGTTTCCCTCCCCACCCCCTCCCCCTCTCCCCCCGAAAATAGATGGAATTTTTTGTTTTGGCCAGTTTGGAAACCCATCACCGTGATTATGAGTCTGAACACCAGATTGAGTTTCACGCGTGCACCTACACTAGAAAATTCCCATCTGGAATGGAATACCCACAGGGACGCATCCTGCTTACCTAGTTTCAGAGAGGATTAGGCTCAGTTGGTGAGAGCTGTGGGTTGGGAAAACCTAGAGTGTGCATTGGGGTAACTGCTGGAGTCTAATCAGCTAAAACACACATAGTTTTCCATTGAGAGCAGGTTGGACAAGCCTTCCCACTGCTTGTCCAGCTATGATCACCTTAACCATTATGGATTAAGATACTGGGTAAAAACTAGAGGTGGAAAAAACAGAAGACAAAATGAAAACCAAGAAACAAAATATTCCAGTGTAATTTCAGTAGAACAGAAAAGAAAACTGAGGGCAGTGAATGCTATGTAATCAGTAAGTGGTGTCTTCAGACCAAGGGGTTGTGAGAGCGTGGGATCTGCTGTGAGCTCTAGTCGATTGAGACTGAGGAGCAGGTTACCAGTTGGACGGTCAGCAGCCTGACATCTGGAGAAACAATACTAACAATGGACGCTTATCGCAACAGCTGCTGCAGAGGTGTAATGTGATGGTTTGTGCTATGTTTAGAAGCGGGATATCCCTGACTATCTGTGTGGAAAGATCAGCTTTGAGTTGATGAGGGAGCCGTGCATCACGCCCAGCGGCATTACCTACGACAGGAAGGATATCGAGGAGCACCTGCAGGTGAGTGTCCAGCTTCTCCCAGCTTTGGGAAGGCCTCGGTGTCACTGGGAGCTAGCACTAAACCATATCCATTCAGCTAAATGCTAAAAGAATATTTTGAAATACAAATGAAAGCATCTTTGCTCACCCCTGACATCCTTTTTGATAACCTTGTACACTTTTTGTCTTCTGTTCTCCTGTTGTCCTCCTGTTTCATAAAATTTAATTTCCCTGCAGCATCTACCGTGCTTTTTACAGGTTCTGTGTTCCCTCCACATGTGTGTAATCCACACCAATGGTGTTTATACTGTTAATTTACGGTGACGCTCTGGGCAGGACACTTTGTGCTAGAGTCCATTTAGCTGTTTCTTCCCTGTTTTCTAGCTGTTTCATTTGGTGACTAATTTCTTTTATGTCCACAAAATACACAGTCAATCCACTTTACAATTTATCCTATGAAATGCTTTGAGATGTCTCAATGACATAATGAGACTGTGGAGTTCTGTAGCTTAGTGGTTGGAGCTTTCTATAATTCTCTCCTCTTAACAATTTACAAACCTCCTGCAAACAGAGAAGTAATCCCCCTCTGTTCCTTTGTCCAAGTCATTGTTATAAGTTCTGAGAAGATCTCCGGGGACCACTTATCATCACCCGTCAATCAGACCAACTCAGCTCCTATCCCCAACCAGTTTCCACCATGACATAATATTAATAATAATAATAATCCTTGCATTTGATATAGCACTTTTCACGTCGGGAGGACGTCCCAAAGCACTTCACAGAACACACTGTAAAGTGAATTGACTGTATATTTGTGGGCGAACGCGGCAGCCAATTGTGCACAGCAATGTCCCACAAACAGTCGTAGATTGAAAATGACCAATTTATTATTGTTTTTGGTTTTGGAGGGATTATTATTAGGCTCTGTGTGGAGTAAGGAAACTTGCCCAAGGTTTCGCCCTCTGCCTGGAATTGAACTCAGGTCTCTCTCACTTGCAAAGCGAGTGCTCTAACCACTGAGCTACAGGACTCCATATTGCAGGAGACTTGCTTGCACTGTGTAAGAGCCCAGGTGACTCCTGCCTCCCAGAGGCCTCTGGTGTCTGTGCTCTGAGATGTGATTACCTGCTCTGCTACCAACAGGCTTTCTTAGTCCGACCAACGCTGGATTGACAAAGTCTGTCAACGTCATTTTGTTTGGGATCATTTTATACAGAGCAGTGTTTGTGCTGATCGAGTCACTGTCAGTAACTGTGTACCAAACACCTTGTCCTTTACTTTTCAGCGGGTGGGCCACTTTGACCCTGTGACCCGAAGCGCTTTGACCCAAGATCAGTTGATTCCAAACTTGGCCATGAAGGAGGTAATTGATGCGTTTATAGCAGAGAACGGCTGGGTGGAAGAATACTGAACTGGATTTTAGCACCGTCAGGACTTGCACATTTGCACTGCGGCAATGACGGGACTTATACTAAGTGGATCTGAGAGTGAGCAAGCCACAGAGAGATACCGTGAGGCCCTCACATACAGGAAATCCTGTGGCTTTGTGCTTCTGGGATACAGTTACCATTCGTCTCATTTTAAATTTCTTTTATGTGCATGTATACAATTCTGGTTTTCCACTGAGATTCTGAACCTGGGACAATGAGTTGTGAAAGTCCTGGCTCTTTACTAACACTTGGGCAGAGCGGAGCAGCCTTTCACCTCAACAACTCTCTTGTCATTTGCTTTTTTTTTGGCTTTCAGCATGAAGGACAAACTGAGTTGAAATGCATTCTGTTTTCTTGTTTAATTATGAAATATTGTGTTTCTTTATTGGACACCCAGTGCCACTGGGAACGTGACAGTCTCTAATGATAAAAGTGAGGCCTGTGTGACTGAGCAACATAAATTGTAATGAATTTACCTTTCCTAGGTCATATATTAAACACTTACAGTTTATGTATAATTCTAAACAATTGTTTCTTAAACCTCCGGGGTGGGGGGGGGAGTGAGTGTTCCTGCCCTTTCTCTGCGCTGAGGTTCAGGTGTGGGCCTGTCACCTGGAGGGGCAGTGAGCTGCAAGCGTGTTAATATGTTCCTCTTGTTTGACTACTCTCGAGTGTTGGGATCACAGCTCCTCACGCTGCTCTTGGCTCGTTCCCCGGCAGCTGGTGTGTGTGCAAACTAGGAAGAGGCGATTTCTGTGGTTCGTGGGCTGGGGCTGTGGGGCTGCAACCTGCTGTGCAGAATGAGTCTGTGTTTCATCCCCATCCACGTGGGAGTCCTCGCAAGTGAGAGGACCTGGGTTTGAATCCCGGGCAGAGCGAAACATTGGACAAGTCTCCTTACTCCACATGCCTCTGTTTACCCAGCAGTAAGTAGGAATCCAGTTGTTAGGTCGAGCTCGTCTGGCCACAGGGGATGTTTAAATTAACACTCTTCATTTAGTGACCGCACCGTAAAAAAAAGTTATGTATAATACTGTACCTGAAAGTGTCTCTAATGATCGTCTGTGTATTTATTCAAATGTTCCTATTTGTACAAATCATTAGTCCCCCCCACCACTGCACAGTTCCTCGTCATCAACACCAGTCTGCAGGCTAATGCTAAATCTCCATCATTAACCTAAATTCCAAAATATAATGTTTTTCTCATCATTGAGAAACCAGACTGACGGCCTGTGAAAATGCCACCATGAAATTTGCCTTTCTACGGCTTATAATAAAATAAAAATGATAAATAATCCTTGCATTTGATACAGCGCCTTATCACGTCTTCGAGGCTTCTCAAAGTGCTTCTTATGTGGGCGAACGCATTCTGTGCACCATCCGATTGGCTACGTTTACTGACTCTGTGAGCTGTTGTTGGCGTGATGCGATTGTCAGTCATGAAATGCAGAATGCACAGGTTGGAATATCCGTCTTTTGTTAAGAAGAGGAGGGTTGCACGTCTGACACCCCCTGCTTCAGCATTAACCTCTTAAGTCTACCTTGTCCTTCAGAGAGACTCTTATCTACAGACATTTGACAAATGGCAATGGTGAGATGTGTGTCTTTCTGACCCTCAAGTGCAGTCTATGTGCTTGTGGTGGAGGTAGTGTTGCCACTATACAACAACAACTTGCATTTATATAGCACCCTACACGCGGGATTGCGTCCCGGAGCGCTAAAGGTTACACACAAGATCTGTGGTTGGGATTTCAGTTAGAATAATCGGCTGTGCTGTCACCAGCAATGCCTGCAGTACGAACCCGCCTGGCGCAGTGACTGAGCTAATGGCAGTTTCTCTGTCAGGACAAGACTGATTTGGTTTCAGCCCGACAGTGAATCGGGAATCCTCAGCACAGGGACTATTTAATTGGAATGTCAAGATGTTATGCAAATCCATCTGTCTCCTCCCGTTCACTGTTCTGGATTTAATTTATTTGAATGGTGTGATTTTGGACTTAATCCGTATTCTCTGAGGTGAAATGACTGGAGGTTTGAGTCATCATTTCAGTTCAGTTTTATTTTGAAAATGAACCACAGTTGATGTATTCTAGTTTCCAGCTGAGAGATTGAGCAGGTTAGGACTCCTGTGTGCTGTGTGTACACGGTGCTGTGTGTACATGGTGCTGTATGTATAGTGTGTGCTGTGTGTATAGTTTGTGCTGTGTGTACAGTGTCTGCAGTGTGTACCCGGTGCTGTGTACAGTGTCTGCTGTGTGTACAGTGTGTGGTGTGTGTACAGTGTGTGCCGTGTGTACAGAGTGTACCGTGTGTGGACAGCGTGTGCTGTGTGTACAGATTGTATCGTGTGTGGACAGCGTGTGCTCTACTTGGGAGATGTTGTTTTGTTATGCAGACAGAAATAGTGAAAGGAACAGTGCGCTTTGCCAGCTCATTTATACGATGGGTTGGTGCAGGCTAAAGCTTGGTTTGACCCAACCTGTTGCCTTAAGTACTACAAGTTTCTAAAACTCCAGTATTGAATCTGTTCGTTGTGCCCTGGTTTCTGCTGTTCTCCAGACAGACTGTGATCGCTTTGGCTCAGTCTTGCTCTCAGTCGGTCGATAGGGAAAATTTGATTGCCATTTCAATCCAGGTGGTTTCTGTACTATCCTCATTGAACATCATTGTGTTTCCCTCCCCCCTTCGCTGCCAATGTCACCAGCAATTTCCTTGGTCCTTAGCTGCCTCCAACATCGTGGAATGTCAGAATCGAATCCCCCCTTTGTTCAGATGTCTGTCCAGTTTCTGAGCCAGGCGGGTCCGCAGTACTCCAGGACGCTGCTGGTGACAGACCAGCCTGGCTCATCGGCAGGACTTGGAAGGGCCGACCAGTGACTGGGGCCAGCGAGTTATTCCACTCAGTTCCTATTAACCCCACAAGCCAAAGCCCTAACTGGTGGGATGATCGTAGCCGGACAAGCAGCAGGAAACCCTGCCAAACAGCAGTATCAATGACAATGCGGTTTTAGCCGATTAAACTCCAGAAGCTACCGGAACGCACACTCTGGGGTTCCCAAAACTTGGCTCTTGCCATCCAGTGTGTGGAGTCCTGTAGCTTGGTAGTTCGAGCACTCACCTCGCAAGCAAGAGGCCCTGGGCTCGATTCCCAGGCAAAACATTAGGCAAGTTTTCTTACATCCACACGCCTCTGTTTACCTAGAGTAAGTAGGAACCCGGGTGTTAGTCGATTGGTGGATCACATTTCCGGGGGTAATAATTCCTTCAAAAATTTTTATAATTTGGTCAGCTTCACGTCCCCCGCTTTTCTCCCCTCACTATCGGCGGGCAGGCCTTCCGCTACTCTGCACCCACCCTCTGGAACTCCATCCCGCAGTCCCTCCGTCTCGCCCCCTCCCTCGCCACCTTCAAGACCCATCTCAAGACCCTCCTCTTCGACCGTGCTTTCGATCTCCCTGCTTCCCCCCCACCCACTCTCCCCCCTCCCCCACCCCGTCCCTCAGCTCGGGTCTGTAACTCTGTCTGTCCAGCGCCTTGGGACGTCCTCCCGGCATGAAAAGCGCTATACACATGTAATTTTGTTATTTTTGTTGTTCAATCCACGACTGTTTGTGGGACACTGCTGTGCGCAATTGGCGACCGCATTTCGCCCGCAAAATATACAGTCAGTTCACTTTACAGCATATTCTGTGAAGCGCTTTGAGATGGCTTGAAGATGTGATAATGGTCTATATCAAATGCAAGGATTATTATTATTATTAATATTCTCTGGAACTAGGTAAGCAGTGGGAAAGTGCATATTTCATTCCTGACACAAAGATGTTCTGTGACATTAACAGGTGGCATTACCCGGTTTGGATACTTGTTTTAAATGTGCTGAAGGGATTTCGCACGTGTCAGATACTCCTAAGATCAAAAATGGTCATCGTTGCATTCATCCCTTCTAACATGTGGAGTAAAATGACGCATTATGCTGTGGGCGTGTAATTAGCCGTTGAATTATAATCACATCCCTAGAGTTTGAAGCGTGGGATTTGTGTATCCATGGTGACTAGCTATCACCATGGGGACACTATTAGTATTCCGTAAGAACCTGCAGAAGATGTCCATCGCTTGACTTGAAAATGAGCAAAACAATAAGTGATCCTAATAAAGCCTTCCTCATGAATTCCCAAAAGAGGTTTAATTTCTAAGTTCTATTTTTACATAACATTACACAGACTCCAGCTCAGTGACGGGCTGTTCAGCGCAGGGGCTTCATGCTGCACTCTGTAGTCCCCTCTAGTCCCTTCTCAGCTTCCTCTGTAACGCATTGATCGTTTCTGCTTCAGCCACAGCTTCCAGCAGTGAGCGTCACATTCTCGTCACGGTCAGAAGTTAATAATAATCCTTACATGTCATATCCAGCCTCTCTCACTTCAGCAAGATGTCTCAAAGTACACACAGTCACTACACTTTACGGCATGTCCTGTGAAGCGCTTTGAGACGTCCTGACGCGAGGAGCTGTGTCAAATACAAGGATTGTTTGTATATATGACAAGATCGCACTGTGGTAAAGACAAGTGGATCGGTCCCGAGCGATCGATAAGGATTAGATAATATCACAGTCCCAAGTCACACGCTACGAGCGAGGCTGGAGCCACTGACGGACACGAGTTTAACACGAGATGAGGTCAGAGCTTCAGCCCAGCAGACGAGTGAAGAGCCCGATGTCTACGGCTACATTTTGGTGCCTCATCAACAAACGAACTGCGCTCTCTCTGTCTCACCAGAGATCGAGCACAGGACTGACTGGATCAGAGCCTGAGATCTCCCAGTGGGGTCACACCCAGAGTCTCTGCTGTGCACAGCCTACAGCCACTCAGCCATGAGAGATGCTGTCATATATTGCGGGAGATGTAGTGCCAGTGGACACCTGATAGTGGTGCTGTTGATCTGTTGGCATTGGGGGTGTTGACAGGTTTCGGTAACTATTAAAGCAAAATCCACGCTTCCCGTATTTTTAATTTAATCATTTTGCAAATTATTCCGAATCTGTCGATATGTTGCAATTCAGTGAAGTTTTGATGATGTGATTGAGGCCCTGCATCAAATGCAAGGATTATTAATATTCTGATGATTATTTATCAAAGCACTTCACACATCGCTAAAGCCCCAGGTCAGGAACTTCGAGATTGAAGGCTTTTGTCACGGCTATTTGTGGATTGTTGCTGTTGCAAACACTGGCTGTCGAGTTCACCTACAAAATACGCACTGTAGAGTCAATTTTGTAAGGCTCTTGAGCATGTTTTGATGCTGTGATAAGGCACTGTATCAAATGTGAGGAGTATTGTTAGGATTATACATTGGCTGTAAAAATGGCTGATTGCGGGACCTTGCGATGTGCAAAATACAACAACATATTACATTGACACAGCGCCTCTCACGTCAGGAGGACATTACAAGGCGCTGGACTGTCAGGACTTGAACCTGAGCTGGGGGTTGGATTGGGAGTGGTGGAGGCCAGGGCTGGTGGGCAGGTGACCAAAGCGAACGAAGAGGAGAGTCTTGAGACGGACCTTGAAGGAGGCGAGGGAGGGGCAGTACAGTAGCTGTACTTAATAGCTGTTGTGTTTCCTACAAATACAACCTCTGCAAGTGCTGTTGTGAAATGCTTTGAGATGTGTGAATTATATAAGATTATTATTAAACATGTATATGATAGTGACAAGTGACACAAAGCGTTAGAATGTGCCTCAGCCCATAGCTCCAGATGAGAGACAGAGTTGGGCGTCCGGATGTCATCACAATTAATGAGCCTCTGTCCGAATGCCCTTGACTTGCTGCTCTCCGTGTGACCGGAAATTGTAATATTGAGGAGTTTATTGTGGAGGATAATTAATGCCACGTCACACGGTTTTATGTAACCAAAACATATGGCTTTGTTTGGCCACTGGATGGCGGGGCGGCACCATCGAGCATGTCAACAGAAAATGGTCCTTTCAAATTCACCAGAAAGATCAGCTCCAAACGCGCAATCATTCCCACGTTTGACACAGAACCACAGACATTTACAGCACAGAGGGACAGCATTCAGCCCATCGTGTCAGTGCGGCTCACTCTTGTAAAGAGCAATGCTTCAGGCCCGTGTACCTGCCCATCCCCCACACCCTGGGGTTTACTCCATATGTAGGGTCTCACCACTTCATCGAGATGTCTCAAAGCGCTTCACAGGAATTTAAGCTAAAGGCAGTAACCAATTTGCACACATCAATGATTATACAACAATATCCCAATGAGAGTTTGTGTGTGAGTGTGTGCGAGTGTCTGTCAGTGTGCGTGCACGCGTGTGTTTGCGTGTACGAGGAAGCGTGAAGCCTCAGGCTGTTACAGTGTCTATATATAATTCATACAGTGAGCAGCACTGCGGGGTGCCTGCTAATGTGTGCCACTGGCCGGGCCGGCGTGTTAGGGACACACACCCAGGGCACTGCCACGTATTGTGGTTGAATTGGGGGCTGGGTGGCTCCTGGGCGACGAGAGGTTAATCAGATTGAGCACCGGTTAATCTGCCTGATGTCCGCTGATGGTTGATGTGCGTGAGGAGAGCAGGCGGCTCCAATGGGGGAAGAGAAAGAGAGCTGCTTCACTATTGATACCGTTTCTCAGAGAACCTGGTCTCTCAGCAGAACATCACTCTGCCAAATGCTCTTCATAAAAAATAAATCAACAGACTGAGGAGAAGTAGGTCAGCTTGTCCACGCCCTCAGCTCCTCTCTCGCTGCTTCCCCACCACTGAGAGCAGTAACTCCACCTGTTGTAATAATAATAATGATAATAACCCTTTCGTTCGATACAGCGCCTTATCACGTCTTCGAGACGTGTGCAGAACCATTATTCCCCACTTGGGGGTGCCCACCACCATGTCCCACCGGTTTGGCCAAGTGTTCAAGATGGCGGGTGAGCCAGGCTGACACACAATAAAATATTAGACCTCGAATCTCCTCTGTGTCGTCGGTTTGAGTTGATCTGGTGCTGAATGTTTGTAACTGCCTGGACAGACACAGTCTGCTTTCCTCGTCTCTGTCTTATTCTTCCGTTGTACAGGATTGCGAGATTGGGGTTTTTTTTCCACAAAGAAAACATATAGTAGAGAAAATAAACGTATAGAAGGTTTAATGATGCGTGGCCAGGTCAGAAAGCAGCACGTTTCATATCGCCTTAGGAAATCTTTCTCTCTGCTCCTCTCTCTCTCTCTCCTCTCTCTTTTTCTCGTTCTCTCTTCTCCTCTCTCTCTCTCTCTCTCTTGCTCTCTCCTCTCTTCTCGCTCATGTCCGTTATTCATTGTTAATCTTTGCCAGGGAAGGGAGGAGGAATGACATGTTAATAAGCAGATGTGAAGTGCCTGTTCACCTGGGTGCTGAGTGACTGACTGCTACGGGAGTGATTGCCATTGAGTGCCGGGTGGACTGACCGGGATTTACTGAATAGGCTGGGCTATAAATAGCCCTGGCACAATGGCTGGCTTGTCTCTGCACAGGAAACAAAGCCACGAGGCAGCCATGATTGGCGGCAGGGTTCGCTTTCATCTCCAGCCTCTCCTGTCTGTGTGCGCAGATCCTGACGTGGATGCTGTGCTGAAGCTGCTCGTGTGCAGCCCAGGGCACGTGGACTCGGGGGATGGAGAGTGGGCGACCGAACAGAATCAAACACACAAAGCAAACTAATAAAGGGATTCATTATTCAGAGTGAATGTGAGCGAGCTCTCAGATTAAATCGAGTGCTTTTGATGAGCAAATCCAGCCACCTATAGCTCCAGGCTCCATATGGACACCGAGACACCCTCACACACCTCTTGTTCGCTCTGTTTGTCAGAAGATCAGTGGTGGACAACTTTTTTTGGTCGCCAACCGAATACATTTTCTTGATTGAATGTTCGTTGATTTATGGCCGAACCGGAAACATCGGCGCTCAGCAATTACTGGAAACAAAACATTAATTTTAACCAGAATCACCTTGGCTAATGTGTGTGCATGAGAGCCTGTATGTGTGAGTGTGAGAGTCTTGAGTGTGTAGGTGTGTGAGCAAGAGCCTGAGTGTGAGTGTGTGAGGCCTGGCCATTGTCAACTGGCACCTGGTCTCTGCGAGACAAGACAGTAATTATTAAGGACCAAATGAGAGGTTTGCTTTCAGTTTTCATTCTACCATGTACATCAGTCACTACACTGTACAGTAAATCCCATGAAGCTCCTTGAGACGTCCTCCTGATGTGAAAGGCATTGAACCAAATGCAAGTTTATTATGATTGCTGATGGTTCCACAGTGTCATTGCTGTGAGCGATCCAAGCTGCATGTGAATGTCATCGCGGTTCGTTAGTGGAGTGATATTGAGGGGCGAGGTTAAGGTCTCTAAACATACCAAAGGAGTCACCAACAACCAATCACCAATTCACCAGCATCAGTGAGTGTTGGTTAGTGCAGTTATTTAGCTGCGCTGCACAAAGGGAAACAGACTGAGTTACTGAGATGTTGCTGCTGATAAAATATTTCAGTGGAAGGAGATTGTGTGCATTTTCGGTTCTGAAGTTAGTTTGATAAATGACTTGTCTGTAAATGTGTAATTCACTGTGAGCTCAGCAAGAGGCTGGCAGTGCCTGAGCCGGGCTGGGAGGGGCTGATTGATCACGGTTAGAGCGAGGGCTGCTGATTCTTTGTGATGTGATTCTTCTTGTTTCATTAAACTCTGTGAATGTTCCGAGTCACGTGAGGAGACTCAACCCAGAGTTACTCAAGCCAGTGAATCTAAAGCCAGTGCAGTGACTGTGAAAAGGCGCAGGTTGCCAGGGGTCAGCCCAGGGCTGAGGAGCTTCTCGTCACCTACTCACTCCCCTCTGGTCACAGTGGACAGTGAAGACCACGTTGAAGAAGAGCGAGGATTTGATCCAGTTCCAGCAAACTGCACCCCAGATGTCCATTCAACTCATTGCTGTTCGTGGGACTGGCTGATTTAATCATCACAGCACCTCAAAATAATTCACTCGGTGAAAGGTTTTCAGGCACTTCCACACAATAAGGTTCAACATGAAATGTCAGCCTGGCTCCGTGGGTAAGTCTCCGGTTTCTGAGACAGAAGGTTATGGGTTCAAGCCCCCACAGCAGGACTTTGACCTCACCGTCTAAGCCGACACTCAGGTCAGTGCTGGGAAAGCTCTTCTTGAAAAGAGAAGGGAGTTTCTCTCTCTCTCTCTCTCTCTCTCTCTCGAAGTCCTGGCTAACAATGCCCCAAATAAAAGTGGTCGCTTATTCCATAGCTGTTTGTGGGACACTGCTGTGTGCGAATTCTCTGCCGTGGTTTGCCTATAAACGAACACACAGTCACTACGCTTTACAGTAAATCCTGTGAAATACTTCAAGATGTTTAGATAATAATAATCATAATAATAATAATAATAACATTGGTATACCACCTTTCACAACAGGAGGGCATCCCAAAGTGCATCACAGGATTTACTGGGAAGTGTAGTGACTGCATATTTTATAGGTGAACGTGGCAAAGGATCTGCACACAGCAACGTCCCACACACCTCTTGCAGCGTGACTGTGCTGTGCCGGCCGAGAGCACCTGTCAGTCACGGGGAGCAGCGACCTCATTGTAAACTAAACGAAACGTTTCCTGAATGTGGGAATTGAGGCGAAGCCGGGGACAGGTTTCGGGCGGCTGGCGACTGATGCACGGTGTTGTTATAGAAACCAGCGTCTCCTAGCAACGGGATGTTTTCCTCATTTTGGGCATCGCCTGCGTAGTATGTTGATGTCGGGTGAGATGTGAATGAAGCGCTGACAACATGTGGGTGTGTAGGGGGTGGGGGGGGGGGTTCAGAGGGGCAGCGATGAGAAGAGCCCGGCTGTGTTTCCCAGGTCACTCCGCACTGGCTGTCAGCACTGGCCGGATGTTCCCATGTCACCCTGTGTCTCAGGGAGATGAGGAATAAAGCGTGTAAAAATTCACCGTGACAATTCGGACTGGCTCTCTGGCCGCAGAGCGAGGAGATGTGGGTTTAACTCCCACAGACACAGACATCGCCCCTTACACTCGGTCCAGGCTTCCCTGCCCTCCAGCCCGTCTCAGTCACCCCCTCACATTGTCATCTCCAAAGTCAGAAGGTTGTGGGGTTTAAGCCCAAAGTGGGGACTTCGAGCTGACAGATCAAAACTGACATTCCAACGCAGTGCTGGGGGGAGAGTTGCATTGTCGGAGGTGCCACTCTTCGGATGAGAGCGTTAATGTTAAACCAAGGCCCCGCTTGCCTGTTCAGGTGGGAGGTAAAGATCCCGTGGCACTATTCAAAAAGAAGGGAGTTTCTCCTCGTCTCCTGGCCAACAATGCCCCAATAAAATGGATCATTCGCTTCATGGCCGTTTGTGGAACGTTGCTGTGCCCTTTTTCAGACATCCTCCTGATTTGAAAGATGCTCTATACCAAATGTAAAGATTGTCATTGGTGAAGTTTGGGTTGATGTGCGCTCTCTGCTGCTGGGTGACCTGTTGCAACAACTAGAAAAGTAATTACTGTATAATATCAATCCTTATGTTAGGTAAACAGGACGTGTCCCTCAGGGAGAGAGTGAACATCCCATTCCGATACGTGGGAATTTCCTTTTTTTTTGTCAAACTGGCAGCCGAGTTTGCCCGCAAAACGCAGTCAAAGCCGTTTACAATACATCGAGTGAGGCGCTTTGGGACATCCTCCTGTCCTGACGTGAAAAACACTGTATCAAACGTAAGGATTAGTATTAAATATTATTACAAATAATATTATTAATAATATTATTGTTTAGTCTTGGATTGAGAGCGGGAAGTTAACCTTTCACTTTTACAGTCACTAATAGTTATAGTCACTAATCACTTGTTTAGCAGGTGGGTGTTTGGGTATCTCACTTTGGCGTAGAGCCTGGCTGTTTGTGACTTGACGTTAACACCAGGCTTCAGAGACAGCAAAGAGCTGATCAAAGGCCAGTGAAACCTGACCTGGTCTCTCAGGGCTCATCATTTATTTAAACCCTCTTTCCTGCCCGTACCTGCAAAGGGGCTCAGACTGCCAGTACATTTGTGTTGAAATATTCATGTGATGTTTGTCCACAATTACAAGCTGGACATTCACTGTCTGATCAGGGTGGTTCCGCAGGCTGTGGCCAGGGCTCTGGGAACCTGTGGTCGGAGGTGAAGGGGCGCTGGGTGGGCAGTGTCTGATCGCACAGTGTGGCTGCTTCCTAGTCAGCTCACTGCCAGGTTTCTCACCTCTCACCTGGACGTGCGGCAGTTTGATGCTTATTTGACGTCTTTCCTTTGCTCTCCATTTATTTGGTTTACCCCATGTTCTCTCTGTGCCTCTTCACTCCTAACTTGCCCTCTCCTCACCCTTTGCCAACGTTGCTCTGTGACCAGCAAATGGGCAGTGTGTGTGGTGTATGTGTGTATGGTGTGTGTATGGTGTGTGCGTGTGTGTGTGCGCAAAGTCCTCTGTCTCTCAGCCTGTGTTCAGCTGCCGCGCTGTCACTGACCTGCCCTCAGTGAGGATTGTCACTGCTCACCTGCTGCTCTCCTCTGGGGTTGGGGTTACAGCCCGGGTTAAGTGTGCTGCACCATGACTCGCCGTCACAACACTCACCCTCTGTCATCCCACCTGCCCTCGCTCACCTACTGCTGGGGCTGAGAGCAGCTGCTTTCCCTGGTACTAACTACCTGCTCAGTGCTAACCGTCCATCATCAGAGCAGCCACTGGTAGCTATTCAGTGTGGGAGGAGCGAGTGGGGAAAGCTGAGGGAACTTGGCCCAGATTGTGTGTGTGTGTGTGTGTGTGTGAGAGCAGGGCAGACCTCAATCACATCCAGAACTTCAGCAAGTCTCCCTGCTGGCTAGTTACTAGTTATGATATTGTTACTAGTTATAACACCCACTGGTGAGTTATTCGCTATAACGCTGCTGGATATTCACCCACAAAAAACACACAGTCACTACACTTTGCAGTACATCCTGTGAAGCGCTTTGGGATGTTCTCTTAACGGGAAAGGCACAATATCAAATGTAAAGTTATATTATAGGTATTATTATAACACCAACGGACAGTTATTAGTTATACCACGGCTGGATAGGTACTACTTATACACTGCTATTTAGTTACTAGGTTTGTTATAACACTGCTGAGTGTTGATATAGTTAACCTGCTAGTTACTAATTATAACACCACTAGATAGTGATTAATTATAACACCGCTAGTTAGTTACTAGTTATAACACTGCTGGGCACCAGCCATGTGCACAGCATGCTGGGTCCATGATGCCTGACACAGACCAGGGAAAGTGAGCTGGTCTTTGAAGCACAGGCGACACGTGTGAGACCAGGCAGTGTTGGGCTGCTGAAGCTTTAAGGCAGATTGTCTGAGGGCTGTGGCTGTGGCTGTGGCTGCGTGTGGATCTGGTATCAGACACCAGATTGACTGTCTCAGCATCACGACAGCCGCAGAAGCCAACGCTCCTCCTCAGGGGATGAAAGCAGGCCCCTGTCCCACATCGCAGACTGTGTGACAGGATGGATCTGGCTCTGTGTCGCTGTTGTCTCTGCTCTCTTACCTTGCTGCTGAGCTGTGTGTGACTGAGCCAGTGACTGCCAGAGGCAAGTTGGTACCAAGCTGTGACCAGCTGACTTTGTTATTCCAGGTCACGCTCTCTGCCACAAGTCACAAGGGAACTTCTCATCAGCTTCTCTCTGAAAGCCACTGTCAGGGAACAGGCGGCTTTCATCATCTCTGCGCTCACTGTGTCAGTCTCCCAGTGGGTAAGAGCACTTTACGGGGGAACAAAATCTGCAATAAAGTAAGAGATTTATTCCTACTGTCAATATTTCATTGGCGTGAGAATACATGGCCACATCTTGTGTTTTATCTGGGATGTATATTCCAGCTCCAAGATCCATGTAAAGGATCACATGGACTTACTGAGCCCATCCCTCTTGTGTTCATGAATGGCGTGTTGGACAATAATAATAATAGCCCTGCATATGATATAGCGCCTTATCCTGCATCAAAGCGCTTCATAGGATATACTGTAAAGTGTAGTGACTGTATTTTATGGGCAAAATGCGGCAGCCAGTTAACGTACCACAAACGGCCATGGAGTGAGCAACCAGTTTTATTGGGGGGGTTGTCGGCCAGGACACTGGGAGAGAGAAACTCCTTTCTCTTTTCCAATAGCGCCATTGGATCTTTAACATCCACTTGAACAGACAGACAGGGCCTTGGTATAACATCTCATCCAAAGGATGGCACTTCCGACAATGAAACACAGCTCCAGCTCTACATTGGAGCGGCATCTTAGACTATGTGATTTCAAGTCCTGACGTAGGGGCTTGAACCCACAATCTTCTGATTCAGAGGTGAGAGAGAGTATTAAACACAGTGCCAGGCTCCCTGATCTTTTAGGGGATCCTAATTGGCATTGCCCCCTGTTTACTTGCGTTGATTATAGTAGAGACACCCCTGTAAATGAACCCCACCAACAAGCCTCATCCCTGAGGGAAGGGAAGGCTGGAGGTGGGTACACTGTAACTGGCTGGTGGCCAGATTCCTTCCTTCATTCCTGGGGACCTGATACAGAGCAAACTGGGATTGGAAGATCACTGAGAAACAAGTGAATAACAACGACAACTTGCATTTATGTAGCGCCCTTCAAGCCAGATGGCGTCTCAGAGCGCTTAGCTAAAATCTCTTTTAACTAAAAATCTCTTCAGAATTCTCCAGTTGGACTGTATATTTGGCAGCGAAATCAATCACTGTGAAAGGTAACCTTTCCCTCTCGGGTACAGCAGTCAATGAGCACCTTCTCTGCAATCAATTCCCTCATTGATATTCAGCCTGAACCGGAGCGGCCTAGACCAGGGTCATTGTCAGTATCAGAGTGAGAATGTGAGGAAACCTGACCGATGCTGTGTTTGTTACACAGTGAGGTTGAGGCACTCACAAGGTTTTTGGGTGAACGCGGATTATTTGGAAGATGTTGCAGTCGTGATAAACAACAACAAAATTACATTTGTACAGCGCCTTTCATGTCAGGAAGATGTTCCAAGGCGCTGGACAGTCAGGGATCCGCATCTGAGCTGGTGGTTGGGATCAGGAGGAGTGGAGGGCGGGGAGGGTAGCGGTAGGAGGGTGATCAAACGCACGGTCGAAGACGAGGGTGTTGAGACGGATTTTGAAGGAGGCAAGGAAGGGGGCGAGGTGGACGGACTGTGGTATGGAGTTCCAGATGGTGGGGCAGAGAGGCCGAAGGTCTGGGCAAGGCCTGTGACCTGAAGCAGGCCGGAGCCCGCTGAGCGGAGGGATTGGACAGGTTGGCCACTCACAATGGAAAACCGAGGACCGGACCTCTCAGCTAAAGAGGATGTCCTCCCGACGTGCTGTATTGTATCAATGTCAATTTATTGTTGTTGTTGTTGATGTATTTGTAAAGAGCGGATTTTAGTGGGTGGGAAAGAGAGAGAAAGGTCCTGCAGTCAATTTCTGCAGATCGTTCTCAGGTTCCTCGCTGACCCCACACCTGGGTGCTTGCATTGTGAGGTGCTGAGCGATGGCACTATCCATTGCAATTATTGATTGCGGTACAGGTTGGATTGTGGTAAACTCCTGACCTGGGGCTGACAGAGGTCACTAAAACGCCACAATCACACCACAGACAGAGGCCATTCAACCCAATTATTCCTGTGATGTCCTGCCAGGACCTTTCAATATTGTTGACAGGTCACTGAGATCGAGTTTGGAATCTGTATCCGCAATCACACATTCATTCAGCGTCGCTCTGAGCTGTAAGTTATGTTTTTACTATCTCTGGTATATCTGTGTGGTCTCCGCATTGTGTGTAAGGAAGAGAGCGTGTGTTATATTATTTATGAGGCTGCTGGAGAGTAATCCACCCGGGTCCACATTCACTGGCTTTAGGTAGGATTTTGGAACATCCAGAATTCAGCATTTTTATTTAAAAAAAGCCATAATTTTCACTGTTTTCTGTTCTTTCTTAAAAGAGTGACAAAAAATTATTTCAAATTTGAGAGTCAGTTCAAAAATTTGCCAAACTCTGGAGGCTCTAAGATACTGAGCAAATAGAGTAAATCCAGGCCGAGGAGGTGAGAGGGGGTTTTACTGAGGAACTCTGGGTTGTGAAGTAGAATTCACGAGCGCTTGAATTCTAAAATGTGAGGCCTGGGTTTCTGTGCAGCTGAACATTAGACAGGTACATTGAAGGGAAGAGCCAAAGCATCCAGGACAAGTCTGTACTGGGGGTAAAGAGTGGCCTGAGGCTCCGGTACCTTGGGGTGAAACGACAAAACCACAGCCTGACCAGAGGCAAGCCGCCCTGCGACCATGGACGCTGATGCAGCTCACCTCGTCAATAACCACAAGTTGCATTTATATTGGGCGCCTAAGCAGGGTAGCGTCCCAGAGCGCTAAGAAAAGAAACAAATTTTCCTTTCTTCTTCTCTCCTTATCTTGAGTCTCTCTGAATCACAACAATAATCTTTTTCTGTGTAGAAAAAGGTCAAGCATTCAGGTTCAGTGTGCTTTCTGTTTTGATATCTTGAGATATTGTGACATTCCTAACTCAGTAAAATATTATTATTGAAGGTTTTCTGTATATAGGAAATAAAACGCACAATGCCTGTTGAAATGAAAGTCGTGAGACATTTCATTCACTATTTTTGACCTGAGGTCTTAAGAGGTCATTAACGTAAGTCCTGTGGCTCAGTGGTTAGAGCACTCACCTTGCAAGCGAGACACCCGGGTTCAATCCCAGGCAGAGGGCGAAACCTTGGGCAAGTTTCCTTACTCCACACACCTAATAATAATCCCTCCAAAGCAAAACAATAATAAAATTGGTCATTTTCATTCCATGACCGTTTGTGGGACATTGCTGTGCACAATTGGCTGCCGTGTTTCGCCCACAAATATACAGTCAATTCACTTTACAGTGTGTTCTGTGAAGCACTTTGAGACGTCGAGAAGACATGAAAAGCGCTATATCAAATGCAAGGATTATTATTATTATTAGACACGGTCAGTGGCCAATGGGGGAGGTGACTGATAAAGTCACTGTGATAGTGATGGTGAGAGCTTTCAGAGAGGCTACAGTGACAGCTCAGCCTCTCCCCTTCGCTCTATGGGAAGCCCATGGCCAATGTGGATAAGGTGGGTTCCAAAGGCGGGTGAGCAGGTTGGCCTGATGGCTTGGCTCACTAGGCGTGATGGACCTTACCTAGAATTAGGCTGAGGTTAGTTTTCACATCTATGGCATATTGTTTGGACTATTTTCTTCTTTGGTCAATTTTTTTTAAAAAAGATCTTTTAGAAAGATGTTTAATCTTCGTAATAACTAAATGTGCTGAGAAACAACTTGGCAATTGCAGTTATTGTCAAACCCAGCCAGACCTGCTCCGAGTACATTGACTGTGCTCATTTGCTGGCCAGAGAGATTTATGGCATAAATCAGGAAATATTCAATCAACAAAATGTATTTTTTTGCTCACCACTGCGCTACCCAGTTATCTGTAGCCCACGTCCTCCAATACTGATGACACGTCACTCATACTCGAGACACTCGGAACCTGTCACCAGCTGACTGGGCTGGTTTGACATTTATTTCAGATTAAACCTGGAACTTTCTCAATCCCCCAAATCTCTGTGGGTGCTGGATCCATTCACATCTTCAAGACTTGAGGTGGATAGATATTTGTTAGGTCAGGGGATTAAATCCATCCCACATTCCCTTCACCTCGCTCCATCCCTTGCTTCCTTCAAGGTATGCCTCACAACCCTCCTCTTCGACTATGCCTTCAGACACCCTCCTATCCCCACGCTCACTGCCCTCCACCCTCCCTGATCCCAACACTCCCCATCCCACCCACAGCTCGGGTCTTAATCCCTGGCTGTTCAGCGCCTTGGGACGCTATACAAAAGGCGCTATACAAAAGTAATTTTGTATTGTATTTGCATTGTATTAAGGGATATGGGGCAAGGGCGGATAATTGGACTTAAGATACAGATCAGCCATGATTTTATAGAATGGCGTAACAGGTTCGAGGGGCTGAATGGCCTACTCCTGTTTCTATGTTTCTATTTCCAAGTGTGGCTTTGGTAAAGGCTGTGGCTGCAGGATTCTCCCCTCACAAACATCCCTCAGAGGCAATTCCACCCCCACCCCCAAGGTTCTGGGCTAAATTGGCAGCAGTGGGAATCTGAGGCCTGCTTTGCAGCAGGTTAATTCTGGGTTATTTAGGACCGGCTCCTCACAGTAGAAGGCTGTTGCATAGACATTACCTACAGCCATTACCTAATCTCCAGAATGTGAGTGTAATGTATTGGAGGATGCATCGCCTTCAGTGTGAAAGAGCTATAACATTCCCTTTTCTTTGTAAATGCTGACGAGTTGGTGGCAGGTGTTATCGCCACACAGGCTCCTGCTGTAACCCTGCTCAGGCTGCTCCTTATTAATAATACACAAGAGCAGTAATGGCAGAAGGTGTGGGATTACTGATGGGCCGAACAAAAAAGGTTTTCCTGCTCGGGAGACGTGAGCTGCCAGTGTTGAAGGGGCAGTGAGTGATTGCCAGCTAAACTCATTTCTAAATCTTATAGCGTCTGAGATAATAATAATTCTGATTCCATTTGCATGATACATTCATAAAAACACACTTACGCTTAACGCACTAATAAAATACCGGTGAGGCTGATCTCATGTGACCAGAGGTCTCATGACATTGCTCACATCACCGCTGTTGTGTGTAAGTCACACAATCATTGGTTGAAAACAAGCCAGGTCATTTCATTATACGTGCAGCACATTGTGAGGCACAGCTAGAGGAATTCAAGGCCTCACTAGACCTTTGAAGGAGAATATACTTCCTCTATCTTCTTCCATGATGCTGAGCGTTGCACATATTACTCTGCCCAGTGCTGGCAGCCACACCCCAGGCGTAAGAGGAATATTCTTTCAGCAAAGAGAAATATATGCCGACAACGCTCCCCAAGACAGATGCCAAGTCTTTCTCACTCACCCCCCCACCCCCGCCTCTCTCTCTCCTTTGCTGAGAGATGAGATCCAGTGGCTGACACTCATTTGGCTTTGGGTCAATTGATTTCTGTAAGACAATCTTTTCCTAACTGTGTTATGGTGGCAGCAGCCCATTTGTCTAGTGTGCACATTAAAGTCAGTGTAGCTGTCAATGTGATATTTCTGTAATGAGATCTCTTTCCATATTCAAACACTAGAAGCAAGAATTGAGATGGGAAATCAGATCCATTGATCCCCCCACAATGTCCTCCTCTCCTCTGATCACTGTCCCTCTTTATGTCACCACAAGCTCTATAAACGTGCCTCTTTCCCAGCTCGGCTTTGAATTGCTTTTTCCCCCCCCACTTTGTTTCGATTCCCACCAGCTCTGCATTATTCCCCAGTCACCGTGTGCCAGACATGCAGCACAGAGTGTTTTTTGTTTGATTAAAATGATCATTTTCCGGGTGAGAAATTCTCAAATCCCCTCTTCCCACAATTGAAAATCTTGACGTTTAATAAAGGAGATGTAGAGTTGTGTAAGGTGGTGGGCCTGCCACACACACACATACACACACACGCCTGGCTCCTACTCACAATTCGTGCAAATCAAGGGGAATTCTAACTGATTCCTTACTGAGAAATTTTAACAGGATACACCCCAAATTACACCCTCAGTAAGCTCACACTTACACCACGTGTGGAGTTTACAATGGTGTTCAAGGCTGAGCCACTTCACAATGGTGACCAGCCTATCTGTACTCTCTCCTGCTCACTGTATGGTCTGGCAATCTCCTTCTTACTCCCCAGCTGCTGTCTGTCTTGTTTCCATATTGTTTCTCAGCTCCATTGGGTGCACTTTCTCGCTCGTTCTCTCTGCTTCCAGCACACTGTTTCCTCCCCCACCGCATTGAGTACAGCAGGGAAAGCGTTACACAGGCTCCAGCAATATCTTTCCTCTCTCTTCACACATAAACACACACACATTGCATATCTCTCCCCACATCCACACACACTCACACACCCACGCAACAATGACCCCCCACCCACATACACTCATACCTACACACACACACATTCATTAATAACACATCAGCTCACGCTCAGAACTCTACAGACTCCTACAGAGATTATTCAGTTAATGTCAATAACACTTAGACTTCAGTTTGTTTGTGTCTCAACGTGTTGGTTTCCAATAACCCACGATGCAAATGACTGAGCTGTCAGCACAGAGCTACGATGCTGTGGTGTTGTGCCTGAACTGTCCGGTTTACAACACCCGATGTGTGAGGCCAGTTTCTCAGGCTCCGCATTATAATGAACCATGGAAAATGGATGCCTTCTCGGTCATCGGGTTGCCATTGCTGTTTCTTCCTTTGTGAAATGAACATCGGCAGGGTAAATGGCAACGTTTCGCCCACAAAATACAGTCAATTCACTTTACGGTAAATTCTGTGAAGCGCTTTGAGAAGTCTGAATGATGTGATTGGGCGTTAGATCAAATGCAAGGATTATTATTGTTATTATTAAAACATCCTTAGAGAGCACAGGAAGTGACATCAATAGGATTTCCAGAATGTGTGGGGCACACAGCAAATGACATCAGTGGCAACGTGACAAACGTTGGCTATCTATTTTGGTGTCCGAAGCTCAATCAGGAACAAACGTAGATTCACAAAAAATATTCATTTGAAGAAAACCCTTTGGCTCATTTGATCTCATCCGTTCAGAAATATCCACCTGTTCCGGGGTCTAACATTTTCTTCGATATGTCTGCGTTGCCGGAGGAGGTGATGTCCGTGCCTCAGTTTGCTTGAGTCAGAGTGAAACTGAATACGTTCAGGATTCAGGACAATTTTGAAATGTCTGATGCATTTATACTGCATGTTTAGTGGTGAAAAAGAACAGTGTAATGAGACCAGGCCGTTGAACATTTGTTCTGGCCAAACACTTAGAGACTAGAGTACAGAGAAATATTAATGAACACTTAGAAATACACGGGTTAATTAAAGACAGTCAGTGTAGGTTTGCTAAAGGCAAGTTTGACTCAACAAATCTGCTCGTTTTTTTGCTGAAATAACCGAAAGAATAGATAAAGGCAATGTTGTGGATGTGGTGTGTTGGGCTTTTGATAACATGCTACATAGGACACTTGATTAAAAAAAATAAGCACATGATGTTAATGGAAAAGCGGTAGCAAGAATAGAAAGTTGGTTAAAGGAGAGGAAACAGAGACTGGGAGTACAGGGTTGTTATTTCCAATGAAGATGTCTCGACTCAACTACTCCAATGCCCTCCTTGCCAGTCTCCCCAGCTCCACCACCCAAAACTACAACTGATTCTGAACTCCGCCACCTGTATTCTCACCCACGCTAAGCTCTATACCCCAATCACCCCAGTCCTCGCCAGGCTCCACTGGTTCCCTATCACAGAAAGGATCGATTTCAAAATCCTCTCACTCATCTACAAATCCCTTCACGTCCTAACACCTCCCTGTCTTTCTGACCTGCTTATTCCCACTCTACCACCCACTGCCTCCGCTCAACTTGCTCTGGCCTCCTACTTGTCCCTCGTGCCCTCCGCTCCACCATCTGCAGGGGTCCTTTCAGCCGCTGTGCTCCAAAACTAGAATTCTCTCCCTCAATTCCTCCTCCGCCTTGCTCCCTCTTCCCTTCTTTTAGATCACGACTGAAGACCTTCCTCTTCAGACACCTTTCCCCTCCACCCACCTCAGCAGGAGCGCGAGGAAAATAGCATTGAAGGGATTGTTCTTTCAAGGATTAGCACAGACATAATGGACGGAATGTCCTCCAACCGGCGCTGTAAATTTCCATGGTTCTCGACTGCGATTGTGTTGGTGATTCATTGCCAAACTTGCAGTACAATTGGGAGGGGAGGCAGGCTCATGGGTCTGGATTACACTCCTCACATCAAAATGGATCAGGAACTCAGTGTAAACACATCAACTGCCTACAGGCTCCCACAGCACTGTCTGCAGTCTGCCTTAATACAACTAAACAACAACAACATGCATTTATATATCACGTTCATGTAGGCGAGTGGTGACCAACCTGTGGCTCACAAATCTATCAAGAAGCAACCCCTCCCTACCCACTCGAACATTGGCATGAGAAATATTCAATCGGGACATTTTGTTTTGGGTTGGCCTCCAGTGGCCTCGGGTAATCAACAACAAGAACATTACATTTATACTGCGCCTTTCACGTCGGGAGGACGTCCCAAGGAGCTGGACAGTCAGGGATTTGGACCTGAGCGGGCAGGATGGTAGGGGGTTAGGAGGCCGCAGGTAGGGAGGAGTGAGGCCATGGAGGGCTTTGAAAGTGAGGACCAGGATCTTGAACTGTATCCTCTGTGTGATGGAAAGCCAGTGGAGTCGGGCGAGGATGGGGGTGATAGGGTCATGGAGCCTGGTACGGGAGAGGATGCAGGCTGCAGAGTTCTGGATGATCTGCAGACTATGGAGAGAGGAGTTGGGGAGGCCAACAGGCAAGGAGTTTGCATAGTCAAGCCTGGATGTTATGAATACGTGTATGAGGATTTTGGTGGCCTGCGGTGTGAGACAATGGTGGAGCCAGGCGATGTTGCGGAGGTGGGAGAAGGCAGAGCGGGTCATAGCACGGATATGGATTAGAAAGGATAGTTGAGAGTCAAACAAGACCCCAAAGTTCTGGACTGGGTTAGTAAGGTGGAGTGTGCATTCATGGATGGTGATGCTGTCAGCTCCTGAGGTGTGGAGGGAACCAATCAGGAGGGTCTCGGTCTTGTTGACATTCAACTGAAGAAAGTTGGCTTTCATTCCAGGACTTGATGTCTGACAGACATTCTGTCAGACAGCAGTGGTCCTGGAGTCGAGGGTGGAGGCAGAGAGGTAGAGTTGGGTGTCATCTGCATACATGTGGAAGTTGACCCCATGTCTGCGGTTGATGTCACCAAGAGGGAGCATATAGATGTTGAAAAGGAGGGGACCAAGAGCCCTGAGGAACGCCTCACAAGACGGTGCGGGGGCAAGAGGAGAAACCATTTGTTGAGATGAAGTGCAGGCGGTGTGAGAAGTATGATATGAACCAGTCAAGGACAGAGCCGTGAAGGTTGAGGTGAGAGGAAAGGCGGTGGATGAGGAGAGAGTGGTCAACAGTATCGAAGGCAGCAGAGAGGTCAAGGAGGACGAGGAGGCAGAGGGAGCCCTGGTCGCAGAATGTCATTTGTCCCTTTGACCAGGGCTGCTTCTGTGCTATTGGCGGCATTGGAGGGGTTTGTGAAGGGAGGGGCGGGAGAGGAAGAAGCGAAGCTGGGAAGCAACGACTCATTCCAGGGCCTTGGAGAGGAAAGGGAGGTTGGAGATGGTTTGAGAGCAGGAATGGGTCCTGGGAGGGCTTTTAAGGATAGGAATGATGACGGCAGTTTTTAATGGGGTGGGAGCAGTATCAGGGGACAGGGAGAGGTTTATGATGCCTGTGAGTAGAGGGGCGAGGAGGTGAGAACTGGGAGGTAAGTAGGGGGGTAGGGATGGGGTGGAGGGAGGGAGGGAGGGAGCAGGTGGTCGGTTTCATGCGGGTTATAGTGGGGTTGGGAGAGGAGGGGGACACAGGTTCGAAGGTGCGGAGGGGGGGATGTGTAGGGTCAGTGCGAGCCAGAAAGTGAGCAGTGGCTCCTGTGTCAGCAGCAGAGTCCGCGTCGGCAGTTAATTCACTAGGGGGTGGGGGGCATTTATTAGGGGGTGGGGGGTATGCACTAGGGGGTGGGGGGCATTCATTAGGGGGTGGGGGGTATGCACTAGGGGGTGGGGGGGCATTCATTAGGGGGTGGGGGTATGCACTAGGGGGTGGGGGGGCATTTATTAGGGGGTGGGGGTATGCACTAGGGGTGGGGGGTATGCACTAGGGGGTGTGGGGTATGCACTAGGGGGTGGGGGGATTCACCCTGCGTTAGGGGGCGCTATATCAATGCAGTGCCGCTGTATCGGGGCAGTAGCAGTAGCGCACTATGGTCGCGGGGGGCGCTGTGTCGGGGAGTGGCCGCGGGGGGCGCTGTGTCGGGGAGTGGCCGCGGGGGGCGCTGTGTCGGGGAGTGGCCGCGGGGGGCGCTGTGTCGGGGAGTGGCGCTGTGTCGGGGAGTGGCCGCGGGGGGCGCTGTGTCGGGGAGTGGCGCTGTGTCGGGGAGTGGCCGCGGGGGGCGCTGTGTCGGGGAGTGGCGCTGTGTCGGGGAGTGGCCGCGGGGGCGCTGTGTCGGGGGAGTGGCGCTGTGTCGGGGAGTGGCCGCGGGGGGCGCTGTGTCGGGGAGTGGCTGTGGGGCCGCGCGGTGTGAGCGATGCAGCAGCGGGAAGGGGACGGGAAGGGGACGGGACGGGAGGGGAAGGGATTAGATCAGCGTCGACCGGAAGGAAGACAACGGACAGTGACGCCACCGTGAGAGAGAGAGAGAGAGAGTGTCAGAGCCCCGCACCCCCCGCCCTGCCCCCCCTGACCTGCCCCCCCCCTGACCTGCCCCCCCTGACCTGCCCCCCCTGCCCGGCACCCCCCCCTGCCCCCCCTGCCCGGCACCCCCTGACCTACTCCCCCTGCCCTGCCCTGCCCCCCCCCCCCCTGCCCTGCACCCCCTGCCCTGCCCTGCACCCCCTGCCCTGCCCTGCCCCCCCTGCCCTGCCCTGCCCCCCCCTGCCCTGCCCGGCACCCCCCCCCTGCCCTGCCCTGCACCCCCCCCCTGCCCTGCCCTGCACCCCCCCCCTGCCCTGCCCTGCACCCCCTGCCCTGCCCTGCCCCCCCTGCCCTGCCCTGCCCCCCCTGCCCTGCCCTGCCCCCCCTGCCCTGCCCTGCCCCCCCTGCCCTGCCCTGCCCCCCCTCCCCGGGCTCTGAGTGTGAGACACAGACAGACAGAGAGAGAGTGACAGTGAGTGTGTGAGAGAGAGTGAGAGAAAACGAGTGTGAGAGAGAATGTGAGAGAGTGTGAGAAAGAGAGAGAGAAAAAGAGTGTGTGACAGAGAGAGAGAGAGAGTGAGTGTGAGAGAGAGAGTGACAGAGAGTGTGAGAAAGAGAGTAACAGAGTGAGAGAGAGAGAGAGAGAGAGAGTGTGAGAGAGAGAGTACAGTTGGGGCTCCGCACTGAAGGGAAGGAAACGCCGCTATTTTATTGAAATCCGCATCGTTACCAGAAGCTGCGGGAGAGGGCCACACGGCGATGGAGCAGCGGGTCTGAGCGGTAAGCCAGTCAGCCCCCCCCCCCCACAGCCCCCCCACAGCCCCCCACAGCCCCGCCCACAGCCCCCCACAGCCCCCACAGCCCCCCACAGCCCCCCCCCCCACAGCCCCCCACAGCCCCCCACACACACAGCCCCCCCACACAGCCCCCCCCACAGCCCCCACAGCCCCCCCACACACACAGCCCCCCCCCACAGCCCCCCACAGCCCCCCACACACAGCCCCCACCCACACAGCCCCCCCCAGCCCCCCCCACAGCCCCCCCCACAGCCCCCCACAGCCCCCCCACACACACAGCCCCCACAGCCCCCCCCCACACAGCCCCCCACACACAGCCCCCACCCACAGCCCCCCCCCACAGCCCCCCCCACAGCCCCCCACAGCCCCCCCACACACAGCCCCCCACAGCCCCCCCCCACACAGCCCCCCACACACAGCCCCCCACCCACAGCCCCCCCCCACAGCAGCCCCCACAGCCCCCCCACACACACAGCCCCCCACAGCCACCCCCACACAGCCCCCCACACACAGCCCCCCACCCACAGCCCCCCCCCACACAGCCCCCCACAGCCCCCCCACACACACAGCCCCCCACAGCCCCCCCCCACACAGCCCCCCACACACAGCCCCCACCCACAGCCCCCCCCCCACACACAGCCCCCCCCAAGCCCCCCCCCCACAGCCCCCCCCACAGCCCCCCACCCACAGCCCCCCACCCACAGCCCCCCCCCACAGCCCCCACAGCCCCCCCCACCCACAGCCCCCCACACACAGCCCCCCACACACAGACCCCCACAGCCCCCCCCCACAGCCCCCCCCCACAGCCCCCCCCCCACAGCCCCCCACACACACACAGCCCCCCCCCCACACACAGCCCCCCACACACAGCCCCCCACAGCCCCCCACCCACAGCCCCCCACACACACACAGCCCCCCCCCCACACACAGCCCCCCCACACACAGACCCCCACAGCCCCCCACCCACAGCCCCCCACACACACACAGCCCCCCCCCACACACAGCCCCCCACACACAGACCCCCACAGCCCCCCACCCACAGCCCCCCACACACACACAGCCCCCCCCCCCACACACAGCCCCCCACACACAGCCCCCCCACACAGCCCCCCCCCACAGCCCCCCCCCACAGCCCCCCACACACACACAGCCCCCCACCCACAGCCCCCCACAGCCCCCCCCCACACAGCCCCCCACCCACAGCCCCCCCCCCACAGCCCCCCCCACAGCCCCCCCCCACACAGCCCCCACCCACAGCCCCCCACAGCCCCCCCCCCCACACAGCCCCCGCCCCCCCCCACACACACACAGGAGATCTTGTGTGTGGGGGATACGTGTGTGTGTGTGGGGGGATACTGTGTGTGGGGGGATACTGTGTGGGGGGGGGGATACTGTGTGTGTGGGGGATACTGTGTGTGTGTGTGTGGGGGGGGTACTGTGTGTGTGTGGGGGGGGGGTACTGTGTGTGTGTGTGTGGGGGGGGAGATACTGTGTGTGTGTGTGGGGGAGATACTGTGTGTGTGGGGGGGGATACTTGTTGTGTGTGTGTGTGGGGGGGTACTGTGTGTGTGGGGGGGGGATACTGTGTGTGTGTGTGGGGGGATACTGTGTGTGTGGGGGGGGATACTGTGTGTGTGGGGGGGGGGATACTGTGTGTGTGGGGGGATACTGTGTGTGTGTGGGGGGATACTGTGTGTGTGGGGGGGGATACTGTGTGTGTGGGGGGGGGGGATACTGTGTGTGTGTGGGGGGGGATACTGTGTGTGTGGGGGGGATACTGTGTGTGTGGGGGGGATACTGTGTGTGTGGGGGGGGGGATACTGTGTGTGTGTGGGGGATACTGTGTGTGTGTGGGGGATACTTGTGTGTGTGTGGGGGGATACGTGTGTGTGTGTGTGGGGGGGATACTTTGTGTGTGGGGGGGGGATACTGTGTGTGTGGTGGGGGGGGGGATACTGTGTGTGTGGGGGGAAGACTGTGTGTGTGTGTGGGGGGGAGACTGTGTGTGTGTGTGTTGTGTGTGGGGGGATACTGTGTGTGTGTGTGGGGTGGATACTGTGTGTGTGTGTGGGGGGGATACTGTGTGTGTGTGTGTGGGGGGGGGATACTGTGTGTTTTTCCCCCCCCACTTTGTTTCGATTCCCACCAGCTCTGCATTATTCCCCAGTCACCGTGTGCCAGACATGCAGCACAGAGTGTTTTTTGTTTGATTAAAATGATCATTTTCCGGGTGAGAGATTCTCAAATCCCCTCTTCCCACAATTGAAAATCTTGACGTTTAATAAAGGAGATGTAGAGTTGTGTAAGGTGGTGGGCCGGCCACACACACACATACACACACACGCCTGGCTCCTACTCACAATTCGTGCAAATCAAGGGGAATTCTAACTGATTCCTTACTGAGAAATTTTAACAGGATACACCCCAAATTACACCCTCAGTAAGCTCACACTTACACCACGTGTGGAGTTTACAATGGTGTTCAAGGCTGAGCCACTTCACAATGGTGACCAGCCTATCTGTACTCTCTCCTGCTCACTGTATGGTCTGGCAATCTCCTTCTTACTCCCCAGCTGCTGTCTGTCTTGTTTCCATATTGTTTCTCAGCTCATTGGGTGCACTTTCTCGCTCGTTCTCTCTGCTTCCAGCACACTGTTTCCTCCCCCACCGCATTGAGTACAGCAGGGAAAGCGTTACACAGGCTCCAGCAATATCTTTCCTCTCTCTTCACACATAAACACACACACATTGCATATCTCTCCCCACATCCACACACACTCACACACCCACGCAACAATGACCCCCCACCCACATACACTCATACCTACACACACACACATTCATTAATAACACATCAGCTCACGCTCAGAACTCTACAGACTCCTACAGAGATTATTCAGTTAATGTCAATAACACTTAGACTTCAGTTTGTTTGTGTCTCAACGTGTTGGTTTCCAATAACCCACGATGCAAATGACTGAGCTGTCAGCACAGAGCTACGATGCTGTGGTGTTGTGCCTGAACTGTCCGGTTTACAACACCCGATGTGTGAGGCCAGTTTCTCAGGCTCCGCATTATAATGAACCATGGAAAATGGATGCCTTCTCGGTCATCGGGTTGCCATTGCTGTTTCTTCCTTTGTGAAATGAACATCGGCAGGGTAAATGGCAACGTTTCGCCCACAAAATACAGTCAATTCACTTTACGGTAAATTCTGTGAAGCGCTTTGAGAAGTCTGAATGATGTGATTGGGCGTTAGATCAAATGCAAGGATTATTATTGTTATTATTAAAACATCCTTAGAGAGCACAGGAAGTGACATCAATAGGATTTCCAGAATGTGTGGGGCACACAGCAAATGACATCAGTGGCAACGTGACAAACGTTGGCTATCTATTTTGGTGTCCGAAGCTCAATCAGGAACAAACGTAGATTCACAAAAAATATTCATTTGAAGAAAACCCTTTGGCTCATTTGATCTCATCCGTTCAGAAATATCCACCTGTTCCGGGGTCTAACATTTTCTTCGATATGTCTGCGTTGCCGGAGGAGGTGATGTCCGTGCCTCAGTTTGCTTGAGTCAGAGTGAAACTGAATACGTTCAGGATTCAGGACAATTTGAAATGTCTGATGCATTTATACTGCATGTTTAGTGGTGAAAAAGAACAGTGTAATGAGACCAGGCCGTTGAACATTTGTTCTGGCCAAACACTTAGAGACTAGAGTACAGAGAAATATTAATGAACACTTAGAAATACACGGGTTAATTAAAGACAGTCAGTGTAGGTTTGCTAAAGGCAAGTTTGACTCACAAATCTGTCGTTTTTTTGCTGAAATAACCGAAAGAATAGATAAAGGCAATGTTGTGGATGTGGTGTGTTGGGCTTTTGATAACATGCTACATAGGACACTTGATTAAAAAAAATAAGCACATGATGTTAATGGAAAAGCGGTAGCAAGAATAGAAAGTTGGTTAAAGGAGAGGAAACAGAGACTGGGAGTACAGGGTTGTTATTTCCAATGAAGATGTCTCGACTCAACTACTCCAATGCCCTCCTTGCCAGTCTCCCCAGCTCCACCACCCAAAACTACAACTGATTCTGAACTCCGCCACCTGTATTCTCACCCACGCTAAGCTCTATACCCCAATCACCCCAGTCCTCGCCAGGCTCCACTGGTTCCCTATCACAGAAAGGATCGATTTCAAAATCCTCTCACTCATCTACAAATCCCTTCACGTCCTAACACCTCCCTGTCTTTCTGACCTGCTTATTCCCACTCTACCACCCACTGCCTCCGCTCAACTTGCTCTGGCCTCCTACTTGTCCCTCGTGCCCTCCGCTCCACCATCTGCAGGGGTCCTTTCAGCCGCTGTGCTCCAAAACTAGAATTCTCTCCCTCAATTCCTCCTCCGCCTTGCTCCCTCTTCCCTTCTTTTAGATCACGACTGAAGACCTTCCTCTTCAGACACCTTTCCCCTCCACCCACCTCAGCAGGAGCGCGAGGAAAATAGCATTGAAGGGATTGTTCTTTCAAGGATTAGCACAGACATAATGGACGGAATGTCCTCCAACCGGCGCTGTAAATTTCCATGGTTCTCGACTGCGATTGTGTTGGTGATTCATTGCCAAACGTGCAGTACAATTGGGAGGGGAGGCAGGCTCATGGGTCTGGATTACACTCCTCACATCAAAATGGATCAGGAACTCAGTGTAAACACATCAACTGCCTACAGGCTCCCACAGCACTGTCTGCAGTCTGCCTTAATACAACTAAACAACAACAACATGCATTTATATATCACGTTCATGTAGGCGAGTGGTGACCAACCTGTGGCTCACAAATCTATCAAGAAGCAACCCCTCCCTACCCACTCGAACATTGGCATGAGAAATATTCAATCGGGACATTTTGTTTTGGGTTGGCCTCCAGTGGCCTCGGGTAATCAACAACAAGAACATTACATTTATACTGCGCCTTTCACGTCGGGAGGACGTCCCAAGGAGCTGGACAGTCAGGGATTTGGACCTGAGCGGGCAGGATGGTAGGGGGTTAGGAGGCCGCAGGTAGGGAGGAGTGAGGCCATGGAGGGCTTTGAAAGTGAGGACCAGGATCTTGAACTGTATCCTCTGTGTGATGGAAAGCCAGTGGAGTCGGGCGAGGATGGGGGTGATAGGGTCATGGAGCCTGGTACGGGAGAGGATGCAGGCTGCAGAGTTCTGGATGATCTGCAGACTATGGAGAGAGGAGTTGGGGAGGCCAACAGGCAAGGAGTTTGCATAGTCAAGCCTGGATGTTATGAATACGTGTATGAGGATTTTGGTGGCCTGCGGTGTGAGACAATGGTGGAGCCAGGCGATGTTGCGGAGATGGGAGAAGGCAGAGCGGGTCATAGCACGGATATAGATTAGAAAGGATAGTTGAGAGTCAAACAAGACCCCAAAGTTCTGGACTGGGTTAGTAAGGTGGAGTGTGCATTCATGGATGGTGATGCTGTCAGCTCCTGAGGTGTGGAGCCAATCAGGAGGGTCTCGGTCTTGTTGATGTTCAACTGTGGAAAGTTAGCTCTCATCCAGGAATTGATGTCTGACAGAGGGTGTCCGACCGGGGTGTGAGGGGGAGAGACAGAGCGCATTCATAACATACAGGGTGGAGGCAGAGAGAGAGTTGGGTGTCAACGGCATACATGTGGAAATTGATCCCATGTCTGCAAATAATGTCACCAAGAGGGAGCATCGAAAAGGAGGGGACCAAGGACAGAGCCCTGAGGAACACTGCACAAGACGGTGCAGGGGCGAGAGGAGAAACCATTTGTTGAGATGAAGTGCAGGCGGTGTGAAAGTTATGATATGAACCAGTCAAGGACAGAGCCGTGAAGGTTGAGGTGAGAGGAAAGGCGGTGGATGAGGATAGAGTGGTCAACAGTATCGAAGGCAGCAGAGAGGTCAAGGAGGACGAGGAGGCAGAGGGAGCCCTGGTCGCAGATAGACAAAATGTCATTTGTCACTTTGACGAAAGCTGTTTCTGTGCTATGGGCGGCACGGAATCCCGAATGGAGGGGTTTGTGAAGGGAGGGGCGGGAGAGGAAGAAGCGAAGCTGGGAAGCAACGACTCATTCCAGGGCCTTGGAGAGGAAAGGGAGGTTGGAGATGGTGCGGTAGATTGAGAGCAGGAATGGGTCCTGGGAGGGCTTTTAAGGATAGGAATGATGACGGCAGTTTTTAATGGGGTGGGAGCAGTATCAGGGGACAGGGAGAGGTTTATGATGCCTGTGAGTAGAGGGGCGAGGAGGTGAGAACTGGGAGGTAAGTAGGGGGGTAGGGATGGGTGGAGGGAGGGAGGGAGGGAGCAGGTGGTCGGTTTCATGCGGGTTATAGTGGGGTTGGGAGAGGAGGGGGACACAGGTTCGAAGGTGCGGAGGGGGGGATGTGTAGGGTCAGTGCGAGCCAGAAAGTGAGCAGTGGCTCCTGTGTCAGCAGCAGAGTCCGCGTCGGCAGTTAATTCACTAGGGGGTGGGGGGCATTTATTAGGGGGTGGGGGGTATGCACTAGGGGGTGGGGGGCATTCATTAGGGGTGGGGGGTATGCACTAGGGGTGGGGGCATTCATTAGGGGGTGGGGGTATGCACTAGGGGGTGGGGGCATTTATTAGGGGGTGGGGGTATGCACTAGGGGGTGGGGGATTCACCTGCGTTAGGGGCGCTATATCAATGCAGTGCCGCTGTATCGGGGCAGTAGCAGTAGCGCACTATGGTCGCGGGGGCGCTGTGTCGGGAGTGGCCGCGGGGGCGCTGTGTCGGGGAGTGGCCGCGGGGGGCGCTGTGTCGGGGAGTGGCCGCGGGGGGCGCTGTGTCGGGGAGTGGCGCTGTGTCGGGGAGTGGCCGCGGGGGGCGCTGTGTCGGGGAGTGGCGCTGTGTCGGGGAGTGGCCGCGGGGGGCGCTGTGTCGGGGAGTGGCGCTGTGTCGGGAGTGGCCGCGGGGGCGCTGTGTCGGGGGAGTGGCGCTGTGTCGGGGAGTGGCGCGGGGGGCGCTGTGTCGGGGAGTGGCTGTGGGGCCGCGCGGTGTGAGCGATGCAGCAGCGGGAAGGGGACGGGAAGGGGACGGGACGGGAGGGGAAGGATTAGATCAGCGTCGACCGGAAGGAAGACAACGGACAGTGACGCCACCGTGAAGAGAGAGAGAGAGAGAGTGTCAGAGCCCCGCACCCCCCGCCCTGCCCCCCCTGACCTGCCCCCCCTGACCTGCCCCCTGACCTGCCCCCCCTGCCCGGCACCCCCCCTGCCCCCCTGCCCGGCACCCCCTGACCTACTCCCCCTGCCCTGCCCTGCCCCCCCCCCCTGCCCTGCACCCCCTGCCCTGCCCTGCACCCCCTGCCCTGCCCTGCCCCCCTGCCCTGCCCTGCCCCCCCCTGCCCTGCCCGGCACCCCCCCCTGCCCTGCCCTGCACCCCCCCCCTGCCCTGCCCTGCACCCCCCCCCTGCCCTGCCCTGCACCCCTGCCCTGCCCTGCCCCCCCTGCCCTGCCCTGCCCCCCCTGCCCTGCCCTGCCCCCCTGCCCTGCCCTGCCCCCCCTGCCCTGCCCTGCCCCCCCTCCCCGGGCTCTGAGTGTGAGACACAGACAGACAGAGAGAGAGTGACAGTGAGTGTGTGAGAGAGAGTGAGAGAAAACGAGTGTGAGAGAGAATGTGAGAGAGTGTGAGAAAGAGAGAGAGAAAAAGAGTGTGTGACAGAGAGAGAGAGAGAGTGAGTGTGAGAGAGAGAGTGACAGAGAGTGTGAGAAAGAGAGTAACAGAGTGAGAGAGAGAGAGAGAGAGAGAGTGTGAGAGAGAGAGTACAGTTGGGGCTCCGCACTGAAGGGAAGGAAACGCCGCTATTTTATTGAAATCCGCATCGTTACCAGAAGCTGCGGGAGAGGGCCACACGGCGATGGAGCAGCGGGTCTGAGCGGTAAGCCAGTCAGCCCCCCCCCCCACAGCCCCCCACAGCCCCCCAGCCCGCCCACAGCCCCCCACAGCCCCCACAGCCCCCCACAGCCCCCCCCCCCACAGCCCCCACAGCCCCCCACACACACAGCCCCCCCACACAGCCCCCCCCCACAGCCCCCACAGCCCCCCACACACACAGCCCCCCCCCACAGCCCCCCACAGCCCCCCACACACAGCCCCCACCCACACACAGCCCCCCCCCACAGCCCCCCCCCACAGCCCCCCACAGCCCCCACAGCCCCCCACACACACAGCCCCCACAGCCCCCCCCACACAGCCCCCCACACACAGCCCCCACCCACAGCCCCCCCCCACAGCCCCCCCCACAGCCCCCCACAGCCCCCCCACACACACAGCCCCCCACAGCCCCCCCCACACAGCCCCCACACACAGCCCCCCACCACAGCCCCCCCCCACAGCAGCCCCCACAGCCCCCCACACACACAGCCCCCACAGCCACCCCCACACAGCCCCCCACACACAGCCCCCCACCACAGCCCCCCCCACACAGCCCCCCACAGCCCCCCCACACACACAGCCCCCACAGCCCCCCCACACAGCCCCCCACACACAGCCCCCACCCACAGCCCCCCCCCACACACAGCCCCCCCCAAGCCCCCCCCCACAGCCCCCCCACAGCCCCCCACCCACAGCCCCCCACCCACAGCCCCCCCCCACAGCCCCCCCCCACAGCCCCCCCCACAGCCCCCCACACACAGCCCCCACACACAGACCCCCACAGCCCCCCCCACAGCCCCCCCCACAGCCCCCCCCCACAGCCCCCCACACACACACAGCCCCCCCCCACACACAGCCCCCCACACACAGCCCCCCACAGCCCCCCACCCACAGCCCCCACACACACACAGCCCCCCCCCAGACACACAGCCCCCCACACACAGACCCCACAGCCCCCCACCCACAGCCCCCACACACACACAGCCCCCCCCCACACACAGCCCCCACACACAGACCCCCACAGCCCCCCACCCACAGCCCCCCACACACACACAGCCCCCCCCCACACACAGCCCCCCACACACAGCCCCCCCACACAGCCCCCCCCACAGCCCCCCCCCACAGCCCCCCACACACACACAGCCCCCCACCCACAGCCCCCACAGCCCCCCCACACAGCCCCCCACCCACAGCCCCCCCCACAGCCCCCCCCACAGCCCCCCCCACACAGCCCCCACCCACAGCCCCCACAGCCCCCCCCACACAGCCCCCCGCCCCCCCCACACACACA